>NC_143556.1:55572187-55897500 GCF_054136105.1 Typopeltis vanoorti
AAAAAGAACATTTGCACCTTTCTGCAAATTTTAAAAAAAAAAAAAAATTAATTAGATTTATAATATATAAACTAGCTAAACAAAAGTCATGGGAGGACTTTGGTAAGAACAACATAGTGTTGAATTTTAAGTGAATAAAATTCATTAGGAATTTATTCAATTATAATTTAACAAGTTAAACCCTACTGTATATTTAACAAGTTAAATATATACTAGGATGCAAGCATATCCTTTCAGGATATGCTTGCATCCTAGTATATATTATATATATCTTGACAAATATAGGATACAATGATTAAGAAAAAAAATTGTGAATATTTCAGTGTAAAAAAAAAAATTGTTTCTACTAGATTGTATATTTGATAGTGAAGTTTGATAAATTTTATATTACTTGTTAAGACTGATACACAATGAACTGCTGTATAAATTGCATGTAACAAAGTGAGAACACAAGGTCATAGTACAAGGGCAAACCATCAGAATAAGAAGTTGCCCCAAGCGGTCTCGCACGCATACGGCATGTGGAGACCTAAGCTGTTCGGAGAAGATGCTACGGAAGCGAGACCCACGTGTACAAAAATAACAGGACGGGTGAACAACTTAGGTTACAGAGAGTACCGGTAGGGGGTTAGTATAAAAGGGTTAGGGACCCCCCCCCAGACACACACACGAGGCTTTTTTCTGGTTTTCTCTTCTCGATCGTCTGGACGTGTAGTTCGGGGGGGGGGTTCTACTCTCACTCCAGGGTAGTAGTCAGAGATGTCGCATAGTAGTTGAAAAGGTTGCGGGTCTCAAGCCCTATGATGAAAGGATAGACATTCTACACAGATAGTAGGCAACTCATGAGAAAGCTCAGCGACTCGGTAGCATGCTACGTGACTGCAGAATCACCTTTCGCCAAGAATGTTCTTGACATAGGCTCGATATACTAGCAACGTGTGGACCAACCAACGATCACAGGAATCCCATCTGTAAAACCGGCAGAAGGGAAATAGTTTGCAGAAAAAGAATCAAGAATCGAAGGGACAAGTATAAAGGATCATCGAGTACTGTATTATAACCTTTTTTGGCAAGTAATGTGTGTGAGGAAGAGAAATTAACTGGAATTTAAGAAGGACTAATTAGAATAAGACAGGACTATAGTGTTTTGATAACAGTTAGATAAAAAGAAAAGGAATGTTCTTTACATGTGCTGATTGATAATTATGTTTTAAAAGGTATTGAAGTGTCTATATTTGAGTAATTTAGTCAAAGTCTGAAGTTTCAATTTTGTTTTATGATCTAAGAATGCTAGATTATGATTCTTTTAGAAAAGTGTTTCTATGATATTCATATTTGCTTAAAATGTATGTAAGTTAATTTGTTTAACATTCTAATAGTAATGATTGATTATTCTTTACACTGTATAACAAAAAATTTGTCAAATAAACCTTTTGCTATTTTTAATTTGATTGCCTGTGTCTAAGAATACGATGCACCACTCATAAATTATTCGAATCTAAGCGGGAGGGAATAAACGATAGTTAAGGTCACGACTGCAAACAAAGGTCAACAGTGAGTACATCTGCAAGTTCACTTCTTGATTGGGAAACTCTTTTCTTAATCTAAGGGTTCTGGGTGGCGCAGCAATAAAAAACAAATTTTCCCAGAACTTTAAGAGAGGCAAATTTGAAAGGTTTTGACACCTAGGAATTGGCTTGTCCCTGAGGCAATTCCTTTGTGTTCTCAATAGTACCACATGACATCCAAGGAAAGGTATACTATACAACATATAGATATATATTTAGAAAATTAGGACATAACAATAGGACATGGCAAGATATTCTGGAGGTTGTTGAAGAAACTCAGAAATGGAGGAAAGAGTGCTGTAAATGCTGTAAAATAAATTAAAGATGATAAAGGTGACATGAAAACAGGAAAAAAAGATATCCTCGAAGTATGGAGTAATGACTTCGAAAAACTGCTAAATGAAACAGTCAATGATAGCACACTGGTAAAAAAACACTGACGAGGCATGCAGTCTGGAATACATATCCATACTTGAAGTAGAAAAAGCCTGAAATGTGGAAGGGCAGCAGAAGTAGATGATATTCGACCAGAAATGCTTAAGTATGGAGGTATAATAGTCTTACAGTGGCTGCACTGCATAGTTCAGAAGGGCTGGACAGAGGGACGAATTCCAGATGATTGAAGTAGAGCTCTCATAGTACCTATATATAAAAAGGGGAAATAAAACTGAATGTGAGAATTACAGAGGCATTTCATTACTGAGTGTTCCTGGTAAGATATATGCAAGTATACTTGAGAAACGGTTGCGATGGATTGTGGAAGAATCAGCTTGGTGAGGAACATGCTCGATTCAGGCCAAATAGAGGCTGTAAGGATCAGAATTTCACTTTTACGACAAATAATTGAGAAATCATGGGAATATAACAAAGATCTGTATTTATGTTTTGTATATCTGGAAAAAGCATATGACAAGGTGCCAAGAGAGAAGCTATTCCAAATGCTACAGTTATATGTTGTCAATGGGGCATTATATCAAGCAATACATAGTCTTTATTTGAGTTGTCAGCGGTTAGAATTGAAGGAAGTACAGGAAGGTGGTTTAATGTTAAATCTGGTGTCAGACAAGGATGCACTTTATCCCTTCTATTATTCATTACATATATGGATCACATTGTGAAAGAAAGTAGTATTAAACCTGATATCAAAAGTGGAGATGTTAATCTCAGATCTTTGGCTTTATGTGGATGATGTTATACTTCTAAATAAATTTGCTACAAGCCTGCAAGATTCCCGGACTAAAGTGAATGACTGATGTAATAGATATAGTATGAAGGTCAGCATTAAAAAGACAAAGACAATGAAAATAGGCAGAAACATTGAAAATATCAACTGCATTATAAATGGAGAACTTATAGAACAATTAAAACATTTCAGCTACTTAGGCACGATTTTTAGTGAAGATGGTAAATTAAA
Source organism: Typopeltis vanoorti (assembly GCF_054136105.1). NCBI lineage: Eukaryota > Metazoa > Arthropoda > Arachnida > Uropygi > Thelyphonidae > Typopeltis > Typopeltis vanoorti. Next base: position 55,575,170 of record NC_143556.1, read on the forward strand.
TATGGAAATAGACAATAGAATCAACAAACTTGGTATGGTAGGAAGTCAACCGAATAAATTTATATGGAATAAGAGAGAAATTAGTCAAAACACTAAATTAGCTGTATACAAAACAGTGTTCAAATCAATTTTAACTTATGGATCTGAGAGCTGGGTTAGAAGTAAAACACTTGACCAAAGACTAGAGACCACAGATATGAGAGTCCTGAGAAAGATTAGGGGCATGAACAGATGGCATCAACGGCAATATCATATCAAAAATGAGGATGTTAGGAAAGAACTTGAAATTGTCAGCATCCAGAAATGTGTTAGCAGAGCTAATCTCAGGTGGTATGGTCACTTAAACAGAATGGGAGAAGAAAGATTAGCAAAACAAGTGTTCTCTGCCAGGTTGGCAGGAAAACGATCCAGAGGAAGACCAAGATATAGATGGATTGATACAGTAAAAAGTGCCTTAAAAGATAGAAATATAAGATCTGATAATGTTGGAGTCTCGACAGGTAACAGAGTGATTTGAAGGAAAATTGTAGATAAGAAGTTAGTAATGATGCAATTTTTCATGTAGTACTATCATATCCTGTACACCCATTGAGGGTATATATTAGGAATTTGATGATGACGATACATACATACATAGCTCATGGCAAAAAACATGATGTTAAAAAAGAGAATCATGATGTCATTACATATTAACAGGATTGAAGAATTTAAAATATTTTAAGTTAAAAACTTTGTAGGATAACATAGATCTAATCCAAGGAGTTGGAAAATTAAATAAGAGTTAAAAGTATAAAAGTAAAAGTCTTAATATGTTATAAATGGAAAAAAAACCATATATATCATTATAAATTCAGATATGAGTTCATAATCCAGGTCACAGCTTCAGGAGCTGCTTGTAAAAAGTCATTCCAGTCATTCTGATAAGCACGGAAGGTGCATTATTTTACAATATGTTGCATGGTCTGTTGTGGAGCACCACAGTCACATTCTGGAGATGTTTGTCTGTTCCATTTATAGACTATCTCCACATAGGCCATGGTTTGTCCGAATCCTATTTAGTACTGTCCAGGTTTTGCAAGATAGATCTGATCCTGTAATGATTTGATCACTTTTAAAGATGTTATGCAAATGTTCTTTTGTATTTTCCTTCCATGTTTCCTCCTACTTTGATAAAGGATTAAAATTATTTAGCACTAGTTCTTCTACTGCTCATAGAGATGGATGGCAAGATTTCAATCTATTGACATTAAGAGTTGAGAGATCCTGATAAATAGGTAGGTTCGGATTACCAGCAATTTTTTGAAATTCGTGAACTAAAGAATTCAATCTACGTAGTACAGTAGGAATAATGCCTGCTAAAAGAGGTAACCAATATGTTGGAGTCGATCTAATAGAGCCTGTAATTAATCTTAAGGTATTATTCAGTTGAGAATCGATAATCCTGGTGTGAGGGCTATCTAGCCACATACAGGAACACAATATTCAACACTTGAGAATACCAAAGCAAGGGCTGTTGTCTGAAGAGAAGAGGCTCTTGAACCCCAAGTAGTGCCACAGCATCTCTGTAGGATATTATTACGTGTCCTTAGTTTGTATGCCAAGTTTGAAAGATGTTGCCTGAAAGTGAGAGAACGGTCAAGTGTGACTCCCAAGTACTTAGGGAATTTATTATATGGAAGTATAGTGTTGTTCAATTCAATTTTTAGTTTCACATTTGCCAAGTTATTTAGATGAAAACAAGACTTTACTGTTTTGCTCCTATTTAAACAGTCTCCATCTTTTAAAATATTCATCCAGAATAGTTAAGTCAGTTTTCAGAATTTCTTCTGTATGACTTATGCATTTATGCTGTGTAGTTATTGCTATATCGTCAGCATAACAAAATTTCCTTGATGTAGTGGCAGGAAGATCAGATATATACAGATTGAATAATAACGGAGATAAGACAGATCCCTGTGGCAGTCCATTATTTAACTGATGACGATGATGTATATATTATGTTGGTGACTATGGTAGGTATTAAAATGTTTCAATAGACATCAAGAATAAAAGAGGTAAGCCATCTGCAGCTGAGTAGAAAGATGGCTGTGGCATTCAGATCCGATTTACAACCCACAAACACACACACATATTCTTTTGAATTTTTTTAAGGAGGAGAGAAGATTGCTTATATATATATATATATATTATATATATTAGAATGCACACACACACACACACACACACACACACACACACACACACACACACACACACACACACATATTAGAATGTATGAAAAGCTGATATATGTTTTACAAAAAATCATACAAAATAAATAAACAAAAAATCTAGAGTATCGTGGCAAGCCAAGATTCAGATAAGCTAGTAACTTTGCTCTATATCAGGGATGGGCAACCTTTTTAAGTGCCAAAATTGCCAAATCTTTGATGCAAAATTCTCACATGCTCATGTATGAGGAGCAGATTATTATTTGGTGTCTTTTAAATATTGAGAGAACCTTTTCAAATAATCAAAAATCACACTAAAATCAAAGAATATTGTAAGAGTGATTATTGTACGTCATGTAAGATTGAATGAATGTAAAAATTAGTGATGGAATTTTTACTTCCTTCCACCCTGCTAACAGCGCTGATATTTTTTTATTTGCCTTTAAGTGTAATTCTAGCTGCCATATACAGTCACACAATTTAAAAAAATGCAATTTTTAAGATCAGCAAAAGAGTAAATAATAATTCTGAATGTTTTGTTTTTGTTTTTTTATAAAGATCAATCAGACATAAGATTTTTTAAGTTTATCCAATATGTTACGGTGCACAATCTCATAATCATTTTACTTGACTAAAGCACAATAAAAGAAAATAAAATTAAAGATATTGTTTTATTAATTCTTAATCCCTTACGAGTAATACATAAAAATTACAGATAAAATAAAATGTTATTTTATCTACATAATATATTAAACAGAAGTTAATCTTTACAATGTTTTTGGAAATAACATCTGATCAAAACCAGAGAAAGAAAATAGTGGATGTTTTATTTATTTAGCATCAATGAAACTTCTACTGCATCATTGATGACAGATAATTTACATCAGGTTTATATTTTGTAACCTTTAGAGATATGCATGAGCTACTAGTTTCATCTGTATTGCTACTACTCCTATTATGAGACTTAAACAAAGTTCATCACTGAGAACAATGATTCACAAATTATTATTTAAAACTAACTTTTGGATTAAAAGATTTGAAATGAGTAAAATTTTTTTATATAAGATGAAGAATACCAGTAAGTAGGGTTAAGGATTTAGCTAACATAAAAGAGAGGGGGGGGGGGGGATCAGTAGCATCTAATATGGGACAGAGAGAGTTAATGGGTTTATGAATTTTTGGCAATTCATATATCGAGAGATGGGGAAGGGCTAAATGGTTTGAGTTTTTTTACTATTTCAGAAGGCCTAGATGTGACATTTTTTGACCTGCTGACTTTAAACAGCTTTTCTCTTGGAACTTTTTATGTCTTGTTCAGATATACAAAACTTAAATATAGATCCTTGCTATATTCCCATGATTTCTGAACTATCTTTTTTTTAAAGTGAAATTCTGATCCCACCAACTCCTGTTTAATCTGAACCCAATTTGTCTTGTTCTCCACGTTTCTCTCTGAAAAATTTTCTTAGCCTCTTCTCAAGTATGATTGCATAAATCTTGCCTGGAACACCAAGTAGGGAAATTCCTCTGTAATTCTTCATACAGTTTTATTTTCTTTTTTATAGTTGGGTACCACGAGAGTTCTACTTCAATTATCTGGAATTTCACATGCCTTCTGAATTATGCTGTGTCACAGTAAAATGTTTGTCTCCAGAATTGACAATATCATCAAATGCCAACTACTCTAGCTGCCTTACCACAATTTAGGGATTTTTCTACTTTCAAGTTCAATGTTCTCCTTGCATTTCTCCTGAATATTTTCTACTTCACCATTCTTACTTATTGTTTCATTTAACAGTCTTCCAAAATAATTACTCCAAAAATCTAGGAATTTTTATCTTTAAGGTTTTCATGTCACTTTTATCATCTCGGATTGCTCTTACAGTACTCCTTCCTAAATTTCTAAGCTTTTTAAATAGCCTCAAGAATGTTTTGACACTTGCCTAATATATAAAGTATATATTCCTGCCGAGCTTTCTATGGTTAAGAAGTTCGATATAATTATTCCGGTTTTGTGACCACATGTTTATTAAAGAAAACTGTTTTTAAAACTAAACAAGTAATAAAACAACACCCAACAAGTTTCGTTAGTTGTCAAACTAACATCTTCAGGGGTAAAGAGAACTAAAAGTTTAAGCATGAACTACTAGAAATTACGAAAATTAGTTCATTTGTTGGTATTGTGAACATCAAAACAGTTCATTAAAAAACCGAATAACACATCTATACAACCGTTAATGCATAATAGCTGGAGACAGTGCTATTTGTTGTTGCATCCTTGGTTCACACTCACTCTGTCTGAGGTCTGAAATTCGTAAATTTTTAATAAACGATGACCAAACTTGATTTAAAATCAAACCTTGGTTTTTGTTGGAATTTGTAGGAATTGCGTAGAAATTTTAATCATATTTGCCGTCTCTTTGAATTTTCTTGTGAAACAATTCTTATCCATATAGGACATGTCTGTTCTATCCCAGAGTACATCATGACTGGTAGAGGTTGTGTTAAATGGCAATCCTGATTTATGTTCTCTCTTATTTTGTAAGTCCTTTTGATGTTCGCTCATGCGGATTTCTCCCGATCTCCCCGTCTGGCCCACATAGCAGATACCACAGGAACAGTGAATATTATAAACCCCTGGTTTTTTCATTGGATGATGTGGAGGTTTTGGAGGATGAAGAGATCTTGATATTTTTTCAAGTGGCAGGAAAGTCACTTTCGTGTTGTATTTGTAAAGAAGTTTGGCTAATTTATCTATTACATTCTTGATATAAGGAAGGGTGACTGCGTTCTTGAAATCGTGGCTGGAAAGGACTCTCCTACCTCAAATCTGGCAAAACACCTTACAAACTTGATTTTACCACATATAGGAAAAACACTATCATTCATTAAGAAAAGCACAGACTTCACAAAAGATATACACATAGATCCTTCAAAACATATTAGCGAGTTTAGATGTAGTCAGCCTTTCACAAAGATTCCAAGAAATGAAACAGTACACATCCCAGAAAATCTCTTCCCGCTGAACATTGTACAGCTTTACATTGCATAAAAAACATGTTCTTCCTTTACCAAGAAACTCTGGGAACAAAAGAGAAGGACTAGCAATGGGTTCACCCCTCTCACCAGCTCTAGCAAACCTCTATATGGAAAATTTTGAAAATAAGGCTTTACAAAACTGCACAAAAAACCAAAAATATGGCTCCGCTATGTGGACGATATCTTCATCATTTGGCCAGGAACAGCACTAGAACATACTACATTTCAAGACTATCTTAATAACTAGATGATAAGTAGTAATCCGGAATAATCGTGTATAATCTGTACGAGTCGAGTATAGTGATGGAGGCTATACTATGCGGAAAGTGACGTCAGAACAACTACCTGGAATAGGGTAACCTAACAGATTAGGGAGAGTGTAGGATCACCCAAGGGGCATAAATGGTGGGGGGGTTCGTGGATAAAAAACACATTGAATAGAGGGCGCCCGAAAGGGTGAATAAAAGACGATGCACACCATATTACGGGGCTTTTTCTTCTTCGGTTCCTGGATTTCAGTTTTAGGAGTTTTGTCGGGGGTGGATTCGTGAGAGAGAGCGGTGGGTCGACTACAGTGATGTTGGACGACGAGGGCTAGTCGTGACAATGCTTGAGGATTTCCAAGTGAAGCTGGTCGTGTTACGACGGACTATGCAGAATCAAGCCTTCGAATAAATCCACATTGAGGAGAACGGAGAAAATTTCCTGCGGAGTGGCAGACAGCATGCCACAGTCCAGAAATGATTCAAAGAAAAGCGTAGTGCATTGCCAGGCTCAAAGATGGCTGATAACTATAAAGTAAGGTAATCCAGATCTACATGAGAGGGCGGCATGAAATCAGAAAGGATCCAGTAATGTAAAGAATTTCATTCAATGTAAAAAAATCGCTTAGAAGAATAAGAATTTTGTGTATACTGTAAACTAAGGACACTAATAGAGAACTTTTAAGTGAGAATTTGATTGAATTAGTTAAGACCACGTGGAACAAAGAAGAATTGTTGATAGGCAGTATTTTGATTGAGAATGGCTAGGCTTGACTAATGAGATTTACAATTAAGATGGTTATTGATAAAGTATTAATGAAAATGTTCTGTGAATAACTTGTGAAAGGAATTATATCCTAGTAGTTATGCTTACATTTAATCTTATCCTTACTCAAATTCACTGTTGTGTTTAGTATGAACCTTAACTTAGAGTAAGTTTTGTTCTATTGAGTATTTGAATTTTCTTAACTGTAAATGTTTTATGCTTTTCCAATAAACATATTTTGTACCTTATACCTGAGTCTATGCCTGATTACGAATTCAAATCACCACTTATGAAATAGAACCTTTTGGCAGGAAGGAATTAGATATTATTGCTTAAGTGAGATTCAGGTCACGACTGCTAACTGAATCTGCACAGCGTTAGCGTAAGATTAATTATTGTGTGTATCCCCTTAGAATTTAGAATTATTTCCCTGAACAAGAGTCTCTTCTGTTATAGGATATTGGCTGGCACAGCATAAAAATAAATTTTGCCAATATCTGAAAAGGAAATAGTACTGAATTAATATTTTAAAGGCACAACAGTAGATTAGAAAGCGGGCTATTTAGAGGTAGAACAAGGTAAAATATAGTGAAAACAACAAGGTTAAATATGTTACTGTTACTTACCTGCAGGCGATTGGTGGGTCCTGTTGTTTCTTGTTTCTAGTTGGTTGTTATCATTCACTGTGGAGAAATTTGAATATGTCCGTTGGTTTCATCGATCTTTTAGTCTTTGAAATTTGGAAATGAGGTTTTCTTTCTTCGTTTGAAGGATATGGTTTGCCATGTTGTCTGTAATATTTTCCAGAATCATCCAGATATCTGCATTTAAGTAACTTGAAAGTTCCGATTTTACAATTTGTAGATGGTTTTGAGTAACAGCTAAATTCTTTCTAGTAGCCATCTGTTCTCTGAGTAGCGCTTTCTCCATGCAGTGGTATATTTGTTGTGCCTTTGTTAAGGTGAATTTTCTCTTTAGTTTGATGCAATTTGGAAAGATATTGCTGTCAATACACCGTTTTAAAAAAGCCAGTCGATTGATCAAACCAAAAACATCAATCTTCAGCTTATCTTATTGATTACATCACTTGTGGGTCGAATCTCCATGAATTATCATAATCCTTTCTTTTAGTGTTGCACGGTGATCAGCATTCATTTTAGAAATTATGGACTTTATAACAATGTTATAAATAACTCTTTTAATTTCCTGACGTTTTGATCTTCATATTAAGATTATCATCTGGAGCATATACAAATATACAGGTAAACTGAGTTACATTACATACAGTAAGCTACAGAAACAATGATTTGATCACAGGTTATTCCACTGGCATGACCTCTAGTGGGGAAAAAAAATTAATTATTTAGAAACTACATCAAGCTAAATTCTATTTATGATAACATGAATAAACATTCTTTCTTATAGATAGTTTTCTTTCGGTTAACAATGATGTCCTATTTTTAGCATTACAATTGTTATTTTTGATTTAGGATCCTGGATTATCTACAGTCCTGTTTTAGTTATTCTTAGAGAGGAAGGTTCCGTGGGTCGAATATGTGCCTTCCATATGTTTGGGATTTTTAGATTCCCATCATTATTGTTCAGATTGGGTAGGTTGATAATAATCTAGTGCTTTTCCAGTCAATTCTATGTAAGGTGTTCAAGGGCATGATCAGAAAGGCCAGCTTCACCATAATTATTATATTTAATGTGTCGTTTATGTTCCTTTTGTCTGATAGGAATTGTGCATCCTGTTTCCCCTATATATGGTATGTTACAGGTACAATAAATAGTCTTCCTTCTGGCAATCTTTCCTTCACTGTTTACCAGAAACAGACACATACTAGCCAATATATACACATAAACTCCTACCAAACAAAAACTAAGTATCATTAATACTCTAAAAAACAGGGCTCTGACGATCTGCTCCAGTGAACATGCACTGAAAGACGAATTTAAAGTTATGGACTTTACAAAAAAAATGGTTACAAGCCAAAGCACTATTAACAAAATTCTCTACAAGACCTCAATAAAAAACAAAGACAAACCAGACTACAATAAAACTATAACCATTCCTTACATTAAAGGGACATCAGATAAAATAAACAGAAAATTACAAAAATACAACCTCAAAGCCACCTTTAAACCTCCTGCAAAATTAAAAAGCTTACTCAACTCATCCAAAGACCCACTCCCTCTGCTGGCCTACCCTGGAGTATACCGTATTTATTGCACCTGTGACATACAATATATATTGGAAACAGGACGCACAATTCCTATCAGACAAAAATATAAATGACACATTAAATATAATTATTATGGTGAAGCTGGCCTTTCTGATCATGCCCTGAACACCTTACATAGAATTGACTGGAAAAGCACCAGTTGTCTACATCACCAAAACATGGTATGAACACAAATTTAAGGAAGCCTGTGAGATTATTATCAACCACCCCAATCTGAACAATAATGATGGTCTAAAAATCTCAAACATATGGAAGGCACATATTCAACACAAGGAACCTTCCTCTCTAAGAATAACTACAGGGTGTCCCAAAATTCACGCAAGAAGTAATTTTGATAGAAAACACAGGTTTTTAATTAAAAATTGTAATTTCTTATTGATTCATAAAGTATACAGTATAGGGTTATGCATGGAATAGCATATCAGGTAAATGGCCTCCACGGCTTTGCTGGCACATATGCACTCTTTTGTCAAAATTTTCCATGACCGTTTTGCATAAATGTGGCTGAATTTCGTTGATACAGTGCTCAATTTCCTCCTTCAAGGCGTGGGTGGTCATGGGCTTGTTGGCTTAGACTTCAAAAAACCCCAAAGAAAAAAGTCCAGCGTTAAGTCACATGATCTGGGCAGCCAATTCTGATCACCAAAACAGGAAATTACACGACCAGGAAATGACTCATGCAGTAATTGAATTGTTTCTCGGGCTGTATGGCATGTGGCATTGTCTTGTTGAAACCACATGTCGTCCACATCCATATCTTGCAATTTAGGCACAAAAAACTGGATTATCATGTCGCGATAGCGAGCACCATTAACTGTTATTGCCTTACCAGCCGCATTTTCGAAGAAGAATGGATCGATGATGCCTCCAGCCCAAAATCCGCACCAAACATTGACACATTGTGGATGCATTTGTTTCTCAACAATCACTTGTGGATTTTCTGAACCCCAAATGCGACAATTTTGTCGATTAACGAAGCCATCAAGATGAAAATGGCCTCATCGCTGAAGATGATTTTGTTCGAAAAATAAGCATCCACTTGTTGTTGTTCCATAATCCATACAACGAACTCTCTTCGCTGTGTGTGGTCAGTAGGCTTCAGTTCTTGAGTCAATTGAACTTTGTAAGCATAAAGATGCAAATCTTTCGTGAGAATACACTGTAGAGAGCTTCTCGAAATGCCCAATTCAAGACCACGGTGCCGAATTGATGTTCCTGGACTCTCAGCAACACTCTCACGAACTGCTTCGATGTTTTCTGTTGAACGACTTGTAGAAGGACGGCCAGCGTGTATAAGATCACTAAGTGATCCAGTTTCCTTGAATTTTTTAATTAATCTCTACACAGTTGATGAAGTTAAATCACTATTATGACCATATTTTGTACGAAAATTGCGAACTGTAGCTGCAAAACCTTCATTATTTTTAAAATATTGCTCAACAATGAAAATGCACTATTCTTTCATGTAGCGCTCCATTTTTAATAACCCTGAATTGTCAGCTGTCACGCCGTCTTTTTTTTTCTCGTTGGCAACACTTTACCGCACAAATGGCGCTAAATTTAATCTTGCATGAATTCTGGGACACCCTGTATAAACAGGACTGTAGATAATCCAGGATCCTAAATCAAAAATAACAATTGTAATGCTAAAAATAGGATATATCATTGTTACTGAAAGAAAACTATCTCTAAGAAAGAATGTTTATTCATGTTATCATAAATAGAATTTAGCTTGACGTAGTTTCTAAATAATATTTTTTTTTTTCCAGTAGAGGTCATGCCAGTGGAATAACCTGTGATCAAATCATTGTTTCTCTAGATTACTGTATGTAATGTAACTCAGCTTGTCCTGTATATTTGTATATGCTCCAGATGATGATCTTAATATGAAGATCGAAACGTCGGGAAATTAAAAGAGTTATTTATAACACGGTTGTAAAGTCCATAATTTCTAAAATGAATCTTAACTTACATCCTAACAACAAACTTCACTCTGGAACTAGAAGAAAATAAAAAACTTGCTTTCCTAGACATCCTTATAGAAATAAATTAAAGAAAAAATAGATTATTGTTCTCCATCTATAGAAAATCAACAAACATGTTACTTCACATATCCACCCCAAGCAAAAAATAGGCCTAATAAAAACCTTAAGGGATAAAGCATACAACATCCCCAGTACAAAGAAAAACAAAAAGAAGAAATACAATACTTAACACAGATCCTACAACTGAATGGTTTCAATACTAAGTTAATTAAGAAAATTCTCAATACAGAATCTACAAGAAACTTAAATAAACAAGATTTCAAGAATGCAGTCACCCTTTCTTATATCAAGAATTTACCACAGATAAATTAGCCAAACTTCTCTACAAATACAACATAAAAGTGACTTTCCTGCACTTGAAAAAATATCAAGATCTCTTCATCCTCCAAAACCTCCACATCATCCAATGAAAAACCAGGGGTTTATAATATTCACTGTTCATATGGCATCTGCTATGTGGGCCAGACGGGGAGATCAGGAGAAATCAGCATGAGCGAACATCAAAAAGACGTACAAAATAAGAGAGAACATAACTCGGGATTGGCATTTCACACAACCTCTACCGGTCATGATGTACTCTGGGATAGAACAAACATGTCCTATATAGATAAGAATTGTTTCACAAGAAAATTCAAAGAGGCAAAAAATATGATTAAAATTCCTATGCAATGCAACAAAAACCAAGGTTTGATTTTAAATTCAAGTTTGGTCATTGTTTATTAAAAATTTACAATTTCAGACCTTGGACAGAGTGAGCGTGAACCACAGAACACGACAACAAATAGCATTGTCTCCAGCTAACAAGCATTAATGGTTGTATAGATCTGTTATTTGGTTTTTTAACGAACTGTTTTGATGTTCACAATACCAACAAATGAACTAATTTTCGTAATTTCTAGTAGTTTGTGCTTTAAACTTTTAGTTCTCTTTACCCCTGAAGATGTCAGTCTGACGACAAACGAAACTTGTCAGGTGTTGTTTTTAGTACTTGTTTAATTTTAAAAACAGTTTTCTTTAATAAACATGTGGTCACATAACTGGAATAATTATATACAGTATATATATTTGCTATATTCTTACAAGTCTTTTTAAGAATTTTTGTTTAGCTACTTTTACACACTGCATTGCTTTCCCCCCCCCACACACACAAACAAGAGGTACAACATCCAATAGCACATCACTGGCATGAGAATCTCAGATTGAGGGGGAAAAAAAAAATCAGTTGACATTTTTCTTGAAAAGCTGGAAGTTGGAGTTGTTGGGAAACACATTATGAGGAAGTCTGTTCCAGTAAACAGACGTAGACAGAATAAATGAAAAAGAGGAAAAATAAGTTTGATATGTTTGTAGTTATACTGCAAACGGATGTTGGGGGCAGCTGCTGCTCTTGTATTAACAGAGTCAACAGAAAGTGGACAGATGATGTCTGCTAGATCACTGGAACAGTGTCCGGGAAATATCTAGAGAAGAAACACCAAGATGATGGATATATTGAAAAGATCCTGTGAGGGAAAGATCATTTATAAGCCAAACTTTCCCCTATGTATGTACAGCATCAAGAATATGCAAAGAGTTTCAGGTGCATCATCCCAAATGTGTGAACAGTTTTCTGATGCTGGACAGATTTGGGATTTGTATTGAGAATACAAATGGTGGGAAGTCAATCTTTGCAAGGGACCTTTTGGTCCCTTGCAAAGATTGGCTTCCATGTAGAAGGAGATGAGTTTCTGCTATAAGTCTTCATGAGGTTAAATTTGGATTCGCTGATGGATGTTTTACATTTATTGCATGCTTCAGCATAGGCTGAGGTTCTTGTTGTTGCAAGCCACCTGCCGTAAACTGAGCTTTTTCTTTCAACCGCTTTTATACATCTTCTATTGAACCAGGTCTCTTGGAAAGTGGACAAGAATTTTGGGTAGAATAGGTGATTAAGCCTTCATGCCAGTGAGGATCGTTTCTGAGACTTGCTCAGTGCAGGTGTATGAAAGAAGAGCAGAAGCAACTGTCTGACCACAGAAAGGAAGAGTAGGTAGTTCTGGAAGTCATCCTAACCTTTGTAGCGTCCAAGGACACAAGGTTGGGTGTAATCGGAAGAAAGACATTCAGTGTGAGTGGAAACTTTCACAGGAGAACTGGTTAAAAAAAGATCAAGGGTATTGGGAAAGTGGAGAGGGTTATCAAGAATTCAAGTAAGTAAATATACAATTTACATTAGGTCATTGCTTATAGCAAAAACCTCAGCATCATGTCCAGATTGCAGTGTTGGAAAAAGTGGAGCCAGTTGGAGTTGTATAGTAAGGTCACATAGGTAGATGACTTTCGGATTTGGATAGCTGGACAGAAGATCAAGCGTCATGTATAAGAAGATGAAGAGGCTAGAGTAGTTTTCGGAATTTGAGAAGTAGTAAATGCAACAGATTAATGTTACTGAATGGGAACAAGGAAATGATGAGGCACAGATGGTCAAAATCGGGGATTCTAAATTTTTTCCAGCAAGAAGTGGTCTGTATACTGCAAGTCATGGTTAGCATTTTTTTTTATTTCATATAATAATGGTCCTTCTCAAAAAAATAAAATAATAATAAATAAATAATTAAGTAATTAATTAAAGATGACAAGAAATTATATTCTTGTCATCATTCAAGTTTAAGCAAACTTGGCATCTTTAATTTATAGTATAAATTAAAGTGGAAAAACTTCCAACAACTATCTCTAATCTAGAGTATTTTAGTAATAAGGTGTGACAGCTTTTGGCTACTCCTATATGGAAATATGACTTCCACATGATTACAGAGAGAAACCTGTTTTCCCACAGCGATGGAAAATTGCCGACGTTTTCCTAATTCCCAAACCTGGAAAAAATGCACAGTTTCCTGAAAATTACAGATCAATCAACCTTCTTTCATGCATAGGTAAGATAGCCGAACGTGCTATTCTCACACGGGTTCAAGAGGCAACAGTTATCAACCATATATGAACAATTCGGCTTTAGGAAATATCACTCCACAACACTACAAATTTACAGAGTTATCGAACATATAACCCAAGGGTATGAATGGCACCAACACTCTGGCGCAGTTTTCTTAGACATCACTCAGACATTTGATAGAGTGTGGCATCATGGACTAATTTTTAAACTACACGAAGTTCGTATTCCATTGCCACTAGTTCTACTTACAGAAAATTTAAAATAAAACTCAACGGTATCAGATCCACAGAGAGGAGAATCACGGCCGGAGTCCCTCGAGGCTCTCTGCTATCTCCCCTACTCTTCTCCATATACATGGCAGATCTCCCCAAACTGTCTCCAGCTATCACTGCTCTGTATGCCGACGACACAATCATTATAGCCAGATCCCCCCCGTCCACACCTGGTCACAATCAAGCTGCAGAGAGCAGTCAATGAATTGGAGGATTAGTACACCAAGTGGCGTATCGCAATTAATCCAAACAAAAGCTCTGCAATACTTTTCACCAGACGTAAAGCAGAACCGAATACAAGCATACAAATGTTTGGTAAAATCATCCCTTGGTGCAATTCTACCAAATATCTGGGAATCCATCTTGATAGACGTCTAAACTTCAAGTCACATATGGATAGTGTTGCCCCTAAGGCAAGTCAGACTATAGCACAGCTATATCCACTTTTGAATAGGAACAGCTTCCTAAGCATAACCAACAAAATCCTCCTTTTCAAATCAGTAATCAGACCGCAACTAACTTACGCCTCTCCAACCTGGGGTCACACGACTAAAAGCAACATTAACAGACTTCAGATAATACAGAATAAATGCCTAAAAATGGCATTTAATGCCCCATGGTTCATCAGAAACATCCAGTTACATCAAGAAGCCAATCTTCCAGATATTAAGACCTACATGACAAGCATTGCGGAGAAATTCTTCACAATCATGGATAATCACCCAAATCAGCTAGTTCGACAGGCAGCGGACTACAAGCCCTCAGATCGTTTCAAACATAAAAAACCGAAATCCTCCATCGCAAGAGAAAGCTGATACAGCCTCAATGCTCACAATCAATGAGTGGGTAAATTACCAACAATAATCTCATCACCCACAATCTAAAATCCAGATGAAGGGATAAAGAGTCAAGGACTCAGTCCATCAACCAATTAAGTTCAAAGTTCAAAGAGAAACCTGTGGAGAATTCATGACTAAAATTAACACACGTGAACCACAGTAGTAGGTTTTTTATTATGTAAATATTTCATCCTAGGTATCTTAGGACATCATCAGTACAGTAGAACAATACTAGGAATGACACAAAGGATAGGGTGCGTACGTACAATGGAATCCAAATTGCGTGCAGTGGCGCGTTGTGGCCTGAACTTAAATTAGTGAATGAAATATTTACGTAATAAAAAACCTACTACTGTGGTTCACGTGTGTTAATTTTAGTCATGACTTCTACATTACTTGCCTTTCCCATAATGGATAGCATTATACATTTCTGTAAGGATATGTGCTTTGCATTATGGGATACTAAGGCAAGTGATGTGAAGTCATTAGCTTCTATATACGAGTTGTCCAGTCCTGAAATTACTTCAGGTGCAAACTTTTGTTTGCTTGCACTTGGATAAAGGATTAAATCAAGAACATAATTTCTTGGCATCTTTAAGTTAGATAGGGCTAAACAGCCTCGCCTACTCTCTATATACGTTTTTTTTTTTTTTTTGATCTTTAAGTTATAGTATAACCAAGTGGAAAAACTTCCAACAAATAAATAAATAATAATGAAGTAAAAAAATAAATCATATTAAAAATTAAATATATATTACTAAAATAAAGAGCCAAAAGGCCTCAGTTCTTACAAAACTTCCATAAGTTTCTACATTTGGATTTGAAATAATGCTGGATCTAATATCCACTTTTGCCTATGTAATTACATATACAGTCGGGTCTCTTTTTATGCGGTAGATACATTCCACAGAAAACCACAGAAAACTGATCATCGCTATTAGACAATATTCGGCAAGGTTTGCAAACTGGTGCAAAATCACTTTCATCACCAGAAGAGATAGTCAGCGCATCAGATCTGTATGATAAAGGCAATGGTTCTTCACAAACAGAAATAGCTTCACCATCGTTCTGTGCTGATTTTTTTCTTCTGACAATGTAATCAGTGATTAAACTTTGCAATGATGATTTCACTAATTTTTATACAGCTCGTGATATCCAGACATACAGTTCTTCAGCTCACGCTGGAATTTAAAGACGCGTTCAGAATTTGTGTCATTAACAAGAAAATGATTTTCCAATTTATTGCACAGTTCAAGACCTTCTCGAATTATATTTGCAGTGAGGGGGACAGGTTTTTCTTCTGTTTCACTATCGTTTTCTGGATCTTCGACGATATCTAAAGTTAATCGATATCCAATAATATAATCATCACTTAAGGTATTATCCACAAGCAATTCGTCTACATCGCTCTGGCTAAATGTATCAAAACCTTCTCCACCAATTTCATGTGCCGATGTAATGATTTCATCTGATAATATAGATGTTTGCATGGTTGCACTGTTTGCAATACATCCAGGCCAAGCTGCTTTCCAGCAAGCATTTAAAATTTGTGGTTTTATTTCAGTAATAGCAGATGCAACATGATTTAAGCAGTCCAAAATAGAAAATTTTTTCCAAATGTAAGTTACTATTAATGATTCATTTTCTAGTTTATCCAATATAAATTTAACAAGTGTGATTAACGTAATATTTTTTAAAAGTAGCAATTATACCTTGATCTAATGGCTGAATAATGCTTGTTGTATTGAGTGGAAAAAACACTACCTGCACATTTGGATTTCTAAATGTGGATGACTTGGTGCATTGTCAACAATTAATAAAACTTTAAAATCGAGAGATTTTTGCTTCATGTATGTTTCCACTTCTGGTACAAAGCAATTATTGAACCATTTAGTAAATACAGCAGTTGTTACCCAAGCCTTTGTATCAGCCATCCAAATGTACAGGCAGCTGTTTTAGATCTTTGCCTTTTAGACCACGTGGTCTTACAAATCGATTTACTAGGAGGGGTTTAACATTCGATCTCCTGATGCATTGCTACAAAGTAACAATGTTACTCAATCTTTGCTTGCTTTAAACCACGTGCTTTTTCCTCAGACTTTGCGATGTAAGTTCGACTAGGCATTTTCTTCCTAAACAATCCTGTTTCGTCAGCGTTAAACACTTGATTGGGACAATATCCACCATCTTCAATAATTTTGGCTAACTTCTCTTGAAAACTTTTGGCTGCTTCTTCATCTGCTGCTGCAACCTTGCCTGTAATCTTCACGTTATGAAGTGCATTCCTTTTTAAAAACCCGGTTTACCATCCTTTGCTAGCCAAAAATTCTTTATCAGTCTGGGAAGCGGAAGTAGATGGCTCCAATTGCTTCGTCTGTTCATAAAAACCAAAGAGCTTTTTGTTTAATTAAATAACCACTTATAGGAATTTTTCTTTGAGTTAATTCTTCAATTCAAATTACGAGCGCTCGTTCTGTGTTTTCTAATAAAGCATCTCTTGAGTGCAATGATAATTTAGCACTTACTTTTGTGCCAGAAATAACATACAGTGCTATCTCGCTAATCTGAACTAATAAAAACTGTGCCCGTTCGCATTAGCGAAAAGTTCGGATTAAAATCCCCCCCCCAAGAGACAACAATAACTAGCGTTTAAGAAAAAATAATCAGATTCTAATGGTACATCAATTTAATTCTGTAAATAAATTAACTGATAGAAAAAAGCTACTGTACTGTACTGTAAAACAAAACAAACAAACAAAAAAAAATGGTACACAAGTTTATTTTAGTAAAAAATTTAATTTGCATGTACCTGTATTGTTGAGGATTCTGATTTAATAAGATTGCATAGTTCAGTACGTAACTTAATTTGCGTAAAAAATATCGCTTTCTTGTACACAACACACAAAAAAAAAGTTTCACAAAATAACACACACAAAAAAAGTTTTTTATTTATTTCCAAAAAAAAGTCACTGATTTTCTTTTGCTTCTTGGAAGCTAAACTTTTTTCGTATGCTTCTTCTCGGAGTTGCAATAGCAACAAAATTTTGTGGAATGGCGTATCATTCTGCTTAGCACATTCTATACACATATTAAAACTGTAAGCTGCTTCTTCATGTTTTACTTTTTTTTCTTTGAGTTCATCATGGTCATCATCATCTTCTAATTCATCCTGTAGCATCATATTTATAATTTCAGCATCTGATTTGATTTCAAATTCACTTTCAGTTCTACCTGTAGCCCATTCCGTAACATCTGTTAATGAAATTTCAACATCTGAATTTATATTTTTAACCAAATTATGCACATTCTGAACTTCCTCTTTTGTGTATATTTGTGATTCATGCCGACAATACAGTACATACTTTACAGTATAAAAATACCAACATGAACACACAATAAATCAAAATAGGCCTCCAGTATAACCATGCAATTGACAGTATGAAAAAATACTGTACCGTAATAATAATAAAACAAATAATAATTATTAAATAAAAATAATAGTACACAAAATAATAATACGTAATAAATAAAACCTTTTTTTCTTTCAAAACGCAGTTCAGATTACTGGAGGGTTCGGACTAAAGAGGTTCGGATTAGCGAGATACCACTGTATTTTCTTCTTGCGACTTCATTCTTTTTAATTGCTCTTATAGTAGATTCACCTAAATTAAAATGTTTACCAATCACCGTAGATCCCTCTCCTTTTGCTGAGCGATCTAAAATTGCAATTTTCATTTCCAAAGAAATTTCTTTTGTTTGGTGCTTTTTTCCCTCCATTGGGCCAAATTTAATTATCAATTAATAATTAATAATAAAAAATGAGCTAAATTAACAATTAATTATTAATGAATACATTACAAAATAACCAAAGGTGTTCTATGAAAATTTCAAGATTTGTGAAGTGTTTCCATTGTAACAAAAGGTTTGGGAAACACTTGATTACCCTATTATCGGAATGGATTCTCCTTCTATTGGCATGCGCAGAAGTGTCGAAAGATCTCGTATCTGTAGGCATGCACCACATAACTTCAAATCTACATAAAAAGAGACCCGAGTTTATATAATTAGCAATTCTTTAAAACAATTACAAACAAAGAAAAACCTGCAGTGATGACTAGCAACCAACTGCAGCAATAAGCTAACAAAATAAGTTGTGAGAAAAAAAATAGTAATACTGTTACCAGATTATGAAAAGAATTTAGCCAAGTAGGTCAAAGGAAATCCCAAAGAGTTCTTTGTCCCATCTCCCCATACCTTTTTAACATCTACCTAGAGGATATGGTTAACCAAGCCTTGGAAGGAGAAAAAGGGGTCAACCTAAATGGTTATAACCTTAATAACATAAAATACGCAGATGACATTGTAATGATAGCAGACACAAAAGAAAAAATGGTGAACCTAATAACCAATTAAACAATATGGCTAAAGAATACAGCATGACCATAAATACAGAAACAAAAATCTTGATAACTGGAAAAAACAAAGAAAAACTAAACTTCTCAAAGTTTAACTGGTAATTAGTTTACAGAATTAACAACGCATATAAAGTATATTAATTAAAAGTAACTTTAATGAATAACTTCTATATTTCAGCAACGTCACATTGCCATCTTCAGGAACATAAAGATATGGTATGTGCACGCAGGCACTAACACAAAGCAAATGAGGAAGAAAGCAAGAAATTAATATTGTTCCTAAAGTCTTAATGGTGCCCTCTGGCGGGCTAATTTGGTAGTCTTGGCAGTTGGGCTGAAGTTCTCATAATGTAAGTCTCCCAAATTTGGGGTATGTCCCACTCAAAGAAACCCTAGAGCTCATCGAAGCCAAGTTTCCTCCCGATATCTCAGCCCTATTTCAGTTCACAATGAACTCAGGCTATTTCGTTTGGCAAGGAAAGTTCTACAAACAGATAGAGGGGACAGCCATGGGTTCACCGCTTTCCCCACCCTTGGCATTTCTTTATGGAGACATTTGAAGAGAAAGCCTTAAACTCTGCCCCACAAAAACCCATTATTTGGCTTCGTTATGTGGATGATGTGTTTGCTATTTGGCCACATGGCTCAGACACACTCCACTCCTTCCTAACACACTTAAACAACCAACACCCCCAGAGTCCAATTCACCTTAGAAAAAGAGGAAAACAACACCCTCCCCTTCCTAGACACTTTAATCACCCGCCAGCTTGATGGATCTCTGGTTTTCTCTGTTCACAGAAAACCCACCCATACTGGCAGATACATTCACCAGCAGCCCCCCCCCCCCTCACAACAATATGGGGTTATAAAAACACTATATAACAGGGCAAAATTAATCTGCTCAGATGACAAGGCCCTAACCACTGAACTAAACCACATCCTCAACACTTTCTTAGCCAATGGCTATAACCCCAAAAAAATCCAAAAAATACTAAAACCAGTAAACCACAACTCCCTCCACGATAAAGATTACACCAAGTCTATCACCATCCCCTACATCCAGGGCACCTCTGAGAAAATAACCAATATCCTCAAAAAATATGACCTTACTCCCTGTTACAGCCATATAAAAAGTTAGCATCCCTTGTCCGCTCTACCAAAGACCAGCCACTTCCCCTAGACCTACCTGGTGTATACCAGGTCCCTTGCAGCTGCAAATTGTCCAACTTTGGCCAAACAGGCAGAACAACAAATATCAGGATTTCAGAACACAAAGACTACATCCGGTTTCACCAGTACAGCCGCTCTGGGCTGGCAGACCATGCCTTAGATACCCAGCATAAAATTCGTTGGAAGAAAACAAAAATAATTCATCGCAGCAAGTTTAAATACGAAAGATTATTCAAAGAATCTTCAGCAGCTCTAAAAAACGTTCCTAACATCAACAAATTTGGGTGCATGAAACTACCCCAAATTTGGGAGACTTACATTATGAGAACTTCAGCCCAACTGCCAAGACTACCAAATTAGCCCGCCAAAGGGCACCATTAGGACTTTAGGAATATTAGTTTCTTGCTTTCTTCCTCATTTGCTTTGTGTTAGTGCCTGCATGCACATACCATATCTTTATGTTCCTGAAGATGGCAATGTGACGTTGCCGAAATATAGAAGTTATTCATTAAAGTTACTTTTAATTAATATACTTTATATGTGTTGTTAATTCTGTAAACTAATTACCAGTTATGTCTGACCAACGTATAAGCCTTGCTACTAGAATTCTCAAAGTTTAATTTAAAAATATATATATATAACAGGTCAATTTCAGATTAAAGAAATAATGGTTACCTGAGCAGAAACAAGCACTAGATGAGGTATTTTTTCATTGCAACTTTCATTAGAAATGTATGCCACAGCAAACAGCGTAGTTGACATCCAGCGGATATTCAAGACTGAAAAAAAAATTTTTTCTGGTATCATATTCAAAAGTTTCACAAAATTTTATCATACATTTGTTTTCAAATAATACAAAGCAAAATCTGGCTGCAATTCAGAAATGTTACTGCAAATGCTTCTATTATGATAGTATCTGAATTTTAGAGAGGAATAATTTTCTTTCTTAACAATTAAAATATCAGCCATGTAGCCACCTAAAAATTACAGAAATCTAGCAGTACTTTTTTTACATATGAGACATCAATGAACTCACTTTTTTTCCTTGTTTTCGTTTAATGAAGTAACTAAAATATTTTATCAGTAATTGATCAATATGAAATGAGATATGAACGAACCTGTAGTAATGTTAACATGTTACTTTTTTTCTCTACAAAAAATTTGTAAATTTTTGTAAAGAAAAGGAAGAAGAAAGTAATATGCCAACTTTTCCTCCTTCAGTTCATTCAGAACGTCTCAAAGGACGATGAAACATAAGAAATGAAGATATTTTCTGAAATTGATTCATAATGATTGAAGATGTGATCCACAGAGGTGTCTAAAGAAGCAATCATCCTTAGATCCTCACGCTTTTTCCTTTATTTAATTCCAACTGAAATAAATTCCTCAGGGAAGCAACAAGAAACAATTATATACCGAATCTGGTTTAAATAATAAAACATGGCTAACTAAAAAATCACATGCATGCCACATAATTAGCTATACCCTCGAGTGATTATCGCTTGAGGGTATATATATCGCTACTATGATAATACTGCATGACTGACTTATTACTAGTTTTCTATCAAAAATTTTCTTTCTAATTAATGTGTTACTGCAGGTCTCTGCTACTTTTGGACCAGGCATTTAAGTGTTCCAACGGCCATGTCAAGTTCCCCCCACCCACCAAAAAAAAATCTTCAGAGCTCATCAGAAGTCACCAGAGCTCTACACCTTGACTTGCCTCACATGCCTGTTTTGCTAGACTTTCCTCTCCACCTTCATGAATGCTAATAATGATAAATTTCTTTCAAATATCTTCATTTTTAATATAATTGTGGCATTGATGTCATCTTGTGAAAGCTGACACAGATGTGGCCTACAGTTTTCAATCAACTCTCTATTTCTAACCCAACTGAAATTCAGGTTAAAAATAAAATTCATCATCATCATCATCAAATTCCTGATATTTACACTCAAGGAGTGTACAGGATATTATGATATTACTACAAGAAAAATTTACATCATTACTAATTTCCTATCTACAATTTTCCTCCAAATCAGTCTGTTACTTGTCAAGATTCCAACATTATCAGATCTTATGTTTCTATCATCTAAGGCACCTTGTACAGTATCAATCCACCAATATCTCGGTCTTCCTCTCGGTCGTTTTCCTGCCAACCTGGCAGAGAACACTTGCTATTCTAATCCTTCCTCACCCATTCTATTTAAGTGACCATACCACCTGAGATTAGCTATGCTAACGCACTACTGGATGCTGGCGATGTCAAGTTCTTACCTAATATCCTCTTTTTAATATGATATTGCCATTGATGCCATCTGTTCATGCCCCTAATCTTTCTCAGGACTATCATATTATCTGCGGTCTTTGGTCAAGTGTTTTACTTCTGACCCAGCTCTCAGATATATAAGTTAAAACTGGTTTGAACACTGTCTTGTATATAGCTAATTTATTGTTCCAACTAATTTCTCTCTTATTCCATATGAATTTATTCAATTGACTTCCTACTAGCAGCTTTGTTGATTCTGTTGGCTATTTAATTTACCATCTTCACTAAAAATCGTGCCTAAGTAGCTGAAATGTTTTACTTGTTCTATAGGTTCTCCATTCAAAATGCAGTTGACATTTTCAATGATTTTGCCTATTTTCATTGTCTTTGTCTTTTTATTGCTGACCTTCATGCCATATCTATTACAACAGTTATTCAATTTAGTCAGGGAATCTTGCAAACTTGTAGTGGATTTATTTAGAAGTATAACATCATCTGCATAAAGTAAAGAGCTGACATTAACATCTCCAATTCAGATATCATGTTTAATACCACTTTCCTTCATAATGTGATCCATATAGATAATAACAGAGGGGAGGGATAATGTACATCCTTGTCTCACACCAGATTTAACATTAAACCATCTTCCTGTACTTCCTTCAATTCTAACTGCTGATTTACAACTCAAATCAACACTAAGTATTGCTTGATATAATGCCCCACTAATACCATATAACTGTAGCGAATTGAATAGCTTCTCTCTTGGCACCTTGTCATATACCTTTTCGAAATAGACAAAACTAAATACAGATCTTTGTTATATTCCCATGCTTTCTCCACTATTTATCGTAAAGTGAAGATCTGATCCTGACAGCCTCTATTCGGTCTGAATCCAGCTTGTTCTTCCACAATTCTTTTCAATCGCTTCTCAAGCATACTGTCATAAATCTTGTCCAGAACACTCAGTAGGGAAATACCTCTATAATTCTCAAATTCAGTTTTATTTCCCTATTTATATATGGGTACTATTAGAGCACTACTCCAATCAAGAATTCGTCCCTCTGTCTAGGCCTTCTGAACTATGCAGTGAAGCCAGTGTAAGACTTTTAAACCACCATACTTCAACATTTCTGGTCAAATATCATCTACTCCTGCTGCCTTACCACATTTCAAGCCTTTGATGGCTTTTTCTACTTAAAGTATGGATATGTATTCCTGACTGTATGCCTGTTGAGTGTTTTTTTACCACTCTGCTATCACTGCTTGTTTCATTTAGCAATTTTTCAAAGTAATTACTCCATACTTCAAGGATATCTTTTTCTCCCATTTTCATGTTTATCATCTCTAACTCCTTTAACAGCATTGCATTTCTAAGCTTCTTCAAGAACCTCCAGAATATCTTACCACCTTCTTGATATTTATTTTCTACGTTCTTGCTAAAGTCCTCCCTTTACTTTTGTTTAGCTAGTTTTACACACTGTTCAGCATTCTTACATTTGTCTTCAAGGCTTGCCACTGAATCTCTAAGGTTTCGTTCCTGTTCTCAAACTCTTTCATTTTTTCTTCAATAATCTTTCTGTATTTTAGCCTACAGTTCACATCTGAGAGCTACTCAACTTTTATTCGCGTTAAAACTTTCTTACGTTATTCTTTTCAATATAGAATTCAATTTTATCCTGCTCAAGACTAAATGGTGATCACTTCCAATTTCAAATCCTCTGTACACTCTGGTGTCCTGAACCAGGGAGAAAACATCACTATCAACAATAACATAGTCAATGAGACTTTTCTTATTTCTTGCCTCTTCTCTCCTTGTGAATTTGTGCACATTTTTATGTTGGAACACGGTGTTAGTAATAATCAGTCCATGTCCTGAGCAGAAATCCAACAGGTAATTTCCATTATTATTAGCTTTGCTCTTTTCTCCAAATTTTCCCAAAATATATTTGTATATCTGACAATCATTTCCTACTCTGCAATTTAAATCCCCAACAATGACCAACTTTTCCTTTTTCATTGTGTCAGTTGCTTTCTCTAAAGCATCAAAAAAATCCTCCACTTCTACCTTAGTAGAACCTTCTGTGGGACCATAGACACAAATAAGTCTCATTGTCCAATTTCTCCATTCTGATATTTGCTCACATCACTCTACTTGAGACTGCCTGCCATTTAAGAAGATTAGCCTCGTATTTTGTGTTGAATACTATAGACACTCCTTCTTTTCCTTGATTGTCATTGCTGAATATAACATTTTGTATTTATTGCTCAGAAAGATCTCACCAGTTTTTGTCTTTTTTGTTTCAATCACCCCTATTATGTCGATCTGGTATTAACTAATTCCTCAGCTAGCTCCATTTCTTTGCCATTCAGGCTTCTTATGTTGATAGTAATGATCTTTAACTCTGGTGATGTTGAGTTGGGGTGTGTTTTCAGATTTGTTCCAGTAGCTGACTTTTTGCTGTTCGCCCTGGTTGTGAAAACAACGGGGGCCTTGTTTAACCGGGTGACGCCCCAGACAGCATGAAATTTTGTCATGTTGTACCATCATTTTGTATTTTGGTTTAAGTCAATAAGAATACAATTTGGTTGGCTAAATCCCAAATTGCCAGCCCATCCTTGTCTGTTCGGTATCCAGGTAGATACCCAACAGGGTGCACCAAGAGAAGGTGAGGATTGGACATTAGGTCAGAATCCCTGGTCGGTTCTCCGCATTCCTTTAAAGGCTATGTGGAGGTCTCCTCTCAGTTATACAGCTTTGATCCATAAGCACCCCAATAATGATGATGATATCTTTCCTTCTTAATCTTCATCTGATAGTTCTATAATCTAAATCAAGCCTTGGTCCTGGATTCGGTGCCTCCAATCCTGCCTTGTCCAAAACTTTACTTCTCCAGTTTGGACACTGCAGTATTATGTCGCTATCTTGACTAATGATGTCTATCACTCTTATTCTAGGTTTTCTTTTTGGAAATAATTTTACTATTGATTGTCTTCACAAGAATGCTGTCATTTTCCATACAAAAAACATGTCCTGTCCACTGCAACTTTTTTTAATTTAATTACACTGAATATTGTAAGGTCTTATAAAGTGGATATAACTCATGGTTGTATGTGATTCTACAGAGATAATTATCATTAACTCACCAATTATTTTTCTAAGCACTTTCTTTTCAAAAGCTGAAATCAAATTCTCCACTCTTGCTGTAAATATCCAGGTTTCATATCAATAGATAACAATGATGCTACAACATGACAAAATTTCATGTCGGCTGGGGCGTCGCCTAGTTAAACAAGGCCCCCGTTGTTTTCGCCAGGGAACCAGGGCGAACAGCGAAAAGTCAGCTACTAGAACAAATCTGAAAATAAACCCCAGCTCAACATCACCAGAGTTAAAGATCGGTACTATCAACGTAAGAAGCCTGAATGGCAAAGAAATGGAGCTAGCTGAGGAATTAGATAAGTACCAGATCGACATAATAAGGGTGACTGAAACAAAAAAGACCAAAACTGGTAAGATCTTTCTGATCAATAAATACAAAATGTTATATTCAGGCAATGACAATCAAGGAAAAGAAGGAGTAGCCATAGTATTCAACACAAAATACAAGGCTAATCTTTTTGAATGGCAGTCAGTCTCAAGTAGAGTAATGTGGGAAAATATGAGAATGGGGAACTGGACAATGAGACTTATTTGTGCCTATGGTCCCACAGAAGGTTCTACTAAGGTAGAAGTGGAGGAATTTTTTGAGGCTTTAGAAAAAGACACTGACACAATGAAAAAGGAAAAGTTGGTCCTTGTTGAGGATCTAAATAGCAGAGTAGGAAATGATTGTGAGACATACAAAAACATTTTGGGAAAATTTGGAGAAAAGAGCAAAGCTAATAATAATGGCAAATATCTGTTGGATTTCTGCTCAGGACATGGACTGGTTATTACTAACACCATGTTCCAACATAAAAATGTGCACAAATTCACATGGAGAGAAGAGGCTAGGAATAAGAAAAGTCTCATTGACTATGTTATTGTTGATAGTGATGTTTTCTCCCTGGTGCAGGACACCAGAGTGTACAGAGGATTTGAAATTGGAAGTGATCACTATTTAGTCTTGAGCAGGATAAAATTGAATTTCATATTGAAAAGAATAACATGTAAGAAAGTTTTAAAGCGAATAAAAGTTGAGCAGCTCTCAGATGTGAGCTGTAGACTAAAATACACAAAGATTAT
Source organism: Typopeltis vanoorti (assembly GCF_054136105.1). Lineage (NCBI taxonomy): Eukaryota > Metazoa > Arthropoda > Arachnida > Uropygi > Thelyphonidae > Typopeltis > Typopeltis vanoorti. The sequence goes on from NC_143556.1 coordinate 55,601,859, forward strand.
TGAAGAAAAAATGAAAGAGTTTGAGAACAGGAATCAAACCTTGGAGATTCAGTGGCAAACTCTGAAGAAAACATTGATTGATTCTGCCAGAGAGGCATGTGGTGAGGTTGTCTGTAAGGATAAAAAAATCAGAACTCCATGGTGGACACAGGAAGTTAAAGAGGCAGTGAAGGAAAAGAAGAAAGCACACCAAAAGTTCCTGTCAAATAAGTCAGCTTGTGCTCTTAGAGAATATAGAGACAAATGCAAGAATGCTAAACACTGTGTAAAACTAGCTAAACAAAAGTCATGGGAGGACTTTGGCAAGAATATAGAAAATAAATATCAAGAAGGTGGCAAAATATTCTGGAGGTTGTTGAAGAAGCTTAAGAATGGAGGAAAGAGTGCTATAAAAGGAATTAGAGATGATAAAGGTGACATGAAAACGCGAGAAAAAGATATCCTTGAAGTATGGAGTAATTACTTTGAAAAACTGCTAAATGAAACAAGCAGTGATGACAGCACAGTGGTAAAAAACACTGACCAGGCATGCAGTCAGGAATACATATCCATACTTGAAGTAGAAAAAGCCATCAAAGGCTTGAAATGTGGAAAGGCAGCAGGAGTAGATGATATTCGATCAGAAATGCTAAAGTATGGGGGTATAAGAGTCTTACAGTGGTTGCACTGCATAGTTCAGAAAGCCTGGACAGAGGGATGAATTCCCGATGATTGGAGTAGAGCTCTCATAGTACCCATATATAAAAAGGGAAATAAAACTGCATGTGAAAATTACAGAGGTATTTCCCTACTGAGTGTTCCTGGCAAGATCTTTGCAAGTATACTTGAGAAACGGTTGAGAAGAATTGTGGAAGAAAAGCTCGGTGAAGAACAAGCTGGATTCAGGCCAAATAGAGGCTGTCAGGATCAGATCTTCACTTTACGACAAATAGTCGAGAAAGCATGGGAATATAACAAAGATCTGTATTTAAGTTTTATCAATCTGGAAAAGGCATATGACAAGGTGCCTAGAGAGAAGCTATTCAATATGCTGCAGTTATATGGTGTCAATGGGGCATTATATCAAGCAATACTTAGTCTTTATTTGAGTTGTAAGTCAGCAGTTAGAATTGAAGGAAGTACAGGAAGATGGTTTAATGTTAAATCTGGTGTGAGACAAGGATGTACATTATCCCCTCTGTTGTTCATTATCTACATGGATCACATTATGAAGGAAAGTGGTATTAAACATGATATCAAAATTGGAGATGTTAATGTCAGCTCTTTGCTTTATGCGGATGATGTTATACTTCTAAATAAATCCGCTACAAGTCTGCAAGATTCTCTGACTAAATTGAATAGCTGTTGTAATAGATATGGTATGAAGGTCAGCAATAAAAAGACAAAGACAATGAAAATAGGCAGAATCATTGAAAATGTCAACTCTGTTGTGAATGGAGAACCTGTGGAACAAGTAAAACATTTCAGCTATTTAGGCACGATTTTTACTGAAGATGGTAAATTAAATATAGAAATAGACAACAGAATCAGCAAAGCTGGTATGGTGGGAAGTCAATTGAATAAATTCGTATGGAATAAGAGAGAAATTAGTCGGAACACTAAATTAGCTGTATACAAGACAGTGTTCAAACCAGTTTTAACTTAAGGATCTGAGAGCTGGGTCAGAAGTAAAACACTTGACCAAAGACTAGAAACCGCAGATATGAAATTCCTGAGAAAGATTATAGGCATGAACAGATGGCACCAATGGCAGTATCATATTAAAAATGAGGATATTAGGAAAGAACTTGACATTGTCAACATCCAGAATGCGTTAGCAGAGCTAATCTCAGGTGGTATGGTCACTTAAACAGAATGGGCAAGGAAAGATTAGCAAAACAAGTGTTCTCTGCCAGGTTGGCAGCAAAACGACCCAGAGGAAGACCAAGATATAGGTGGATTGATACGGTAAAAAATGCTTTAGACGATAGAAATATAAGATCTGATAATGTTTGAGTGTTGACAAGTAACAGACTGATTTGGAGGATAATTGTAGATAGGAAATTAATAATGATGTAATTTTTTTCATGTAGTACTATCATATCCTGTACACATATGATGATGAGATAACAATTTAACAAAAAATGTACTTGCTCAAGATAATCCTTTTCCTTAGTTTTTTAATATGTCTGAATAAGTCTATAGTTAAAAAGTGATTAGTAGTGCTGGATGAAGAAGGAAAAATCAATAAATAACAAGAATAGGAAGAACAATAAACACAACATTAAAATACAACTCATCAATTCCACATGCTGTTCAAACAAATCAGATGATGGCCTTGTAGGATACTGTCACAAGATTCTCGAAGCTGAAAGAATATGAAAAGTGGTTCTGAGCTTCAAATTCTGCTCTATTTAAAACCCTTTTCAGAGGATGATGTGAAGACAGGAAAGGCTAATAGCATTGATATTTGAAGAAAAACAAAAATCTGTCCTTGTGCAACTCAACTGACTTAAGAATATCAAGCTTCAGTTGCTTGTATAACACCTTAACTTGACCTTTCATTTAAAATAGTTTCTGTAACATGAGCAAGTGAATATTCAGAAGATATTAAATGATGGAAATGGCTAATGAGCATCTTAATTTCAGAATCATCATAATTTCTTAAGTCAATGGCAGACAGCCAAGAAACACTATCAAAAATATAGGACATACCAGATACTTTATATTATTTTTTTGCGAAAAATTTGCTATTTAAAGCTTTTACACCTGCTTTAATTAACTTAATTCTGTCCAGCAATATTCCAAGGCTAATAACATTGATATTTGAAGAAAAACAAAAATCTGTCTTTGTGCAACTCAACTGACTTAAGAATATCAAGCTTCAGTTGCTTGCATAACACCTTAACTTGACCTTTCATTTAAAATAGTTTCTGTAACATGAGCAAGTGAATATTCAGAAGATATTAAATGATGGAAATGGCTAATGAGCATCTTAATTTCAGAATCATCATAATTTCTTCAGTCAATGGCAGACAGCCAAGAAACACTATCAAAAATATAGGAGATACCAGATACCTGCTTTAATTAACTTAATTCTGTCCAGCAATATTCCAGATAGTCCACGTGGTTAGCCTAGTAGCTATGTGCTTTGCAACCATATGCCTGGGGAAGGAGTATCCTAGGTTCGATTCCCGTCGACGATGTGAGAAGCTCAAGGATCTTCTTCAGTCATAGCCAAATTAGCCGGTCTTGGGCATGGACAGCAGGGTTTTTTCCCCCAGTTTATCTGGGGGATTTTCATCCCGCAAGCAGGCAAACCAGCCCTATGAACTCACACGGATTACAATCATGAATATCACCCTTAGGGGATGCCAGAAACCCCTCGTTGGGCAGGGGAGACTCAACCCGTCCTACACAAATAGGATAGGAATATTCCACATAACTGAAATTCTTGAAATTTTCAAAACATTATTGTATGATCAAGACATTATTTCTCTACCTCTCCTGTGTCGTTTGCAAAATTTCTCTAAAGAATGCAATGCATATTCTGCATATTGATATGGCTCAGTATAAGATTTTCTTTCTGAAACATTCAAGTCAACTTTTTTTAAAAAAAGGAAGTCCAGTAAGAAATATTAAGAAATCCCTTGTGCTGATTAGATTCGATTGTGTCTCCTGATTGCAGAAAACTTGGTTGAAGTGTTTTCCTTTACACAGTAAAGGAGAACACTTCATGCACATCAGAGCAGCACTAAAAGCATGAACTGCACAGTTTCTCACTGTATGCAGAGTAATTTTATTTTTAAACAGCTTCCTAAAGATTCAGATATAGATAGCAAAACATGGAGAAACATTGGTTTAATTTAAAAAGATATTGTAGCTTCTGCTCAATCAAGTTTTATCGTCTTATAGTTCTCTCTCATTAGTATTTAACTAGTTGTAGGCTGATATATCATCCGAACATAAAGAAAATTTGTATTATACTGCGCCACTCTATGTTCTGAATTGCATGAGCAACTTTGATAAATCAACCTTCAACTGTACCAGGTTATTATAAAGCTGATTTTAGGCCGAAGTTCTCACTATTAAGCAAAGCTCCTACTTTTGGATCAAAATATTTAATGAGAGGTTCAGTGAAAGAAAATCAGGCAAACTATAGATTGATCTTAGATAAAGAAAAACATTTAATGCAGTGTCACATATAATTACATCATAACACATGCACATCAGAGTAGGCGATCTCCCAACAGGGACATTACAATTAAACGAATATAAACCTCTCATTAAGATACTAGTATACTACTCAGCTGAGCTTAAAATTTATAATTAAAAACTATATTAATAGATCTTATTCTTCTTGTCACAAAGAACTTCTATCACAACTCCACTCTGACCAAGGTTACATCTCAAAACATTTTAAATATCAAATCAGTTCAAGATATTCAGAAAGAATACAACTCAGGAACCATCAGACATTCATTTGTAATTCTCTAAGCTCAGTCAATCAAAATTAGTTCTTGTAAGTTCGAGATTCCTAAATTACAACAAATAGGCTTCTCAATATTCTCGTTCAGTCAATGAACACTTAATTCAATAATATAGCATTTGTCACTTGAAGATGGAAAAGTCTTAGCACATCACACATTCAATCTTGACTTGCTGAATACAGTAACTAGGAATAAATTACTTTTGGCGGAATTAATTTTTGTTACTTCACACTAAGTATAGTAAGGTAATCTTACCAGGATATAGCTTCATCACATCATAAGGAGATCGAATAACATTTTTAAAGTCCTTGCTGACTTTTACTTTGTAGTAACACAAACTTAAAAGAATCTTCTATTTCCACGATTAATTTATACACTCGGGAGAATATAACCTTTTTTGCACTTGGTTTAAATTATCTACCCATTTCTTCCTTTTCTTATACGTATTATCCTATGTCCTGCACTTTTCCACTGCTAAGCATTAGGAAGTTTTGGTAGAAATCCACCTCCAAAAAAGGTAAGTTAAAATGCCAAGCGATTCCGGTTCTTTCTATTCCATTTTCAGCACGTCAAAATCTCCCTCCAATCTCTAGCTACCGTTCTCTATACTTCTCCACTTTTTACTTTCATTTTCGTGTCCACTTGTTCCTTTTCCCGCCAGTAGTAACTTGTTCTCACCGGTTTAGCTCACATCGAACTTGCTTTTCCCTTCCTATATAGTAGTTCACGCTCTAACACACGCTAGGAGGAATTTGCATGATTTCTCACAACAACCAATCAAATGATATCACAAGGAATCTTCTGGATATATTAAAATTACATACATCAGTTTCTTATATTATTGTTAAAGGAATAAAGCAAATAAAATAAATGACATTTTAATACAGAGCCTTTTCATAATTGTGATATACTCTAAAATTACATAAATAAATTAGCTAACAAAACTCAAAAGGAATTACATGAATAACATTTTATAAGCAAGAGACCAACAAAATAAATTTAAATAAGTCCTGCTTATGATATGGTAGATCATGTTAATTATGAATGAAGTATTATTAACTATAAATATCTTCTATTTAAATTAAGGGGATATTAAATCCCACACTGTTTTAAAACCGAATAAGAAAATCAAAGATTGGAATCAGGGAGTTTCATGCCGAATATAGTAAACTATAAAAAAATCGGTGATTACTAGCGTGAGCTAATGCAAGTAGTCCTAGTACGTAGTACAATACCAGGCAACTCGTTGCAAAGGTGAGTAAAGTTCTGATTGCTATTCATGGTATTTTCCATGAATAGCAATCAGAATAATGTAAAAATAATCCATAATGTAAAAACACATTTCCTAGGAAATGTATGCTGTTATTAGATTATGGTAGGAGGTCACTACCCAGACTGGTTTCAGCCTTTTTTGAGGCTTCATCAGTGAGTAGCTAGACCAAATTAATATCAAAGGGTATAGCGAAAAGAACTTATATACCCTGCTATACGAGTTGTCCAAAAGGTGCACCCATTAAGTTGCTTAAATATAAAGAGCCAACAGGCTTCGTTTCGTCGATATAAACACTATTTAAATTATTGGGATATTAAATCCCACATTGTTTTAAAACCGAATAAGAAACTCAAAGATTGGAATCAGAGTTTCATGCCGAATATAGTAAACTATAAAAAAATCGGCAATTACTAGCGTGAGCTAATGCAAGTAGTTCTAGTACTAGTACAATACCGGACAACTCATTGCAAAGGTGAGTAAAGTTCTGATTGCTATTCTTGGTATTTTCCATAATGTAAAAACACATTTCCTAGGAAATGTATGCTGTTATTACATTATTACATATATATTTAAGCAACTTAATGGGTGCACCTTTTGGGCAACTCGTATAGCAGAGTATATAGCAGAGTATATAAGTTCTTTTCACTATACCTTTTGGTATTAATTTGGTCTAGCTACTCACTGATGAAGCCTCAAAAAAGGCTGAAACCGGTCTGGGTAGTGACCTCCTACCATAATGTAATAACAGCATACATTTCCTAGAAAATGTGTTTTTACATTATGGAAAATACCATGAATAGCAATCAGAACTTTACTCACCTTTGCAACGAGTTGCCCGGTATTGTACTACGTACTAGGACTACTTGCATTTGCTCACGCTAGTAATCACCGATTTTTTTATAGTTTACTATATTCGGCATGAAACTCTCTGATTCCAATCTTTGAGTTTCTTATTCGGTTTTAAAACAATGTGGGATTTAATATCCCCTTAATTTAAATAGTGTTTATATTGCCGAAACGAAGCCTGTTGGCTCTTTATATTTAAGCATAAATATCTTCATTCACAATTTAACACTCTCCTGTGTGGTTCAGATATAGATAGCAAAACATGGAGAAACATTGGTTTAATTTAAAAAGATATATGAGTTAAAAACTGTTATTTATTAAGTTGATATTTTATTCTGTAAAGTCTACAGCCTAAGTCTAAAGTCCGCCTGCTGGCAAAATATACTCAACATAGGTGAGTGTATTATACACACACAGACAAATATATATAAACTCTATATAAGAAAAAAATTTTAAATAATTTAATAATTTAATTTAAAGATAAAAAATTATATCAAAACTATATAGAATCATTCAACTGCATTTAACGTGCACAAAACTGTCAGAGTAATAACCGTTTTTGGTCCTTGAACTTCAAAATATACACTTCTCGGTACAATTCTTTATTAATCTGAAATTGAGGAAGTATTCCAAGAGAAACAAAAAAACAGCAGCAGCAAATGTTCTTGCACTCAGTTACACACAAATAAATGATAACTCATACTGCTATCTTCAGCTATGCTTTAGTATTACTTCCAAGCCTCCACAGAGTCGTAAGACTCATCACAGAAGTGAAATTCTTAAACAGGCTTCAACTAATGTGCTTTTATTAGACAGATGTCAGTGCCCTAAAAAGTGTTTGGTTTCTTTCCAATCACAAACAACACTGAAGAAACATTAACTTATTAACAGAACTTAAATAAGGAATACACAGAAAAATCACAATTCATTCCTTATATTTCTTTGTTTCTTAAAGGATTCATTTAAACCTTTTCCATTCTCTTATAACTGTTCTTTTTCTCTATATATCTCACTCTGAAACCATTCTTTTTTCCTCATGTCCATCAGCTATTTGCTTCATATCAAAGTATAGCATACTCCGTATTTTCCATGACGCCGAATTGCATGAATGATGTCACAATAGCTGAATATAACAAACAAAAAACAGTTCAGTAATGGTGGAGAAGACACATTTATCAGCAGTGCATAAGATGAAGTTTCTATTTCAATAAGCAGTTAGATAGAAGAGAGAAGTTTGTTGACGTGCTTTTTTGAAAACCTGAAGGTTGTAGTCATTTCATTGCCTGATATCTCTTGATTGAAAATCCCTCTTAATTTTACATTTTGGTTTAAATTCCTCACATCATACTGCATTTGATTCTTTATACTCTGAAAGAAATCCAATGTGATTACAAAAATGAATGCCCTGGTATAAAAAAAAATACTTTGCATGAAGTACCAGCGATTGAAGAATTTACTAAATTTGAATGCTCAGAATCACATGAATTAAATGTTCAAAGTTAGTGTACCACTTGGATTTTCAGAATATGTGGTTTCTCTTGAGAAATCATCATCATCGTCATCATCGAATTGCTGATATATACCTTCAAGGGGTGTACAAGATATGATAGATATAATGAAAAATTACATCATTACTAACTTCCTATCTACAATTTTTCACCAAATCACTCTTTACCTATATAACAACAAGACTCCAACATTATCAGATCTTATATTTCTATCTTCTAAGGCACTTTCTACTGTATCAATTCACTTTTTCCTACCAATCTGGCAGAGAAAACTTCTTTTGCTAATCTTTCCTCTCCCATTCTGTTTAAGTGACCATACCACTGATATTACCTCTGCTGATGCATTCCTGTCAAGTTCTTTCTTAATATCCTCATTTTTAATATGTTATTGCCGTTGATGCCATCTATTCATGCCCGTAATCTTTCTCAGGAGTCTCATATCTCTGGTCTCTAATCTTTGGTCAAGTGTTTTACTTCAAACCCAGCTCTCAAATCCATAAGTTAAAACTGGCTTGAATACTGTCTTATATACAGCTAATTAAGTGTTTTGGCTAATTTCTCTCTTATTCCATAAAAATTTATTCAGTTGACTTCCTACCATACCAGCTTTGTTGACTCTGTTGTGTATTTCCATATTTAATTTACCATCTTCACTAAAAATCGTGACTAAGTAGCTGAAATGTTTTACTTGTTCTATAGGATCTTCATTCACAATGCAGCTGATATTTTCAATGTTTCTGTCTATTTTCATTGTCTACATTTTCTTAATGCTGACCTTCATACCATATCTATTACAACAGTCATTCACTTTAGTCAGGGAATCTTGAGACTTGTAGTGAATTTATTTAGATGTATAACATCATCTGCATAAAGCAAACAGCTGAGATTAACATCTCAAATTTTGATATCACGTTCACTTCATTTCATAATGAGATCCATATAGATAATGAATAACAGAGGGGATAATGTACATCCTTTTCTGACACTAGATTTAACATTGAACCACCTTCCTGTACTTTCTTCAATTCTAACTGCTGACTTACAACTCAAATAAAGACCAAGTATTGCTTAATATAATGCCCCACTAACACCATATAACTGTAGCATTTTGAATAGCTTCTCTCCTGGTACCCAGTCATATGCTTTTTCCAGATCTACAAAACATAAATACAGATCTTTGTTATATTCCCATGATTTCTCAATTATTTGTCGTAAAAGTGAAATTCTGATCCTTACAGCCTCTAATTGGCCTGAATCAAGCATGTTCCTCACCAAGCTGATTCTTCCACAATCCATCTCAACCGTTTCTCAAGTATACTTGCATATATCTTACCAGGAACACTCAGTAATGAAATGCCTCTGTAATTCTCGCATTCAGTTTTATTTCCCTTTTTATATATGGGTACTATGAGAGCTCTACTCCAATCATCTGGAATTCGTCCATCTGTCCAGCCTTCTGAACTATGCAGAGCAGTTACTATAAGACTTTTATACCTCCATACTTGAGCATTTCTGGTCGAATATCATCTACTCCTCCTGCCTTACCACATTTCAGGCTTTTGACTGCGTTTTCTACTTCAAATATGAATATGTATTCCAGACTGCATTCCTGTTGAGTATGTTTTACCAGTGTGCTATCATTCACTGTTTCATTTAGAAATTTTTCGAAGTAATTACTCCATACTTCAAGGATATCTTTTTCCTTGAAGTATGGAGATCATCAATTTCCTGTTTTCATCATCAATTTCCTGCCATGTACCCTCAAGGGGTGTACAGAATATGATAGTACTACATGAAAAAATTACATCATTACTAACTTCCTATCTATAATTTTCCTCCAAATCAGTCTGTTACTTGTCAAGACTCCAACATTAGCAGATCTTATATTTCTATCGTCTAAGGCACTTTGTACCGTATCAATCCACCTATATCTTGGTCTTCCTCTGGGTCGTTTTGCTGCCAACCTGGTAAAGAACACTTGTTTTGCTAATCTTTCTTCACCCATTCTGTTTAAGTGACCATACCACCTGAGATTAGCTCTGCTAACACATTCCTGGATGTTGACAATGTCAAGTTCTTTCCTAATATCCTCATTTTTAATATGATATTGCCATTGGTGCCATCTGTTCATGCTTCAAATCTTTCTCAGGAATTTCATATCTGCGGTTTCTAGTCTTTGGTCAAGTGTTTTACTTCTGACCCAGCTGTCAGATCCATAAGTTAAAACTGGTTTGAACACTGTCTTGTATACAGCTAATTTAGTGTTCCGACTAATTTCTCTCTTATTCCATATGAATTTATTCAATTGACTTCCCACCATACCAGCTTTGCTGATTCTGTTGTCTATTTCTATATTTAATTTACCATCTTCAGTAAAAATCGTGCCTAAATAGCTGAAATGTTTTACTTGTTCAACAGTTTCTCCATTCACAACAAAGTTGACATTTTCAATGATTCTGCCTATTGTCATTGTCTTTTTATTGCTGACCTTCATACCATATCTATTACAACAGTTATTCAATTTAGTCAGAGAATCTTGCAGACTTGTAGCGGATTTATTTAGAAGTATAACATCATCCGCATAAAGCAAAGAGCTGACATTAAATGTACTTCCCTCAATTCTAATTGCTGACTAACAACTCAAATAAAGACTAAGTATTGCTTGATATAATGCCCTATTGACACCATATAACTGTAGCGTATTGAATAGCTTCTCTCTCTCTCTTGGCACCTTGTCATATGCCTTTTCCAAATCGACAAAACTTAAATACAGATCTTTGTTATATTCCCATGATTTCTACACTATTTGTTGTAAAGTGAAGATCTGATCCTGAAAGCCTCTATCTTACCTGAATCCAGCTTGTTCTTCCCCAAGCTTTTCTTTCACAATTCATCGCAACTGTTTCTCAAGTATACTTGCATATATCTTACCATTAACACTCAGTAGGGATACCTCTGTAATTCTCACATTCAGTTCTATTTCCCTTTTTATATATGGGTACTATAAGAGCACTACTCCAATCATCGGGAATTCGTCCCTCTGTCCAGACATTCTGAACTATGCAGTGCAACCACTGTAAGACTTTTATACCATCATACTTCAGCATTTCTGGTCGAATATCATCTATGTCTACTGCCTTTCCACATTTCAAGCCTTTGATAGTTTTTTCTACTTCAAGTATGGATATGTATTCCTGACTGCATGCCTTCTCAGTGTTTTTTTTATCACTGTGCTGTCATCACTGCTTGTTTCATTTAGCAGTTTTTCAAAGTAATTACTCCATACTTCAGGGATATCTTTTTCTCCCGTTTTCATGTGACCTTTATCATCTCTAACTCCTTTTACAGCACTCTTTCCTCCATTCCTAAGAGCCTTCAACAACCTCCAGAATATTTTGCCACCTTCTTGATATTTATTTTCTATGTTCTTGCCAAAGTCCTCCCATGACTTTTGTTTAGCTGGTTTTACACACTGTTTAGCTAGTTTTACATTCGTCTCTGTATTCTCTAAGAGCACAAGCTGACTTATTTGCCAGGAATGTTTGATATGGTTTCTTCTTTTCCTTCACTGTCTCTTTAACTTCCTGTGTCCACCATGGAGTTCTAATTTTTCTATCCTTGTAGACAACTTCTTCACATGCCTCTCTAGCTGAATCAATCAGGGTTTTCTTCAAGGCCTGCCACTGAATCTCCAAGGTTTGGTTACTGTTCTCAAACTCTTTCATTTTTTCTTCAATAATGTTTGTGTATTTTAGTCTACAGTTCACATCTAAGAGGTGCTCAACTTTTATTCGCTTTAAAACTTTCTTAAATGTTATTCTTTTCAATATCAAAATTCAATTTTATCCTGCTCAAGACTAAATAGTGATCACTTCCAATTTCAAATCCTCTGTACACTCTGGTGTCCTGGGCACCAGAAAGAAAACATCACTATCAACAATAACATAGTCAATGAGACTTTTCTTATTCCTTGTCTCTTCTCTCTCCATGTGAATTTTTGCACATTTTTATGTAGAAACATGGTGTTATTAATAACGAATCCATGTTCTGAGCAGAAATCCAACAGATATTTGCCATTATTATTAGCTTTGCTCTTTTCTCCAAATTTTCCCAAAATATATTTGTATGTCTCACAATCATTTCCTACTCTGCTATTTAGATCCCCAACAAGGACGAACTTTTCCTTTTTCATTGTGTCAGTTGCTTTTTCTAGAGCCTCAAAAAATTCCTCCACTTCTACATTAGTAGAACCTTCTGTGGGCCATAGGCATAAATAAGTCTCATTGTCCAGTTCCCCATTCTCATTTTTGCCCACATTACTCTAATTGAGACTGCCTGCCATTCAAGAAGATTAGCCTCGTATTTTGTGTTGAATACTATGGCCACTCCTTCTTTTCCTTGATTGTCATTGCCTGAATATAACATTTTGTATTTATTGCTCAGAAAGATCTCACCAGTTTTTGTCTTTTTTGTTTCAGTAACCCCTATTATGTCGATCTGGTACTTATCTAATTCCTCAGCTAGCTCCATTTCTTTGCCATTCAGGCTTCTTACGTTGATAGTACTGATCTTTAACTCTGGTGATGTTGAGTTCAGGTGATTTTTCAGATTTGTTGCAGTAGCTGACTTTTCGCTGTTCGCCCTGGTTCCCTGGCAAAAACAACGGGGGCTTTGTGTAACCAGGAGACGCCCCAGCCGGTATGAAATTTTGTCATGTTGTACCATCATTTTGTATTTTGGTTTAACCAATAAGAATACAAATAAGAATCAACAGGGTGCACCATGAGAAGGTGAGGATTGGACATTGGGTCAGAAGCCCTGGTCGGTTCTCCGCATTCCTTTAAAGGCTATGTGGAGGTCTCCTCTCAGTTATACAGCTTTGACCCTTAAGTACCCCATGTCAACTTTATTATCTCTAATTCCATTTACAGCATTCTTTCCTCCATTTCTGAGCTTCTTCAACAACCTTCAGAATATCCTGCCACCTTCTCGATATTTATTTTCTATGTTCCTGTCAAAGTCCTCCCATGACTTTTGTTTAGCTTTTTTACATTTGTCTCCGTATTCTCTTGGAGCACAAGCTGACTTATTTGCCAGGAACTTTTGATATGCTTTCTTCTTTTCTTTCACTGCCTCTTTAACTTCTTGTGTCCACCATGGAGTTCTGATTTTTCTATTCTTCCAGATAACCTCACCACATGCTTCTCTGGCTGAATCAATCAATGTTTTCTTCAGAGCTTGCCACATGCCTCTCTCTCCTGTAATTGGAGAAACTGCGCATCAGCCTATCATCACAGGTAAGTGTTTTTTTATTTTTTTTAAATGTAACAACGTTTTCAATACTGTATTATGATGTATGTATTATTATCAATATGACTGTAATACTGTATGCAATAAAAAATTGAGAATGATTCATTCATTAGTGTGTGGATTAGATTACAGTGAAGCAATCATATACACTAGGCTATCATATAAAGCAATCATATTGCTGCTGCTTTATTATCAATGCATGAATTGTTATGCCTGTAAATAGATATGAATTTCTTTTTCATGTCGTTTCCTTTTGTATTTTTGACATCTAATGTTAGTAATATGTAAACATCTATAGTGTTTTGTATCATATAAGACAATATTGATGTAGGTACTGACAGACATAAGATTCATCTTGTAAATAGATGATGTAAACTTACAGTATCGATAAATACAATACAGTACAGTATTTTCTTAATAACATTTTCTTTTATCTAGCTTACTTTATTGTAAGAATTTAGTATATAATACATATAACATACAAAATGTGTGTGTGTTAATCGATTGTATGTTATCACTAAGGCTTCCAGCCAACAGTAGGCTATTAGTGGTTAAGTTTTTGAGGAGTCAAAAGTTATACACAGATTTTCAAAAAAAGCAGGGGCACCCTTAACCTCTGTATTGTTCAAGGGTCAACTTTTTTTCAAAAAAAGCTAACTCAGTTGTGTAACATTGTTACAATGAATCAATATTATGGCAATAAGTACTGTGTTCAGTGAAATGGCTTGATAAACTTCCAGACTGTCAAACCTATGGCCCACTCAGAGTGGTACTTTATTTATTTATTCTTATGGCAAAAGCCGCTACAGGTCAAACCTCCTGGACCCTTGCAGCAACAATGATAAATGATAGTGGTACTAACATACTATATGTTAACTTGGTTAGCTGGGTAGTTAAACATACCCACTCTCCAACCAAAGGAGACATGGGTTCAAATCATGCAATGGGCATGACTGTTTGTGAATGTCTTTAGGCAAGAGATGTATTTCACTGATCAGTGAGAGACCACTGTCCCACTTACTGAGTGGCTGAGGCTAGAGAACATTTAACTAAAGCAAAGTTTCAGCACTATCTATGAAAAGAAAACAATAATAATAATCTTAGCATGCTCATGCTACAAATGTACTATAGGTTTACAGTGTAGGAATCACATTAAAAAAAACAATAAAAATAAATAAATAAAAACAATTTTTAAAAAACATTGATAGGATTTTTTAATATTTTTTTTAATTATTTTTATTTATTTATTTATTTTACTGTTTTGATGAGAATCAAACAGCCTTTTCCAATCAAAAGGTGCGATGTACCATCATTTCCAGTTGCACTATACAGGCGCTTAACTGATGAAGCCAGAGATTTGGGTAAAAGAGTTATCATTCCTGTTTATAAAGCCTTGATATGATCACATCTGGATTACTGTGCTCAAGCAGAATATCAGAGAAATGTTTAAGTTATTTAAAGGATTTTATAGGATTGATGATAGGATTAAGAGCATCCATAGCTCAGTCGGTATGGATGAAGCTCTTTGGTTGATAAGACCTGGGTTTGATTCCAGTCTATGATATGAGGAACCTTTATTTGGTCTGTTGTTTCGACTAAAGGTGAGTTAGCCGGTCTCATCAGAGGTAAAGGAGTTTTTTTTACCCAGAACAGGCTAACCGGCCCTGTGAACACACACACACACACACACACACACACACACACACACACACACACACATGCATCTATAGACATAAGCCATTCCTGGAATAAGAATATAACCAACCTTTTCCCATAGGATTTTGGTTTCATATGTCTGCACAGTGAAGTGTGGGCCTGTGCATAAGCATATATCAGGAGATAGGATTCACTGTCCTATCATAAGCAGTAATCAAGTTTTTAAGATATCAAGTTATTTGGCTATGACAGGCCACTGAGGATAACATGAAAAGGAGAGTAGGGTAGGATAGGAGATATAAATATACATACACCAAACTTATAAATAATAATATACAATAGTATAGTAAATTTCTGAGTACATATCATATTAGCCATGCTAAATGCAATTATATAGTCTGCTTACACCTACAGAAAATTCACAGATGAATTGCTTTTATCATAGTGTTGTACTTATGGGATCTGGTAAGTGCTTTCAATAGTTTGTTATAGTGAGAAAATTTGTTATAGTGGAGTTTGATATCGTGAGAGTGAACAGCACTTTAAATACTTTCAAAATATCAAATTTAAGATGGCATATGCATTTTCTTAGTTAATAAAATATGAAATAAATCTTGTTTTAGTGAACAATAAGGCAAGTGCTCACTTGAAAAAAAAAATCTTCATGCTTAAATACATGATCATTTAAGATTTTTATAAAATCTATGTAAGAATATCTAAAACACATAAATGGAGACATGTTTAAAATCTATGTGTACGGCACATTAATCTGCATGCTTTTGATATAAAATATTACCTGACACAGAATTTCCTAGAGATTTTGGTGGCATGATAGTTTTCACTTCTTCCAGATTAGGTTTATACTGTGTAAAAGAACCATCTTTCTTTCCCACAACTAACTGTTTGCCTTTAGGACTCCAACAAACTAAAATGATAATGAAGTTAATCATAAAAAAATTACAGAAACAGAAATATAAATAAACAGATTATCTCATATACCATATCATAGTTTTCCTATGTACTAAGTTAGTATAACTTTCTGTTTGCATGTGCCATTATGAAACAGGTTCTTGATTCACAAACAAGCAGACCAATCTCAAATCCTATCAACAAAACATTAGATACATAAGTGAAAGCTCTTCTCACAATTACAGAAATATCACAAAACTGCCATAATCCAAATACAGGGTGGTTATAATTAAAGTTCACATTTAGAAAGGTGGGAATGATTTAATATTTAACATTGTGTGTGCAGCAATGCAATTTTATTTTGCACAAAAAAATCAATGTTAGTTCTCAAAGTGGTCACTACAGCGATACATGAAAATTAAGTATGATACTCCTGGCATGCAGTGAAACGCTGCTACTATACTATTTATGCAAATGACAATTGTCTCCAATGATGTATGCTTTGAAAGAAGATTCTAAAAAAGCAGGTAGCTGCAGAATGTGTCAGCTCATTGCCTATGAGCAGATGAGATGAACAAGTCACCATTACTGAATGAGGATCACACACTTCTTGTGAAGTTGTTTTACCAAATAACAACTGTGCCTTGACAGCATTATGAAAGTTCGAAATTAAAGGGATTAAAAATAGGTCGTATGACTGCAAATGATTTATGCAAAATGATCATCCAGAAATTTGAAGAAACAGATTCCTTAGATATCAAACCTGGCAGAGGACGGAAGCCCATCGAACTGCAGACAGTGGAGGAAGCAGCCACAGCATTAGAGGAAGAAATGATGGCAAATGTCGTAGGAACAAGCAGCAGTAGCACATGCTGTATTGCATGGCCTTTAGACGAACCCATGTAAGGACAGTTCTCAAAGTCATAAGGAAATTCTGTTATCCTTATAATATTTGTCATATTCAGCAATTGCTTAATCCTACCAGAGTGCACAAGAAACATTTGCCCTGTAGTTTCTTGCTCAGACTGAACTGGACGACTGATCATGGAACATTTTCTGTACTGACAAAGCTCACTTCCATTTGGATTGTGCTGTGAATAGGCACAACTGCAGAATTTGGAAAAAAGCAAACCCACACATCATGCGACAGATTCTGCTTCATTCCCTTAAGGTCACCATTTGACGTGGTTTTTAGAGCAAAAATTCGTCATTGGATCTTTCTTTTTCAAGAAGCATGCTGTTATTGTGGACACATAGCCAATTAAGTGGACCTCAAGACCAGCATTACATGCCATATGCTATCCTCCATTGTCAGTAATGTGCTGAAATCACAAAATTGCATGCTCAACCACTGAATGTAGAGTTTCACTCAAAAGGTTGTGGATATGGCATGTAATGCTGATCTTGAGGTCCACTAAGTGGCTACATAATAACACATGTTGTTGTGTAACCACACAACACACCATGTGTACCCTACATTTTGTGACGTTTTGAATTACCCACTACAGTATTGCGGCGCCATGTATAACACTAGTGGCAACTTTTAGAACTTTGATTTCTGAACAAAATAAACGTCCACTGCTGCACACATTAAATATTAAATCGTTCTGCTGAGTAGTTACCCAGTTACACTCTTTTGAAATGCAAACTTTAATTATAATCACCCTGTACATCAGAAGCCTGCTAACAGGGACAAATATAAAGCTAAACCTTAAGAGAAATACTAATATAAATCTTCTTAATCTATTCTTATTTTAGCTTTAAGCATAAGCTAATTGTATTTTGTATTCAGTTTCCAATTTCATAATTTTACCATTCTTTTCAAATCCATTCTCTTTATTATTCTGATCTTATCTATACAGATACTGGTCATAACTGGCATTCCGCATAAATATTTTCATTTTCCATTCTGTGAAATTTTGTTTTATAAACTATTTAAATGTTTTCATTTTGCCGACTACATTTCTTTGTTGTATTTTTATTTGTCTATAATTGTTCATCATCATCAAATTCCTGCCATGTACACCCCTTGAGGGTACACGATATGATAGTACTACATAAAAAATTTACATCATTACTAACTTCCTATCTACAATTTTCCTCCAAATCAGTCTGTTACTTGTCAACACTCCAACATTATCAGATCTTATATTTCTATCGTCTAAGGCACTTTGTACCATATCAATCCACCTATATCTTCCACTGGGTCGTTCTGCTGCCAACCTGGCAGAGAACACTTGCTTTGCTAATCTTTCTTCGCCCATTCTGTTTAAGTGACCATACCACCTGAGATTAGCTCTGCTAACGCATTCCTGGATGCTGACAATGTCGAGTTCTTTCCAAATATCCTCGTTTTTAATATGATATTGCCATTGATGCCATCTGTTCACACCTCTAATCTTTCTCAGGACTCTCGTATCTGCGGTCTCTAGTCTTTGGCCAAGTGTTTTACTTCTGACCCAGCTCTCAGATCCATAAGTTAGAATTGGTTTGAACACTGTCTTGTATACAGCTAATTTAGTGTTCTGACTAATTTCTCTCTTATTCCATATGAATTTATTCAACTGACTTCCTACCATACCAGCTTTGCTGATTCTGTTGTCTATTTCTATATTTAATTTACCATCTTCAGTAAAAATCGTGCCTAAGTAGCTGAAATGTTTTACTTGTTCCACAGGTTCTCCATTCACAATACAGTTGACATTTTCAATGATTTTGCCTATTTTCATTGTCTTTGTCTTTTTATTGCTGACCTTCATACCATATCTATTACAACAGTTATTCAATTTAGTCAGAGAATCTAGCAGACTTGTAGTGGATTTATTTAGAAGTATAACATCATCCGCATAAAGCAAAGAGCTGACATTAACATCTCCAATTTTGATATCATGTTTAATACCACTTTCCTTCATAATGTGATCCATATAGATAATGAATAACAGAGGGGATAATGTACATCCTTGTCTCACACCAGATTTAACATTAAACCATCTTCCTGTACTTCCTTCAATTCTAACTGACTTACAACTCAAATAAAGACTAAGTATTATATTACTTGATATAATGCCCCATTGACATCATATAACTGTCGGATATTGAATAGCTTCTCTCTTGGCACCTTGTCGTATGCCTTTTCCAAATCGACAAAACTTAAATACAGATCTTTGTTATATTCCCATGCTTTCTCAACTATTTGTTGTAAAGTGAAGATCTGATCCTGACAGCCTCTATTTGTTTCACATGTTAAAATAGTAGTCAAAAGTGCTAGTTTATAAATTCCCTCTTTAATTCTTTTTTACCATAGTATGCTTCACAGAACAAAGTGTGAGAATGAATGACTACAGAAACATAAGATAATTAGTACAGCTGAAATGAGAGGGGAAAAAAAAGGAAAAGCTATGCAGTAAAAAAACAAGAATGTACAACTGAGAAAGAGAGTAAGAAGAAAATTTATGGCAATTCTATGATAAGAGGAATACTTAATGAGAATGTGATTACATCATTCCCTAGTGAGAAAATTAATAATATCAGTGAAGCTGTCAAGATGAAAAAAAAGATTATGGGATATCAGGGTAAGTATTATTTATAATGACTTGAAAGTGATTATAACCTTTCAAGTCATTATAAGTACAGCCAAAAACAACCTTTCAAGTCATTATAAGTACTAACCTTTCAAGTCATTATAAGTAATACTTATAATGACTTGAAAGTGAAAAATACTGTGTAAGAGAAGATATGAAAGATATATATCTTTCATATCAAAATCATACTTGTTCAATGATATCAGTGCACAGGTTTTTGCAGAGGAACAATGTGGAGTTTGTAGACAATGTAACCTTAATAAAAGTTATAAGCATCAGTAAGACTTGGTTGACAGCAGATTCAAGGAGGACAGAATGGGGGAGGTACTAATGATGATAACAAATAAACTGCAGCAAACAGAGCAGGAGATCAGGAATCATGTGAACTATCTACGCAGTGGTTCACATGACATCACTAAGAGGCAATCCGGTGTGTGAGGCCAACAAACAAAACATTTGTTGCCATAGGCCAAGGGGTGCAGGGCATGATCTGGAAGACAAGCAAATTACCACAATGAGCACAGGTCAAGTAATAATTATGGGAGACTTCTAACGTGTCCAGAAAGGAGAAGACGATGCTTGCTTTTTTTTTTTTCCTATTATGAAGTTTATTTTCAGATGGCAGGTAAGATGCCTCAAAAATGCATCCAATGCTGTACACATTGGATGCATTTTTGCTAATAGGTCTGTGACCTGTAATTGTGGTCCTTGATTATGTATTTGCTATTAGGTCTCATAGCTATATGAGGGGAGGAGGTCTGGAAAGTTCTGATAAACACCCAGAACAAAAATTATATTAAAGCAACTGATATAACCACAAGAAAGAATATATGGGGATATAAGTTACCTTCATAACTCTGCTACTAATATGTTCTTTCTTGTGGTTATATCAGTTGCTTTAATATCATTTTGTTCTAGGTGTTTATTAGACTTTTCAAGATCCCTGCCCCATACAGCCATGAGATCTAACAGCAAATACATAAACTATATAGCATAGCTGAACTATTGGTTAATTGATTTAAATGTAACTGTGTCGAGTGATTAGATAAAAGTTCTAAGGCAACTCCTATATGGATCAAAATGATCCATATAGAAGTTGGCTAGTGGATGGGGATAAGGGAAAGAAGGAATCTACTGCACCATCTAGTTGTTTGTATATTTTTCCTTTCCATGTATTTCACTATGTGACAAGTAAAAGGAAGAATGAGTGATGGAAGGATACCTTTAATAAGTGCTGATGGTAACTTCTGTTACTGTGCTACCATCATAGCTGAGTAACTTAGTAACTATTTAGTGAAATAGTTAAGTTACTGAATAACCACTGTGCGAGGTATATCATCCAAGTGAGGATACTGCTGTAATAGATGTCAGAAACTGATGTGAGAAGAGAGAGAGAGAGATTGATACCTAGGATACTGCAAAATCTCAATAAGAACTTTACAGTGAAATTAGATGGGATAGCTATTAAAAAAGCTTAGATGTTGAACATTATTCATAATTTATAGATGGGATATCAGGATAAGTATTATGAGAATGCAAAGGAATGGGCACTGCCTATAATTAGGCTGTGTAAATCAAGTCTGAGCTCTAGTAAAGTCCTGAGGGAATGGAAGTAAAACAAAAAAGTCCTTACGTAAAGAAGGCTACAAGAATGTGATAGCAAATTATAGACTGATCCATATATCAAAAGTGGTGGTAAAAATAATGAAAAAGTTAGTCAAAGACAGAATTCAGGAATGGGTGGATAAAAATATGGTACAAATTGTTGCAAAAAGTAATTCATGTTATAGGAATTGACTTACTTTTTATAACAGAGTGAAGAGTAAGTTGGATAAAGGGAAAGACTACACAATGATATCGCTGCATTTTAAAAGGGTGTTTGACATGATACGATATGAAGCTCTTATGCAAGTTGGAACAATGGGGATGAATATTAAGCTGTTATTACAGATATGAGGATGGATGATGAACAGATACCAAAGTAGTATATGAGAAGCAGAATGCAGGAGAAAGCAGGTCACTAGTGGTGTGCCAGAGTGCTCAGTGCTTGGACTACTACTACTGTTTAACTTATACACAAATGATACAGAAAATAATTTAAAGAGAAATATTCAGTTGTTTGCTGGCGATGCAAAATTGGATAGTGAAAAACAGAAGTGATAAAGAATCTTCAAACTCTATAAAGATGCTCAGGCAATAATAATAATAATACTGTTGCATGAATCTCTACAGAGTTTGAAGACTGTCTGAGAGTTAAAAAATATCAGAATTAAATATCCTGATATTTTATTCAGCTTTTAGAATGTTTTTCACTTCTGTCACTGTGCTATTGCTATTCCTATGTAATTAAGTTCCATTACTTGTTCTAATTGATATTTCCATATTAAAGTTAATGCATATCTGGTGGAATTTAGAATTTAAATAACTGCCTTCAGAAATTATCATTGTTACTTGAAATTGCATATCCAACCATATTTAAATTATTTTTAATTTTTTTCTATTTAATTTCAATTTCTCTATGCAGTTTTTCATTGTTTATAGTGTCTATTCCATTCATATGTACTGTCATTGCACATAGAAAAAAATGTATGTAAATCAAAAGAGGTGCTTAAACAGGATGAGATGAGTAGGCCATGTCAATGACCTATTCTTTCTAACAGTGTGGGTGAGAAACAGCATCGACCAATATCAAATGTATGCAACATTATCAGATAATGAAATGTAAAGGTACCACTTCAGCCTAAATACAGGAAAAACTAACAAAATTAATAACAAAGGACCAAAAGGTGTTCAGAAGGGTCATATAGAAATTATCAGCATTCTCAGGTTAAGCAGGACACTACATACAGAGCTGCAGTCTCAGTTTCTATGAAGAGTGATTGCACATAAGCCAAAAATCACCCATGGCAATCAACAATTTAAAGCACATGTAACAATAGGAAAAAAATAAAATAATTTTTTTAAAAAATAAAAATTAAACATTAACAGATGTTTTGTGCCTAACAAAATATTATCAGTGTGTAAGTAGGAATAATCATCATCGATTTTCTGATATGTATCCTTGAGGGATGTATAAATTTCCTCCAAATTATTCTATCACTTATCAGTACTCTGATGCTATTGGATCTTATATTTCAGACTTCTAGGATAGTGTTTCTCAGAGTGTGCACCACAAGAGAATTTTATTAGTAAACAAACAACTTTTTATCTTATTTTGCAAATCAGATATAGTTTAGAATATATTAAAAATCCTATTAAATAAAAAAGTTATTTTACATAATTTGTTTATTTTAAATAAAATAAATATGCATATTTTGCCATGTGTTCTATATCTCAATGTGCAAATGCATTATTATTACCTATCATACCTCTCCTCATTGTGTGTGTGTGTGTGTGTGTGTGTGTGTGTGTGTGTGTGTGTGTTTATTTTTATTAATTTTTTTTATTACCTGCTGTTGCTCCAGTATGAGAAGGAAGTTTTGCAGTATTCTTCACACCACTGTCACTAATTTCATAAATTCCAGCACTTCCATCGCTAAGACAAAAAGCTAATACTGATATTATTATAGGATTCCATACTAAATCAGTCACTTTTGCAGTGGAAGACAGAGAGAGACTTGTAAAAGGATGGGCTGTTTCCTTCTTAAATAAACAAAACAATGTAAATATTAGATAAAATATTATCTTGGATAAGAAGATAATGCAAATATGCTCGTGTGTGTGTGTGTATAAGAGGGTGTATATAATCACCATTATATACACCCTCTATCCAAAAAGAAACCAAACTTTTCAAAAATAGAAGAAGCTAGTGGCACCACCTGTTGTATCTTTTTGTTGTCGAAAGCTGCTTCATTAGTGTTGTGTCAACTGTTTATGACATTTGTTTCATTAGAAGCTGAGTTATAGTGCCAAGAGTGACAGTGTGACGAGTTTTGACAAACGGTTGGTCGTCATGATATCCGTGTCATACTCGACGAATTCTCGCTATCAATCGCTTCAACACTTCGAGATAAAACTCACCATTGACCATTTGGCCAGGCAGAACGAATTCTTTGTGGATAATGAATCCACAAAGAATTCGTTAGAATCATAGAAAAAATTCAGCATTGTCTTTACTTTTGACTTCTCCAAGCAACTTTTTTTCGGATGCCCCCTCTTCTGGTAGTCTCCACTCAGTACTCTGGCACTTTGTTTTGAGCTCATACTCAAAACACCAAATTTCGTCACCAGTAGCGATCGTTTCGAGGAAGTTTGAGTCCTTATGAGCGATTTTAATGAGGTCCTTGCAGTGTTCGATTTGATACATTTTTTGTTTTTGGTCGTCAGTCAACTTGTGGGGAACAAATTGCGAAATCAATTTACGGAGGCCCAAACTCTCGATCAAAATGTTGTGCACAGCTGATTTTGGAATCAATCTCAGGGACAATTTCAGGTTTTCTTTGATGAAATCACACACTTTTTGGATGTTAACTTTGCTGAGCCCAGTTTTTGGACGGCCCGGCTTTTCATCGTCCTCAAGCGTCTCACGACCACTTTGAAATCGCTTAAACCACTCGTAAACTTGAGTACAGGATAAGTATTCATCACCGTAAAATATGCTTTTTGAAGCATTTGATGCGTTTCGGTAAAACTTTTACCAGTTTAACACAAAAGTCAATCGCAGCTCTCTGTTTGAAACTCATTTTCCGACCGTTCGTCAAAACACACCGTCACTCTTCGCACTATAAATCGCTTCTAATGAAACAAATGTCATAAACAGCTGACACAACACTAATGAAGGAAAAAAGATACAAAAGGTGATGCCACTAGTTTCTTCTATTTTTGAAAAGTTCGGTTTCTTTTTTGGCAGAGGGTGTATATATATATATATATATATATATATAGTGTAATGTTGAGCTACATGATATCTGACCATCTCCAGACTTGACTAAGTCAAAAAATTGGAATAATTGGAAGCTAGGACTAAGAAAAAGAATTGGAAGTAAAGCCAGCTAAGAAAAAATGCAGAACTGCTTCCAGTACTCAGACTCTCCTTAAAGGTAACTGCAACATAACTGCTAGAGGTACATTAATTTCAGATTTTTAATTAGTTATAGTTACTGTAAATAAAAAAATTGACAATATGCTTTTAAGTAAGTATGGCAACAGCACACAAATATTTCAAGATGTATTAGGATTGTCTGTAAAACTATAGATCATTCAATCTGGACAGGTCTTCATTACAAAAATAATTAATAAACTCATTAAATTTCAGAACTCGATGTTAATTCATTAACAAATGGTTATCCAGAAAAGATAACCAATAACTTATATTTGTTTATAATACTGATCCCAACAACCATGTTCCTCTCATTTAGGATAACTGAGCATTTTTGAAGGTGCTGTTTCAAAAAAAAAAAAAGAAAGAAGAGAAAAAAGTTATATGTGAGGGTGGTCTGAAAAGTTCTCGGCCTAACAATGAAAAACACTTATGGTATTTTTTATAAAGAGTTCGGGGGTAATGTTCCTGTCGTCTCTTCTCAACTTCCTGTTCAGCCAAAATGTGAGAGAAGACAATCACAAGGACCTTTTAATCCTTGGTGTCTACCAGGTCCTTAAAGTCATTGTCTTCTCTTACATTTTGGATGAACAGGAAGATGAAAAGGAACAGCAAGAACATCATTCCATACATCCTTTATAAAAATCCCTGATAAGTATGGTCTAGGACTTACCCTTTATAAAGATGCATTCCAAATTTGAGTACTTATTCAAAGAGACTGAAATGCTTCTAGTGTCTCAGTTAAAACTATATATATCCATGTTTGATATTTTAAGGATACTTGTGACATAAAGACTGAATAATATAAGCATGTAAACACAAGAAAGATATTTAATTAGCCAAATATTTCGATCTGAAAAGTGCAGATCATCTTCAGTGGCATTACAAGAACAGCTTTAAAAAATACAAGGTGGAATACTAACAATAGATCATTTAAAAATAGAACAAGCCGAGTGATGTTATATCACTAAGTATTAAAGGAAATATTTTTAAGCAGAGACATGATTGAAATAAAGATATTAATTAATAATATTATATAACATAAAATTAATATGAATTAATGAGTTTCCCTGATTAGACTTTCCCAGATTTTTAATACAGATATACAGTCATTCCGATTCAGGTTAGGATGATGGAGTAAGGCCTCTACGCTTTCTTTGAATAAATGTTCAAATTTACAGCGGGATCTATGTAAGAGGCGAGTTTTTGACCAAAGGATATTGTGGTTAGTTTCAATCCCGTGCTGAGCCAATCCAGATTTTTCAGGTTTGTTGTGATGAATGGAGGATTGATGCTCTTGGATTCTTTTTTCAAGAGAGCGTCCAGTTTGTCCAAAATAGGAGAGATCACAGTTGCAGGGAATTTGATAAACTCCAGGAAGAGACAGAGTTGAGTGTTTGTCTTGAGGAGAAGGAAAATGGGAAGATAATTTGTTAATAGGTGAATATGTAGCTGTTAACTCATGAGATAGGTTCTGAAATCCCGGAGATGTATGGAATTGGAACTCGACATATTGAATCTTTGTTGTTTAGTGGTGGATTATAAGAATCGAGAAGATGTTGCGTATTCTTTTCGGAAAAGCCATTGAGTTTCATGTTTTGTTGGATAGTAGAAAGTTCTTTCTGTAGAAAATTAGAAGTAGAACAATTAGTTTTGGCTCTTCTGATTAGACATTTTATGATTCCTCTTTTTTGACAAGGATGATGAGCTGATTCTTTAAGAATATACCGACCTGTGAACGTTGGTTTCCTGTAGACTGTAGTTTGTAAGAATATTTGAAGGTGACCGAATGAGGAGAATGACTAAAAATGATAACTGGTTGTTTTTTTCCATTTCCATAATAAACTTTATATGATGATGTAAGGAATTGATACTGTTTAAAAAAGAAGGTAAGGAGTCTTTGTTGTGAGGCCATATAGGAAAGATGTCACCTATATATCTTACCCAAAAGGATGGTTGAGGGAAAATAGATGAGAAGAGGACTTTTTCTAGATGTTCTAAATAAAAGTTGGCTAAAACAGGAGAGAAAGGACTTCCCATGGCCGTTCCTTCTACTTGGCCGTAAAATTTGTTTTGACATAAGAAATATCCAGAGTGTATTACGAAATCGAATAGTTTTATAATGTCTTCTGGAAAGATATCAGCCAGTAATTTTAAAGTCTCCTTGAGAGGTACATTTGTATATAAAGATTCTATATCAAAGCTCACCAATAAGATCTGTAGGTTGCAATGAGATATTTTTCAATTTTTCTAAGAAATTTGAGGAATTTTTACAAAAGGAACTAGAGTTGCCTATGTGAGATTTCAATAATTTAGCTAGATATTTGGCTATACGGTAAGTAGGAGAATCAATACAATCTACTATTGGACGAAGAGGAAAATCAATCTTATGTATTTTAGGAAGACCATAAAATCTAGGAGGTCTTGCAAAATGAGTTTTAAGTCTTTCAATTGTGTCTCTATCTAAAGAATTCTGAAGAAATATGAGTTAACAGCTACGTATTCACCTACTAACAAATTATCTTCCCATTTTCCTTCTCCTAAAGACAAACGCTCAACTATATCTCTTCCTGGAGTTTATCAAATTCCCTGCAACTGTGATCTCTCCTATTTTGGACAAACTGGACACTCTCTTGAAAAAAGAATCCAAGAACATCAATCCTCCATTCATTACAACAAACCTGAAAAATCTGGATTGGCTCAGCACGGGATTGAAACTAACCACAATATCCTTTGGTCAAAAACTCACCTCTTACATAGATCCCGCTGTAAATTTGAACGTTTATTCAAAGAAAGCGTAGAGGCCTTACTCCATCATCCTAACCTGAATCGGAATGACTGTATATCTGTATCAAAAATCTGGGAAAGTCTAATCAGGAAAACTCATTAATTCATGTTAATTTTATGTTATTTAATATTATTAATTAATATCTTTGTTTCAATCATGTCTCTGCTTAAAAATATTCCCTTTAATACTTAGTGATATAACATCACTCGGATTGTTCTATTTCTAAATGATCTATTGTTAGTATTCCACCTTGTATTTTTTAAAACTGTTCTTGTAGTGCCACTGAAGATGGTCTGCAATTTTCAGACCGAAATATTTGGATAATTAAATATCTTTCTTGTGTTTACGTGCTCATATTATTCAATCTATATAAAAAGATAAGCCGAAATTTGAAATGTTTTCATGTCACGTTTTTTGTCCGGCATATAACATAACATATACTTTTAACATATATTGGTGTAAGTAGTGTAATTATTTTTATATAAAAAATTTAAGAGAAAATAATATATTTTTTTTTAAATAGAAAAATATTAAACATTGCACTATTTTTATATAATACATTTTTTTAAATAGAAAAATATTAAACGTTGTACTATTTTTAAATAATATATTTTTTAATAGAAAAATATTAAACGTTGCACTATTTTTATAGATATTTTTAATTATATAACACAAAGCTAATATTGAACAAAAATGGTTGTTTTCAAGTCTTAGCAAAGTAGTGCAAAATGAGGGCAACTCGGAAGTAGAGCAACAATAAGGCGACTCGTGGCAAAGGTGGAGCAAGCTCCGAGCATCTGATTCAAAAATAACCAGCTCCACCCCTCCCTGTTGCTTACTCCCCCCCACCAAGTTCTGGGCTTAGCAGCCTGGAAATGGGGGTAGGGGATGGGGGGTAGAGCCCCCCTAGTGTGTGTGTGTGTTTCCCTAACAAAAGTTCTGGAAAGTCTGAACTTTATTAATTGTAAATGATGACCACTTACAATTGTAATAACAGATTTCTTGCTTATGAAATCTGTTATTACTCTACCCTTCATTCTTGTGACCCAGTGTTAAGCCTGTGGTACTAGTAATGACTTATCCATGTCTAGCAGGTCTCCAAATTTCCTCCAAAATTCAGTATACCTAGTATTAATTTCCTGCTCTGTCCTTTAGATCTCCAACAAGGATCAACTTTCCTTCTTCTTTGTCAGTTGCCTTCTCTAGTGGCTTGAAACATTCCTTCACTTCTTTCTTAGTTCTATGGAACCATAGCCACAAATAAGTTTTATTGTCCACTTCTCTATTTTGATGTTTGCACGCATCATTCTTCTTGATATTGCCTACTGTTAAAGACGATTTTTTTCATCTTTATAGCATTAAATATGATTGCCACTCCTTTTTTGTGATCATTATTGCCTGAATATAATATCTTGTAGTTTTTTGTTTAGAAGAATCTCAGCTGATTTGTCTTTGTTTTTTTACAACAATTATGATGATATGACACTTCTCTAATTCTTGTGCTGAGTTTACTTCTTTTCCATTGATACTTCTTACGTTGTGGTGCTTATCTCGAATTCTACTTGTGATGACTTAACATCTGACTTTCCACTCTTTGTGGAAAGTCAGCTGGTTTTCTGTTGAAGCCCCTCCATGTGAGACAACTGTTTGTGGCGGAAGGGACATCCCAGTGATAGTACTTGCTCTTTTTATTCTTATTATTTTTCTGTGCTTTACTTACCATGTTCTGTGTTCTACTTGAGTCTTTTTTACTACCCTTTCTTCCAGACCATCATCACCTGGATCCAACATCTTTCTGCCATATGATTTGACCCATGGACATACAGAAAGGAGGATCCTGGTTGTCTTAGTCTTTGTTTTGAAAGATGGATGGTCCTGGATGGCCTGGCCCAATCATGTTCAACTGCATGCAAGGGTCAGTGACAATGCTAAGTCTCCTTCCTCATGGTACAGCGACAAGGCCCAAGGCTGGTATGCCATGGTGCTGGTATAGTGTCATTGCTTGCCGGAGAGTGGGCATCCATACTCTGGCAAGCAATAACACTACACCAGCACCATGGCAAGCCTTGGTGCCTTGTGGCTGTACCATGAGGAAGGAGACTTTGCATTGTCAGTGACCCTTGCATGCAATTGAACATGATTGGGCCAAAACAAAGATTAAAGTAGTGTAAGACAACCAGGATCCTCCTTTCTGTATATCAATGGGTCAAATCACATGGCAGATTATATGGCACCCACCACAGAGTCACATGGAGAACAGTCACACAAAACCAACTTTCACCTGAGAATAAATAATTTTTCATCTTCTTGTTTATCAAGGATCCTCAATAAGTCCCAGCCATGTTCAGAAACCATTAACACATTAACAGAAAACCAAAATAAAGAAACAGAAAATATCCGAGACTACAACAAATACACTGCTTTTCTTAATGCTACATTCCACAGATGAAGAAATTCATCCAGGAGGGTTTGGAAAGGTAGGTAAGGTCTCCAAAATCTGCATGTTTTTATGAATTTTTCTACGCTTATTTTTCTACTCTCCTCTTTTACATGTGTTTTTATACACTAATTTTTATATCTGATTATGCAACTTATTTATTACCTTGTGCACTGGTGTAGTATGACCATAACTGCCCTGGTACCATTAATCCCAAAGCAAACCCTGTTGAAGACAGCAAGGGCCTTATTAACTGAGTTTTACCCCAGCCTTGAGATTTCATTTTGTTGTACTAATGCTAAATTACTAATCCATCTTTGTTCATTCAGTATCCTATAGACACCCACTAACATGATGTACCACAAGAAGGTGAGAAGTCCAAGGCTGTTCTCTGCGTTATCACTGTTACTATATATATATATATATATCACCAAAAATATGGGAAACAAGATTGGAAAGCTTGTATGAGGGTGATCTGAAAAGTTCTTGGCCTCAACCATAGATGGCAACACTATCAGCAAGATTTTTTTTTTCTAAATTGGTACATCTGTCATCAGCATCCATGTGAAATTGCAAGTCATTCTATCAAGTAATTTGTTTTATACAGCTGTCTGAAGCAAAAGTGTTGTCTGTATCCATTGAAATGGATAAAATTGAGTATCGTACGGTTATAAAATTCTTTGTAAAAGAAGGTTTAATGACAAAAGAAATTCATTTGAAGTTCATGAAAGTTTATTGGCACTCTTCTCCTTCGTTTTTGACAATTAAGAAATGGGCTGCTGAGTTTAAACATGGCCGTACCAGCCTTGCGGATGATCCACGTGAAGGACATCCAAAAAGTGTAACAACACAGAAATCATTGATCAAGTGCAATATGATATTGGATGACCAGCGAGTCAAAGTGCATGAAATTGCTGAGACTATAAGCATTCCAAAAGAGCGTGTAGGATATATTTTCTATGAAGAATTGCAAATGAAAAAGCTTTGCACAAGATGGGTGCTGCGCTTGCTCACAGCATATCAAAAATGCACTTGCATGAAAATCTCTGAACAGTGCTTGGAGCATTTTAACAAGAATAAAACTGATTTTGTGCATCAATTTATTACTATGGATGACAAATGGATTCACCATTACACACCAGAATCCAAACAGCAGTCAAAACAGTGGACAGAAGCCAGTTGTTCAGTGCCAAAGAAGACAAAGTTGGCTCCATCAGTAGGAAAGGTCATGACATTGGTGTTTTGGGATGCTAAAGGCATTTTGTTTATTAATTATCTTGAAAAGGGTAAAACAATAACCGGGGAATATTATTCTGATCTTTTAACCAGGCTAGACGAAAAAATTCCTGAGAAAAGACCCGGTTTGTAGATGAAAAAAAATCATACTTTCCACAGGACAATGCACCTGCCCACAAATGTGTTTTGGTAATGGGCAAATTAAGGGATCTGCACTATGAATTGTTGGAACATCCACACTATTCCCCAGGTTTGGCTCCCTCTGACTTCTATCCTCTTCCCAAAACTAAAACTCTTCCTGTCTGGTCAGCATTTTTCTTCGAATCAAGAGGTGATTGCAGCTGTAGAGGGGTATTTTGCAGATCTTCTTGACATCCACTACACAGAAGGGATAATGGCAGCACTGGAGCATTGCTGAAATAAATGTATTATTCTTAAGGGAGATTATGTTGAAAAACAAAAAAAAAATAATTTTGAAATTATAAATTCGTTTTTTCATTCGCCATTTCCTTTGTTTATGAATAGTTCATCTCATAACAAGCATTGTTTTGTTATCAATGTTTGACTTCCCACCATTTCTTTTGTTCTATAAGAATTCCAATGACATTGTGGGAAATATAGTGGAGTGATCAGTCTTTATTTCCTGAAATTCATTATAAAAACCCTCGTTATGACCAACTATTTCTCTGGGTGGGGGGGGGGGGGTCATTATAGTGAGTATCCACTGTTTTATTTTTAATAGAAATATGAAACAGTTTTATATGAAACTTTGATTAACATTGTAATAAAAGTATTTCTAACAAACATAATTCATTTAATATGCAAATGTAAATACTTTATCTCCTACCAAATCCTACTGAATTCAACAGCTGTAATATGAGGAGGGGGGGGGTCAATATTTAGCTGTTATTAGAGGTATGATCCCTCCCCAATATGATTTTTACGCAGGTAAGGTTAATATTCAAATAGTAACTTTCTCTTTGAATTTATTGGAATATCATCTCTGCAAATATCTTTCATCTTCTCAAAAGCCATTCAACCTAACTGTATCACTCTTTGATATTTTCTATTTGTCCATCTTTGATTTTTCATTTGTTCAAATGAATATATGAATTTGAATTTACTGTTGCCACCTCCTCATCTATCAATATAATTATTTTTAGCACTAAATTATTATTCATCATTACATTTGTTTTCTCCTGTTTATCTTAAATCCAATTTGACACTGAAGTTTGTTTCCCTTAATTTTATTTTCAGATCTTCTGCATAAAACTTTTGATATGATAATTATATTTTCTGCAAACACTGATATATCAGAATATTTCTGTTAATTTTAACTCCTCTACTCCTTTAATTCAATTTATGATATTCAACCAGAAATGCTCAAGTATGGTATTACAAAAGTCCTGCAGTGGCTGCACTGCATAGTTCAGAAGGCCTGGACAGAGGGATGAATTCCAGATGATTGGAGAGAGCTCTCATAGTACCCCTATACAAAAAGGGAAATAAAACTGAATTTGAGAATTACAGAGGTATTTCTCTACTGAGTGTTCCTGGTAAGATTTATGCAAGTATAGTTAAGAAACGGTTGAGAAGGATTGTGGAAGTGAAGCTTGGTGTAGAACAAGCTGGATTCAGGCCAAATAGAGGATTTAGGTTGAGAAATCATAGGAATATAACAATGATCTGTATTTAAGTTACGTAGTCCTTGTGACCATGTTAACTACCTGTTAACATGGTCACGCAAGGGTGGTGCAAAGACCAATGTATCCAACTACTGACCAACCAGTATCTCAGGAGTGGAGATGAAGATTTTGGAAAAATTGGTTAGGACTCAAATTCAGAAATGGGTTGATAGGTAATCTCTACTTTGCAATGAAAAGTATGGGCTTACTAAGGTAAGGGCTTGTTTTAGAAACTTGCTCACATTCTGTAATAATGTTACCATTGAACTAGACAAGGAGAATGTATACGCCATGATACATTTGGATTTTGCTAATGCTTTTGACAGAATACAGCATGGAAGGCTGTTGCATAAACTGGAGAATACGGGTTTGGATTATAAAATATTAATATGGATAACAGGATGGAAGATTGACAGATATCAAAAAGTGGTACACAGGGGATTCGAGTCTGCAAGATTTAAGGGAACTAGTGGTGTACCACAAGGATCAGTGCTTGGTCCACCGTTATTCAATCTGTGCATTAATGATATTGGGAAAGATGCGACAGGTGACATACAGATATTTACTGATGATAATGCAAAGATAGGTAGGGTAATTAGGAATGTGGCTGATATGCAGGACTTGCAGAATGATTTGAATAGGCTGGTATTGTGGGAATGGGAAAATGAATGTCAGTTCAGTGTCAGTAAATACAAAGGCATGTACTTTGGTGTGATTAGATATCCAATGTGGAATTATATTGGTGGGATTATGCTAGAAAAAACTCTCAGGCTAAGGATCTTGGAGTGTTAGCAGATAGCAAGTTGAAGTTCAGGTGTCATGTAGCAAAGATTGCAAATACAACTCTCATGTTCAGTTTTACTCCCCCCCCCCCCACCACGACCACCATTTTTTAATATATAGGTACTATGATATCTCTGTCCGCATGGTTAGCCTAATGGCAGTGCGCTTCGCAACCATATGCCTGGGGAAGGAGTGTCCTAGATTCGATTCCCGTCGGAGACGTGAGGAGCTCAAGGATCTTCCTCAGTCATAGCCAAGTTAGCCGGTCTTGGGCATGGACAGTAGGGTTTTCCCCCTAGTTTATCCTGAGGTTTTTCATTCTGCAAACAGGACCCGTGAACATACAGGATACGGCCATAGACAGAATAGGAGATTGGTGCCATCTTAATTGTCTTAATTTGCCGCCCATTAGACATTCATGGCTTAGCCATGAGTGACCCAACAGTCCATTAAGGAGCATGGTAGAGAGAGAGAGAAATAAATATTTTTTTTAATTTTTTTTTTTTTTATATTTAACTTGTTAAAATATACATTAGACGATAAGTAACAAGGACTATTTACATATTATAAGTATATATATTGCAGAAAAAGAAAACATTTTCCTTTCGGGTATACAATAGAGAATGCAATAAATAAATTCAAAATTTGCGGTTCAGTTTCAGTCTGAATTATCTTTCAGATGAAGCGTATTGTCGTCGTCAATCTAGAAGAGGGTACCAGTTGGATTCCACTCCTCTATGAATTTCATGACAGTTCTTGTTTCTTTGAAGTATTCAAGTTCCAATAAAAGCCTGCATTTTAGTTTCCAACGGAAGATATACATAAGGGTTTGTACAGTTTCAGTGATGGATGGGTGCTGGTTATTTCTTGTCTGTTTTAGGTAGAAGCTGTAGATGATGGCCTTAGCGCAGATGAAAAGAAAATTGCATGTTTTTTGTCTGTTTTCTTCTGTGTGGATTAAATTCCAGTAGTCTTCTTGGCTGTGTGCGTAATTACAGGTGTCAGAGGCAGTATTCAGGGCATAGGTGATTATCACTTTGTTTGAGGGACAGGTTAGATATGTGTGTTCCAAGGTACCTGAAACGTCACAGAATAGACACAGATCCGTTTCTCTTAGCGAAAATTTGTAGAGCTTAGAAGGAGTTGGCAAGATGTTATGCCATAGTCTCCACTGTATGTCGGAATCTGGTTTGGCACACTTTGATTTATATGGCAGATCCCACTGAAAACTAAGTGGCATATGCAGCCTTGTAGATGAGAGGGTTAAGGATGAATATAAAAAGGGTGGGGATGGGGACACTGACATGAGGAAGTGGTATATTTTCTTGTAGTTGGAGGGAAGAATTGGAAGTGAGGCTTCAGATTGTACAAGATGAAATATTGGCTCCGAGCAGTTTCTAGAAGGAATACGGATTTCCTGAGGTGTAGCGATATCTGGATAGGCTTTTATAATGGAGGCTTGCAGCTGTTGATATTGCTTTTCAGTTTTTGGGTTCTTCATTGGTAGGCTTGTGAATGCTTTCCACTTTAGGGTGTGGGTTAGGAGGTCTCCTATGACTCTTATTCCTGCCCAGTTCCATGTAGGGAAAAGAAAAGGCTGGCCCGTTGTGAGACTTGTGATGTTTCTGTTCGCAAATAGTGGTTCTGTAAATACAGCTGATTCTGTTGATCCTGTGAGTGTGTGATGAAGTCCTGTGTTTTTCCATTGCTGTAGAGCGTCTTTGTAAAAAAGAGGTAGCTTCGGAGGTGATGGTGCAGGACTGGCCATTCGGAGGATTGTGGAAAGTGTAAGTCCTCTGGTGGATGATTTCGTGATGTAATCGAAGTTGGTCACTTAAGTGTGATTGCATTGAAGTGTTTTTAGGAGGAGGATTATCCTGAAGGATCTAATCTTGTTTTCAAGGGAAATCAGGCCTTGACCTCCCTTGCTGAGTGGCTTGCAGAGTTGAGGGTATGTTGTCCAGTGAGTTTTGTTCCAGAGGAAACGTTTGATTTCCTTTTGAATGTGGTAGAGAAATTCTTCAGGAGGTGTGAGTACTTTGAGGGTATGCCATAAGATACTCGCAGCCATCTGGTTAACTATTAGTACTCTTCCTCTAAGTGAAGACATGGAACGAACGCTGTTCCATTTTCCTAGCACCTGTTTAAAACGATTGTGCAGCTGTGTCCAGTTCAGTGTGTTATATATTTTGGTGTTGCCAAGGTGTACACCTAAGTATCTTTGTCCTTCGCTTGACCAGGTACATTCGATCGGAGAATCATTTCTAGACTTCCATCTGCCTGACCACAAGCTCGTGGTTTTGGCAGAATTTAATTTGGCCCCCGAGGCTTGTGCATATAGTCTGTGTGCTTCTTCGGTTACTGTCATTTCTTCTTCATTTCGTGCTATTACAGTGACGTCATCGGCATATGCTTATAAGGTAATTTTTTGATGTGGCTCTATTATTCTGGTTCGTTTGGAGATGATGGTGTCGTGTACTCTTTTTAAGAAGGGTTCTATGGCTAGTGTGTATAATTGACTGGAGATGGGACATCCTTGCTTGATCCCTCGAGAGTATGACAAAGTGCGAGTGAGCCTGTTGTTGATTTTTAAGTAGAAGTGTGCATCTCTGTAAAGCAATTGCACTGTTTCAATGATGAGAGGACCATACCCAAATGCCTTTAGAACTTCATAAAGGTACTCGTGCTCTACCCTGTCGAAAGCCTTCTCCTGATCAAGGCTGACGAGAGCTAGGTCTTCATGTTGGCTGTTTGCGATGTGGATGAGATCTCTTATTAAATGGAGGTTATCATGTATTGATCTTCCTGGGAGAGAGTACGTTTGATGTTGGCCAATAACTTCGGAGTGTTGGCTTTATTCGGTTTGCTATAACTTTGGAAATGATTTTGCAATCGGTATTAATTAGGGAGATTGGACGCCAGTTCCGGATATCCGTGTGGTCTCCCTTCTTTGGTATCAATCGTGCTACTGAGGTCGTGTCGGATTGTGGGAGGCCATTGATGTAGGCTTCTTGCAGTGTTTTGAGGAGAAGTGGTCCGAGTTGATTCCAGAAGACTTGGAAAAACTCTGACGTGAGACCATCATGGCCAGGAGATTTGTTCTTTGGCAAAGATGTGCATGCAGTTTTCAGTTCATCTAGCGTGATTTTCTTTTCTAAGTGGTTCTGATCTGTTGCAGAGATTTTTTTTGTTTCTTTCAGTATTTCGTGAATGGCATGATGGAATGTTACTGTAGTACTGTATGCATTCTTGTAATATTGTAGGATTTCAGAGGTGATTTTGCTAGGATCTTCTGTGATGCTGTTATCTTGAAGTCTGATAGCAGAGATGGAATTTACTGCCTGGCATTTTTTTTCCAAAGAGAAAAAATATTTTGTGGGGGCGTCTGAAAGATTTATTTGTATATGCTGCGATCTAAGTAGGGCACCTTTTGCCGATAATTCTGCCTGTCTTTGCATGGCTTGGAAGGCAGAATGATGTTCAGGGCTTTCTTCTGGGAGATACTTGAGCTGTTCTTCAAGTTGTCGGATTCTAATGTTCCTCTGTTGATTTTTCTGGTGACTGTAGATCTGCGTAAAGGATTTTATTCGTGATTTTAAGTGGGGCCACCATGTTTTCATTGGTTCTGTATCCACTTTCGAGTGAGTGAGGTTGGTTATTAAAGCCTGAGTGTTTGTTATATAAGCTGGATCTTTCAGGAGAGTACTGTTGAAGATCCAATAGGCACTTCCTGATTTGGATGCTTCCCAAGATAATGAAAGTTGCAGCTTGATGAAGCAATGATCTGAAATGTAGGAAGGGATGTGTGAGATGTTTCTAACTAGAGGCAAGGTGTGTTTGGAAATGTAGTATCTGTCCAGTCGTGCTTGGTAGAGTGGCCTATTTGTCGCTGTGATTGCTGACCTCCATGTGTAGGATTTCTTATCAGGATGTTGATGCCGAAAGACGTCGATGAGTTCATTATCGTTTACCAGTGTTTGAAGTTTGTTTATTAATTGGCTACGATGTTCACCACACTGAAGTCTGTCTTTTTCTTGGTCAAGAGTGCAATTAAAGTCTCCAACTATTATGATATGTTCTTGGTCTATACTAGAAAGGTGGTTTTGAATGAAATCCAGGATTTGTAATGACAGAGCATCCTGTTGTGGTATATAGATGTTGAACACATGCAGGGTATTATGGTTGGGTGCTATTATGTGAGCATACAAGGCATATCCTGGTATCTCAGCAATCACTTTTAGTTTGTAGGGAGATCTATGATGTACACCTAAGCTAACTCCTGCTCCATGATGTTGTTGGATTAGAGAGTGCTGTAAGTCATAAGGCCACTCTGCCCATCTTCTGGATAAATTGGTTGAGGAGTTGATGTTTGTTTCTTGCAGAAGTATTAGGTTTATATGATATTTTTGTACCTGGTCAAGGACTATTCTGTTGCGTAGAGCAGAGGCACATCCTCTTGCATTGAGAGAGAAAAGGCATATAGACATTATGATTTATGAAAGTTTGATTATAAGTTTAATCTAATATTGATCCTGTTACTGTGTTTGTAGCCCGTTAATTAGGTAGTAGATTCGCTTACTCCTGTTGACCTCTGCTCTGCTCTTTTTACATTTCAGTTTCGAATGTAGGTCCTGAAGTTGAGATATTAGTTCCTGGATTCTTGTGGTGTATTTAAGGGCTATGGTTAGTTTGTGAGGAGAGCCTCGCACTTTCTGTATGAAGGATGACAGCTGCTTCATGGTTAGGGGACCCTCAGTGTGGGGAAGTTCGCCCTCAGCTTCCTCTTCTTCTAGGTCATCATGTGGAAATACAGTTTCCTCATCGTCTGGGAGCTCTGTTCCTCCTTGGCTGGCTGCAGGTGATGAAAGGCCATTTTGAGTAGTTTCTTCTATACGGTGAAGTTTTGAATTTATGGGAGGCTGGGTTGGTGATTCTGATTGCTGGGTCTGGGGATTGCTTTTAATTTGTTCGTCCTTGTCATCTCTGTTGGGAGGATCGGTGTTTTCGTGCTGTGAGACTTCGTTATCAGCCCCTTGGATCTCAATACTTGGCTGATGTTCAAGAGCGACATGAGCGCTGTCTTTTCCAGTTCGGGATTTTCTTTCCTCC
Organism: Typopeltis vanoorti; assembly: GCF_054136105.1. Taxonomy (NCBI): domain Eukaryota; kingdom Metazoa; phylum Arthropoda; class Arachnida; order Uropygi; family Thelyphonidae; genus Typopeltis; species Typopeltis vanoorti. Next base: position 55,640,487 of record NC_143556.1, read on the forward strand.
GAAGTTCGTGATGGGGAGAGAATTTTTGGTTTACTTTTTCCTATGCTTTGATTTTCTTCATGTACGTTGTTATTCTGTTCAACTGGTTTGCTATTCTGGGCTGGGATGTTTGTTGATGAACTGTTGGTAATATAGGGACAATGTTTCCTAATGTGACCATCTTCATGACAGAAGAAGCACTGTGATGAGGAGGATAAGTAGAAAGTGTAGGTTATTCCATTTATGTCCATGTTGATTAATTTTGGGAGGTCGTGTAGTGCGTCGTTGTTTGGAAAGTGCATTAATGCCTGTCTCCGAAAGCTTTTGACATGGGAAAATTCGGGCTTCTTCGTGGCTGCTGACAATGTGCGTATTTTTCCTGTGACAGAACCGTATCTTGATAACATGGATCTAATGAGTTGATGAGGAATTTCAGGGGGAACATTTGATACTGTTACTTTTGTTGGGGCCAGTGCTATTAGGGCTACTTCGAAGTGATAATCGCCAATATCGACGCCTTTTTGCAGTACCGTTTGATAGATAGATAGATAGATGATATCTCTACTCCAATAATCTGGAATTCAACTTTCTGACCAGGTCTTCTGAATTATGCAATGTGCCAATGTAAAACATCTATACAGATGACTCTTAGTATTGCAAATACATAGGACTACAGGAAATTACAATGGACACTTTATTATAGCAAATTTCTTTTAGTATAGCATTTTATCTATGGGATACAAATGTTGGGATTTTTCAGAAGTTTCATACTGAATAAGTTTGTTATAAGAGTTGCTATATGAATGCTATATTTTTTTTTTTTGGTGTCGAGGCTAGCTGGTGAACGGACGTGCTATCGGAGAGCTCCTGAGAGATTTGTGTTTTTTGTTGATTTATTGATGTTTTGGATTCAATTTAATGGACTTAAGTGTGTAATTTTGGTATATTATTGGAGCTTTATTAGCGTGGTTGGTGTACTAAAGTGTTTTATAACATAAACTATGTTGGAAAGTCGCCGCTAGATGAATTCGTAATGTGTAGTGTTCGTGCAAGCTCCAGATAAGATAAGTATCATTTTCAGTTATCGATACAAATTACTTAATATTGTGTAGTTTTGTTTTGTTTGCCTTGCGTATTTTAGTGCGTCTATTTTTGGTGTGTTATAACGTATAATTTGACAAAACACGTTGAAATAAGTATGGCACCTGTGCGAAGGAAAATGGCGGCCAGTAATGAAGGTTCGCCATCATTATCAAAGAACGGTAGCATAAAAGAAATGAGTCAGTGTACTAGCTGTGAAATGTACACTTTGCGGAGTGCGGTCGGAGAGTGGTTAGATGATAATAAAGGATTGAATGTGTGTAGAAAATGTAGGGAGAATGAGGAATTGAAGTGTATTTCGGATCGTGAGTGTGATATTTTTGTCAACCTTCAGAATGAAGGAAATAGGGATATGACAAGAAACGGCAAGGTTGTACATGAAAATTGTGAGAGTGTGAATGTAGAAAGTGTGAATGATAGTATAAATGGTTTCTCAGAGAACAAAAAAAGATGAGATAGATGCATTGAGTGAGATCGCGTTGTTGAATAGTGCGATAGAAAGAGCAAAACAGCAGCTAGAGTGCATGAACAAAAGTAGACTGAATGAACCAACCAATAATAAAAGGTATGACAGGAAAAATAGACGTATGAATGTGAACATGAACAAAATGAAGGATAGAGTGCTGTATGGAGACTCGTTAGTACGAGGTGTGTTAGTAGAGGATTTGACAAAATCGTACCAACCTGGTGCGACCATAAAGGACGTAACTGAATCTATTAGAGAGCAAAAGGAAAGGGTGAAAGAAATGATTGTTGTGGCAGATACGAATGATTTGAAAGGAGATAAAATGGAAATGATAGAAGACCTGAATGAATTGTTTGAGGTAGCAAAAGAAAAGAGTGAGAGAGTTAGAATGATTAGTCTTTTGCCATGGTATGACAGTGAAATGTTTAAAAGGAGGGCTATAATTGCGAATGACTTTATGCGTGGGTTATGTATGACGCGTGGTGTGGAATTTGTGGATGTGTGGAGTGAGTTTGATGGGCGAAAGGATCTATATAAGCTGGATGGCTTGCATTTGAATGGTTACGGTGTAAGAAGACTTGAGAAAGTGTTGCTGAATGTAGTGGATGTGCAAATTCAGGGAAACTAGATTTGTTAAGGGGGGGGGGGGAGTAGAGATACAGTCCTTATGGAGACAGTTGAATGTAAGAATGAATATAATATGCCAGAGCAAATAAGGACAACAAATCTGAGTGGGATAGTTAATATAAGGCATCAAGGTAGGGTTGGGGCTAATGGGGGTCTTAAATTCATGTACACTAATACTAGGAGTATTAGGAACAAGAAGGAAGAGTTTTTGGCCATGGTTGGCACTTCCAGACCATAGGTTATAGGTATTAGTGAAACATGGCTGACTGTAGATGATATAACTAGTGGGATTGAATGTGATGGGTATAGTGTGTTCAGGAATGACAGAGAGAATAAAATGGGGGGAGGAGTATTGTTGATGATAGCTGATGAGCTCCAGCCAAGGAGAATAGAAGTTGAATTGCAGGATAGAGAAAAGAGCACATTTGAGGCCATTTGGTGTGAGATTGTGGCTAGCAGCACTAAATATACAATTGGGTGCTGCTATAGACCAGGTGATGGAAAAGATGGTGGTGACAGTATGCACAAGCAAATAGAAGAAATGGGTGGAAGGAGGGTGATTATTATGGGAGATTTCAACTATGGTCGCATTGATTGGAGTGAGGAGAGGACACACGGAAGGAAGGAACTGGATTTTATGTGGTTATTAAGGGATAACTATCTGCGACAGCATGTAATGGAAAATACTAGGGGTCAGAGAGTGCTTGACCTAGTAATTACATCTGAGGATTTGGCTGTAACAAATATGACCACATTGCCACCAATCGGTGAGAGTGATCATAGGGTCTTAACTTGGGAGGTGGCTAAAGGTGTAGAATTTTCAATTAAGACAGGGTACATGTGGAATTATCGGGCTGGAAAGTATGACAAGCTTAGGAGTTTGATTGGTTCAGTGCCATGGCATGTACAACTGCAAGGACTAGAAGTTGATAGTGCATGGGAGGTAGTTAAGAAGTGCTTGCATGAAGCAATGGCTGACTGTATACCTAGAGTCCGAATAAAAAATCAAGTAGGGGTTAAATGGATGAATAACACCCTTAAGCTTGAGTTGCAAAAAAAGAAACAACTATGGAGGGAATTTAAGGAGAAGGGTGACCGGCAGGCACATGAACGGTATAAAGCGCAGGCCAGAAGGGTGACGAGTGTGGTAAGAAAAGCAAAAAAGGATTACGAAAGAACATTGGCCATGCAGGCTAAAGAGAATCCTAAACAGTTTTTTAGATATGTAGCAAGTAAAAGGAAAAATGTACATGGCAGATTGATTTTAAAGAATGCCGATGGTAGGGAGGTATAACCTCAATGTCAATACATCTGTGGGATTGGATGGTATACCAGCTCGTGTTGTACGAGAAGCAGCTAAAGAATTGTCAGTACCCTTGACCAGTTTGTTTAATTTGAGTCTCGGGTCTGGGTTAGTCCCGAGCGGGTGGAAAGAGGGGAAAATAGTTCCACTGCATAAAGGTGGTTCCAAGACTGCTGTTGTAAATTACCGACCGATTAGCATATCAGGAATCATTGTCAAGGTCTTAGAGAAATTAGTCAAGAAAAGAATACAGGATTGGATAGACGAAAATGGGATACTGTATGGGGGACAACATGGTTTTGTGAAGGGTAGATCATGGCTCAGTAACTTGCTCACGTTTTATAACACAGTGACGGCTGAACTGGATAGGGGTAATGGGTTTACAGTGATACTACTGGACCTTGCCAAGGCCTTTGATAGGATACCACATGGAACCCTAATCAGTAAACTGGAGCAGATGGGTATAGATATAGGGTTGGTGAGATGGATAAGAGGGTGGTTGAAGGAGAGATATCAAAGAGTGGTTTATTCAGGAGTGGAGTCTAAAGACGTCTTGTGACTAGTGGAGTGCCACAGGGCTCTGTTCTTGGACCACTGCTTTTCAATTTGTTCATCAATGATATTGGAAAGGATCTGAGAGGAAGTGTTCACTTGTTTGCTGATGATGCAAAGTTGGGTAGAGCAATTGTGAGTGCACAGGATGTCAAAATTTTACAGGATGATTTGGATAGTTTGGAGGACTGGGCTAGGAAAAATGGATGTCAATTTAATGTGGCAAAGTGTAAGGTTATGCACTTTGGGGTGAAAAGAATAGCAGCAGTATATCGCATTCGTGGAACCATACTCCAGGAGATTGATGAGGCCAGGGATTTGGGAGTGTTGGTAGATAGGGAATTGAAGTTTAGGGGGCACATTGCAAAAGTAACTAAAACAGCTCACCAAATCACTTGGCTTCTGAAAAATACTTTAACATGCAGAGACGAACAAGTTGTTGTTCCTCTGTATCGAGCCTTGATAAGACCCCATCTGGACTTCTGTGCCCAGCTATGGGCACCAGGGTTTCTTCATGATGGGGAGGAAGTGGAGAGGGTCCAGAGACGAGTGACCAAGATGATAGCAGGTCTGTGGAATGAACCTTATGAGAATAGGTTGTGGGTTTGTGGGTTGCAGAAATTGGACGATTGGCGAAGGAGGGGTGATATGATTGAGACATTCAAATTACTGAAGGGTTTTTATAAGATTGATCCAGAAGATATTTTTGAAAATATGACTGGTGATGGGAGGACTAGGGGCCATGCATGGAAGCTGGGCAAGAGCGTGGTTGACAAGGGTGTTAGAGCTAGGTTCTTTACTTGGAGAGTGGTAAATGAGTGGAATAAGCTTCCAGAGTCTGTTGTGGGTGCTAAGACCGTGAATGAGTTCAAGGCAAGGTATGATAGATACTGTGTGAATGTTGAATAGTTGTTCTTGACATGATGTTAGGGCCTCCCTCGATGAGTCTGTCGACTCCTTGGAGTTTCCCGGAACAATAATAATAATAATAATAATAATAATGTTAACCAAACATTGGTAAACATTCCTGTAGGAAATTTTCAAGCATTATTCTGTCACTGCTGGTTAGAAAATCTTCAAACTAATTACTCCAGACATCCACATCTTTATCTTCAGTATGTATGTCCATCTCTGATTCCTTTTACAATATTTTTTCTTCCATTTCTTAACTCCTTTCAAATTTCCAGAACATTTCTCACCTACATGATATTTATCTTATATCTTTAACCCCTTAACATACAAAGACGTCTGTGACACGTCTTTTGTTTATTGCACCAAAATTTATTTTGAATTTTGGTTTCACATATAAATACAACCGAATATAGACGCTAGACAATCTTGTGCCTATTTCCTTTCAGCCGAGTAAAGTTGCCAACGGAGCGTATCGGCTATTTCGCTTGCATTTGCACTAATTCATCATTATTTTTCAAATAATGATGAATTTGATCCAGCAAATCACCCTCGCCCAAAAAATTAGCAGAAAAACGACTGCTTTCTGATTTTTAATTGGTACTTTAAGGGGTTAAAAGTTTATACATGATTTTTGTTTAACTATTGTTACAAATAGCTTAGAATACCCCCCCCCCCCCAGTATTCTTATGATCCACTTCTTTTCCAGAATTGCTTCTAACTTCTCTACATGTTTTCTTCAGATTTTGAAACTTGGTCTTTAAGGTTTGGTTTCTGTTTGTAAACTATAAGTTCTTCTCTAATAATTTTTATTCTGCTCAAAACTAAATGGCAATTACTTGCAATAGGAAGTAAATTCTCTTCTCTGGTATTCAATATCTCAGATGTGTTCTTTGATGAACTGATCAACAGATTTTTCTATCTGTACATATCTGCACCATAGCCAGCAGACACAATATTTAAGTGGGCCATGTTGAGGTTTTGTGAATAACAGTAGTGATCTCATTTGATAAAGGGATAAGAATACTGTTTTATGTTCTCTTAGGATTTTTCCAAGTTTTACAGAAAGGGAGCTAATATATGGGAGAATGATGAAGAATTTGTTTTCCTCGTCATTAGAAATATCTCAAATCCTGTTTTGGTTAAGCAGTCTAGAAAAAGGCTTCATCATCCTTCATTTTTTAGCTCTACTTCCATAAAACTAAAAAAAAAAAAAAATCATCCTCAAATTCCTGCCATGTACCCTCACAAGGAGTGTACAGGATACAATAGTACTACATGAAAAATTTGCATCATTACTAACTTCCTATCTACATTTAGCTCCAAATCAGTCTATTACCTGTCAAGACGCCAACATTATCAGATCTTATGTTTCTATCTTCTAAGTCACTTTTTCACGTATCAATCCACTTATGTCTAAGCTTCTTCTAGATCTTTTTCCTGCCAACCTGGCACAGAACACTTGTTTTGCTAATCTTTCTTCTCCCATTCTGTTTAAGTGACCATACCACCTGATATTAGCTCTGCTGATGCATTCCTGGATGCTGACAATGTCAAATTCTTTCCTGATATCCTTGTTTTAATATGATATTACCATTGATGCCATCTGTTCATGCCCCTAATCTTTCTCAGGACTCTCATACCTGCAGTCTCTAGTCTTTGGTTCAAGTGTTTTACTTCTGACCCAGTTCTCAGATCCATAAGTTAAAATTGGTTTGAACACCATGTTGCATACAGTAATTTAGTGTTTTCACTAATTTCTTTCTTATTCCATATAAATTTATTCAATTGACTTCCTACCATACTAGCTTTGTTAATTCTGTTGTCTATTTCCATATTTATTTTACCATCTTCACTAAAAACGTGCCTAAGTAGCGGAAATGTTTTAATTGTTCTATAAGTTCTCCATTTATAATGCAGTTGATATTTTCAATGTTTCTGCCTATTTTCATTGTCTTTGTCTTTTTAATGCTGACTTCCATACAACATCTATTACAACAGTTATTCAATTTAGTCAGGGAATCTTGCAGACCTGTAGGCGATTTATTTAGAAGTATAACATCATCCATATAAAGCAAAGAGCTGAAATTAACATCTCAAATTTTGATATCAGATTTAATACCACTTTCCTTCATAATGTGATCCATATAGATATGTGATTAACAGAGGGGGATAATGTACATCCTTGTCTGACACCAGATTCAACATTAAATCATCTTCCTGTATTTCCTTTAATTCTAACTACTGACTTATAACTCAAATAAAGACTAAGTATTGCTTGATATAATGCCCCACTAATACCATATAACTGAAGCCTTTTGAATAGCTTCTCTCTTGGCGCCTTGTCATATGCCTTTACCATATCCACAAATACAGATCTTTGTTATATTCCCATGATTTCTCAACTATCTATCGTAAAGTGAAAATCTGATCCTGACAGCCTCTATTGGTCCTGAATGCAGCTTGTTCTTCACAAAGCTTCTCTTCCACAATCCTTCTCAACCGTTTCTCAAGTATACTTGCATAAATCTTACCAGAAACACTCAGCAGAGAAATACCTCTGTAATTTTCACATTCAGTTTTATTTCCCTTTTTATATATGAGTACTATGAGAGCTCCACTCCAATCATCTGGAAATTCGTCCCCCTGTTCAAGCCCTCTGAACTATGCAGTGCAGCCACTGTAAGACTTTTAAACCTCCATACTTGAGCATTTCTGATCGAACATCATAATATCATCTACTCCTGCCTTTCCACATTTCAGGCTTTTGATGGCTACTACTTCAAATACGAATATGTATTCCTGACTGCATTCCTGTTGAGTGTGTTTTACCAGTGTGCTATCATTCACTGTTTCATTTAGCAATTTTTCGAAGTAATTACTCTATACTTCAAGGATATCTTTTTCTCCAGTTTTCATGTCACCTTTATCATCTCTAATTCCTTTTACAGCATTCTTTTCCATTCCTAAGCTTCTTCAACAACCTTCAGAATATTTTGCCACCTTCTTGATATTTATTTTCTATGTTCTTGCCAAAGTCCTCCCATGACTTTTGTTTAGCTAGTTTTACACACTGTTTAGCTTTCTTACATTTGTCTTTGTATTCTCTAAGAGCACAAGCTGACTTATTTGCCAAGAACTTTTGATATGCTTTCTTCTTTTCCTTCACTGCCTCTTTAACTTCCTGTGTCCACCATGGAGTTCTGATTTTTCTATCCTTGCACACAACCTCACCACATGCCTCTCTAACAGAATCAATCAGTGTTTTCATCAGAGCTTGCCACTGAATCTCCAAAGCTTGGTTTTTGCTCTCAAACTCTTTCATTTTTTCTTGAATAATATTTGGGTATTTTAGTCTACTGTTCACATCTGAGAGCTGCTCAACTTTTATTCTATTTAAAACTTTCTTACATGATCTTTTCATTATGAAATTCAGTTTTATCCTGCTCAAGACTAAATGGTGATCACTTCCAATTTCAAATCCTCTGTACACTCTGGTGTCCTGCACCAACGGAAAAACATCACTATCGACAATAACATAGTCAATGAGACTTTTCTTATTCCTTGCCTCTTCTCTGCATGTGAATTTGTGCACATTTTTATGTTGGAACATGGTGTTAGTAATAACCAGTCCATGTCCTGAGCAGAAATCTATCAGGTATTTGCCATTATTATTAGTTTTGCTCTTTTCTCCAAATTTTCCTAAAATATTTTTGTATGTCTGACAATCATTTCCTACTATGCTATTTAGATCCACAACAAGAACCAACTTTTCCTTTTTCATTGTGTCAGTTGCTTTCTCTAAAGTCTCAAAAAATTCCTTCACGTCTACCTCAGTCGAACCTTCTGTGGAACCATAGGCACAAATAAATCTCATTGCCCAGTTCCCCCATTCTGATATTTGCCCACATCGTTCTACTTGAAACTGCCTGCCATTCAAGAAGATTAGCCTCGTATTTAGTTGAATACTATGGCTACGCCTTCATTTCCTTGATTGTCATTATCTGAATATAACATTTTGTAATTATTGCTTAGAAAGACCACCAGTTTTTGTCTTTTTTGTTTCAGTCACCCCTATTATGTCGATCTGGTATTTATCTAATTCCTCAGTTAGCTCCATTTCTTTGCCACTGATGTTTCTTATGTTAATAGTACCAATCTCGAACTCTGGTGATGTTGAGTTGGGGTATATTTTAGGATATATTTTGGGCTAAGTATTTAAAAAAAATACTTAAATAACATAAAACAGTATTATGTTAAAGATACCAAGCAATTTTATAAGCTAGGTTTTTAATCCTTTTTCCCAAGTAAGCAAACAGACAAGTAAGTCAAGTTTGCGGCTGCACATAGTGCAACACTAGGCAACTCGTGGTAAAGGTGGAGCTAGCTCTGATCACTTTCTTAGAATTTTCCCCTAATGCAAAGCACATTTCTGCAAGGAAATGTATGATGCTATGCATTAAGGTAATGGTCACTATCCATACCAGTTTCGATCTTTATTGAGGTCTCATCAGTGGGAGCCAGACCTAAAAAATGCCAAGGGTGAAGTAATACAGAACTTATAAATATTTTACCTAAACAAGTTGCCATAAGGTGCTTTGACCTCATTAAATAAAAATCTCAGGATGAGAGTAATAAGTAGAAAGTTTTTACCTTGGGTATATATTATGTTAAAGATACCAAGCAATTTAATAAGCTAGGTTTTTTAATCCTTTTTCCCAAGTAAGCAAACAGACAAGTAAGTCAAGTTTGCGGCTGAAAGTAGTGCAACACTAGGCAACTCATGGTAAAGGTGGAGCAAGCTCTGATCACTTTCCTTAGAATTTTCCCCTAATGAAGCACATTTCCTTGGGGAAATGTATGATGCTATGCATTAAGGTAATGGTCACTACCCAGCCGGTTTTGACCTTTATTGAGGTCTCGTCAGTGGGAGCCAGACCTAAAAAATGCCAAGGGTGAAGCAGCAAACTTGACTTACTTGTCTGTTTGCTTACTTGGGAAAAAGGATTAAAAACCTAGCTTATAAAATTGCTTAGTATCTTTAACATAATATATACCCAAGATAAAAAACTTTCTACATCTTACGAGACCTCAATAAAGGTCGAAACCAGTATGGGTAGTGACCATTAGTTAATGCATAGCATCATACATTTCCGCAAGGAAATGTGCTTTGCATTAGGGGAAAATTCTAAGGAAAGTGATCAGATCTTGCTCCACCTTTACCACGAGTTGCACTATGTGCAGCCGCAAACTTGACTTCTCTGTTTGCTTACTTGGGAAAAAGGATTAAAAAACCTAGCTTATAAAATTGCTTGGTATCTTTAACATAATATATACCCAAGGTAAAATTAAAAAACCTAGCTTATAAAATTGCTTGGTATCTTTAACATAATATATACCCAAGGTAAAAAACTTTCTACATAAAACAATATTCTCTCCCTTTATCAAGATGAGATCGCTACTCTGATCCACAAATCTTGAACATGGCCCACTTAAATATTGCAGTATCGACTGGGTATGGTGCAAATGCAGGTCATCATACTATGAACAAACAGAAAAATCAATTGGTGCATTGAAGAACACATCTGAGATATTGAATACCAAAGAAGAGAGGCCTCAGCTTTGTCATCACTGCACTCTCTTCAGCTGACTCACAAGAAGTTTCAACAATGAGACATCAAGTGTTATGGGATAAGTCTGAATTATTACACCATTGTTATGACATAACTGAGAGAAAAATATGGGAATTCTTAGAAATGGCATTGGATCGAAAACATCTAAATATAAACCCAAGTATCAACTTGTTGGAATACATCCTGGCCATAATGAGCCAAATGCATGTATGCAAATGTGTAAACATGCTACAATGCAACGTACAATAAGAAATATTTTTAAAATCATTAACTCTTGCATAACTACATAGTAGTTGTCACCTTTGTTAGCCTCTACTTTCTATTGTTTGTTTACTAGTTTTTGCATTTACAATGAAGAAATTCTATGTAATTAGAATGAAACGTGTTTTTAATTAAAATTAATCGTATTCCAGTTTTTAGCATGATAAAGTCTTACTTATATATCCATGAACTGGCAAAGTCTACATGTTTTTCTTTCTTTCTTTCTTTCTTTCTCTCTCTCTCTCTCTGTCTGTCTGTCTGTCTGTCTGTGAGAGCCTCCATAGCTCAGTCAGTATAGACAAGGCCCAGGTCTTTCCAACCAAAGGGTCAATCAATGATATGAGGAACTTTTATCTGTTCTCTATCTACTAAAGGTGAGTTAGCCAGTCTCATACGGAGGTGGGGGGGTTCACCCAGAAACTCACGTTTTTCATCCCCCCCAGAACAGGCAAACCAGCCCAAAGACACACATCTACAGACATAGGACAGACTGAGAGAGACATTGGGCTAACCACCTTATTCTCAATACAGTAGCTGTTAAGTGAACAGAAAATCCTCAATACTGAAAGGTAAAAGAGAAGAGAAGGAATAAGAAGAAGATATATATATATATATATTTTTTTTTTATGTGGGATATTTGAACACACACTGATATCCTACAAATTTCACACTCAGCTTTGTCTTTGGCATCATCTGGAAAAAAAGGAAATGTAAAGGCACAGAAGGGTGGTGCTAGCCTTAATTTTAAGCTAGCACCACCCTTCTGTGCTAGAATTGAATATACCCACCTTCACATCCCTTGTTACCAAAGTAACAAGGGATGTGAAGGTGGGTATATTCTATCTGCTGATTGCATATGTTCTCTGGCTGGTTTATAATTTGCAGGATAGAGAAGTTGCAACAAGGTTCAAGACAAACTACATCATTATTTTTATACATGTGCGTATATGTTCAGCAAAATGAAACTCTCTTTGTGTAGAAATTTTCACTTGGGGAAGGTTTATTATTTTTAGACTCAAATATTTTCATTAACGAAAGTATGAAAGCAGAGGTATTATACTAACCTTGTCAGCAAATGAAAAAATATCATACAATTGAACAGTACTGAAGCCATTCTGCAAAACTACTACTGCTAAAATTAGTTCATCTGCATTAAGGATGAGCAGTGATGGAGAAGAAGTTAACTGTACTTTCTGGAATGGAAAATCTTCTGCTTCCACACGAGTGTTATCTTTATCAGCATCCAAATTTAGAACATCATCTAATTTAAGTACTTCAAATCCTATCAAAACAATAACTTCAATAAGTTTCAAAGCAATGAAATAAAATATGCTTCAGCTTAAAATTTATTTATTTTAATGCTTTCCCTGTTTCATTTATTAGAATATGATTTTCTTATCACAAGATGCCTTGGAGCAAGCAAATAAATAATAAAAGTAAGGGAACATCATTCAGTTTTGATGTATGATTTTAACCAGTCTGGAAAACCATTCAAATTTGTATGAGTTCCAATAAGTTTTTTTAATCTTTTTTTGAGTGAAAAACTCCTTTAATCACTGATCAAAATTACTTCCAAGTTAAATTAGAACAGTTTTTTTTTTATACAAGATGAATACTAAAACAGATGTCTTGGATTTTAAACAGTCATCCAATAATTTCAATATCAGTAAAAATAAAATATTATTGTTATTATTATTAAAGTAAAATACAATCATTTTTGGATATGTGCTCTCAATAAGTATAGAGAATACTACTAAGACAGCACTACACAAGTTCAAATTATAGTAGTGTATAGGATCTTATAACAGCACTACATGATCACTTATCACTACTATCTACCTATCAACAATTTTCCTCCACTATAAGTTAAAGATGCCAAGAAATTATATTCTTGGTTTAATCCTTTATCCAAGCATAAGCAAACAAAGCTTGCACGTAAAGTAACTTCACAACTGGGCAAACTCATATATAGAGGTCAATGACTTCATATTACCTGCCTTAATATCCTATAATGCAAAGCATTCTTACAGACATGTATAATGCTAAGCTTTATGGGAAGGGTCACTATCCAGACCAGTTTCGACCTTTATTGAGGTCTCATCAGTGAGAGCCAGACCCAAAAGTGATACCAAGGTTGAAATAATGTAGCAGTCATATTTCCATATACAAGTAGTCAAAAGGATATGTGCTTTTGACTACTATGGGAATATTAAGGCAACTGATGTGAAGTCATTATCCTCTATATACAAGTAGCCCAGTTATGAAATTACTTCACACACAAACTTTGTTTGCTTACACTTGGATAAAGAATGAAACCAAGAATATACTTTCTTGGCATCTTTAATTTATAGTATAACCAAGTGACACCTTATTACTTTAGTAATAAGATGAGACACCTTTTGACTACTTGTATATGGAAATATGACTATTGCATTACTTCATTACCTTGATATCACTTTTGGGTCGGGCTCCCACTGATGAGACCTCAATAAAGTTCAAAACCGATCTGGGTAGTGACCCTTCCCATAATGTATAGCATTATACTTGTCTGTAAGGATATCCCATAGTATCCCATAATGTAAAGCACATGCTTTACATTATGGGGTACTAAGGTAATTAATGTAAAGTCATTAGTCTCTATATACAAGTAGCCTAGTCGTGAAGTTACTTCATGCACAAACTTTGTTTGCTTATACTTGGATAGAGGATGAAACCAAAAATATAATTTCTTGGCATCTTTAATTTATAGTATAACCAAGCGAACAAACTTTCAACAGCTATGATTATATGGTTTCAATGGAAAGACCATGGCACTTTATCTATTCCTTTTTTCAGATATACACATCTTAATGCAGATTCATGAAATATATTCTTTTGAGTTCTCTATTATTTGTCTTAAAGTAAAAATCTTGTCCTGACAATCCCTATTTATAGTGACACCCAGCTTATGGGGAAGGGCAACTGAAAACAAGAATATTTCATGCCTTATGGTGAGAGTTTTATAGGTTGCCTTTTTGTTGTTTTCATATATCAAACTTGTAAAATTATTTCATTTGGTGAAAGATGTAGCAGATTTTTTTTAAGAAGATAACACCATCTGCATAATGTAAAGAACAATGCTTAACATCTTCGACAGCCGATTTGGAACTTAAACAATGTACTGCTCTCTGTATCTGTATCTAAATCTATATCTACTAAATCTATCTGATACTAAATCTGTATCTATAAATTACATTTACACATACAGATTTAGTGTTTCGAACAGTCAGTTTCTCACTGTAATTTTATGTCTTATTCCTCCAAATATAATAAGGATCTTTTAAATCGGATCTTTATATTTCCATGGCTTTTGAACTTTTGTCATGAAATAAAAATACGATTCGGACAACATCTATTTGGCCTGCACCCAGTTTATTCTTTACCAATTTTTCCCTTAAACTATTTTTTCTTAAAACTTGTATTTTATTTCCCTATACATTCCAAATTTTATTTGGAATACACAGGGAAATTTCTATTTAATTTTCATATTATGTTTTATTTTACTTTTATAAATTAGTAGGAAGACGGCTCTACTCCAATCATTTTGGATCTGTCTGAATCGCTGTATCCACTATAAAACTTATACAACAACATATTTAAGCATTTCAGGTTGAATAATAACACTTTTTTTAATGATAAAGAGATCATTTTTCTGAAGATGAAATATCTTGATCTTTAAAGGAAATGGATGAGTACTCAGTCATCTACTTCTAAACTTTCTTAGTAGGCTCCAAAATATTTCTGCAACCATCATGATATTTATTTTATATTTATATATTCTTGGGAACCAGGAGGTAGTCGAAAAGACTCAGAATTGAATAAAGGTAATGGCTACACCATAATACTGCTCGACTTTGCCAAGGCATTTGACAGAATACTACATGGAAAACTATTACAAAGATTGGAGAGGATGGAAATGAATATAAGGCTAATAGTATGGATGACAGACAGACACCAGAGAGTAGTATATGGTGGAGTAGTGGAGTCTAGGAGAATGGTGGTGACTGGTGGAGTACCTCAGAGTTCAGTACTAGGGCCACCACTCTTTAATTTGCATATCAGTGACATAGGGAAAGATTTAAAAGGGGATATTCAGTTGTTTGCTGATAATGCAAAACTGGGGAGAGCAATATTTGCAAGATGATTTAAATAAATTGGCATTGTGGGCAAAGGATAATGATTGTCAATTGAATGTTGTAAAATGTAAGGTTATTATGCACTTCAGGTTGAAAAGGTTGCATATGTTGTATCATATTGATGGTATTGGGTCACTGGAAATTGATGAGGCTAGGGGCTTGGGGATAATGGTGGACAAACAGTTAAAGTTCAAGGGGCATATTGCAAAATTTGGTAAAATAACTCAACAAATTACTTTGACATTGAAAAACACACTAGCTAGTAAAGATAAGGAAGTTATTATCCTTCTTTATAAGGCTACAACACATCTTGATTACTGCCCACAGATTTGGTTATCTGGGTTTCTTGGGGACTAGGAGGTAGTCGAAAAGATTCAGAGACAAGTGACCAAGATTATGACAGGTTTGTGGAATACTCCCTACAAGGACAAGTTAAAGTTTTGTGGGTTACAAAGATTATAAAATCCTTTAACATCTTAAAAGTTTCTATCGAAACTTTTAAGATATTAAAGGGGTTCTATAAAATTCATGCAAGTGAAATTTTTCAGTATATGACAAATAGAGAAAACTAGGGGATCATCTGTAGAAGTGTAGTTAACCAGTTCCAGAACCAATTGCCAGTTCTCAGATGGTAAATGGATCCATGCACACAAATCCTATGATGGATTTGTGTGCATGATAGTTGATTTGGGTCTCCTGCAATGAGTCTCCAGACTCCATGGAGATGACGTAAATAATATTTTTCAAAATTATCATGCTTCTGTTTACCTACTTTTACAAGTAACTTGCATTTGCTATATTTTTCTCTATTTTCAAAGATCACTTACTTATACTAGCTAGGAAATTTTTACACATCTGTTGTTTTCATGGACTGTTTCTTCAATTCCCTATCTCTACTAAAAAGTTCTTACTTTTCTGTTACTGAGACTTCAATGCATGTTTTATTGGCTACATTAATCAATTTCAATATTTCGCTTAGAAAAAGAAGTGGCTTTAGAAGAGGTGTTAACCATCTGATTGCCTTGAATAGTTCCATTACAAAGGCAATGAGATGGTTAACTCTTGTGTTCAGTACACCATACATACATACAGCAGACATCTATATGCTACTCCACATCACCACCCTCCCCAAAGAATTGTGAAAACTTTGGCCTCAGACAGAGCAAATTCTGTCCTCTGGAACAACATGTTCTACTAAGAACAATCAAATAAAACAGACCCAACAAGAAAAGAAAACTCTTGTCAAACCCCCTTAAAAAGAACAATCCCCCCCCCCAAACCAGATACATATACACCTTATCCCTCTCTCTTACATGAAAAGAACAACAGACAAATCAGGCCACCTTAAAACAGATTACAAACCACTAGTTTCTATCTTGGTGAAAGGTTATAGACCATAGCTCCTCTCTTGTTCTCAGGTGTGTGTACAGCATCTCCTGTAAATGCAGTATCCAGTATTCTGAACAGACAGTTGATTGATTGATTTGTGGTTTTATGGTGCAAGGACAGCAAAAGTTATACTTCACCAGGACACATGCTACAGCAGTACACATGGTATTAATAAATATATAAATAAATAAATATTTATATGGAGATAAGTTAGTGAATAAGATAAAATGGAAGTATAGCATTAAGTATCTTCATATTAAAGGTAATAAATAGTTCTCTACAAGGTTGTTTAATTTTGATGGTATATATCAGAATACAGAATTATAAGTAAATAATTATTTATCGACTTATTGCTGATATTCCGCTGGTGTTATAACCAGCATCTTCAGAGCACAAAAACACAGTTTGTCACAGTATGCAAGACTACAACAACGTGGTGTAACAAAGGGACTAGTTCAACAAAATTGTAGCAACAACACAAAAAGACTAAACTCCTAAAAAACCAGAGAGAGAGAGAGAGAAAGAAGATACTAGTTATATCTTAAGATGACTGTCTCACAAATCTTAGACAAATTTATACAGCCATATTTGTTGATATTTGGAGTATGTTTCAAGGCTTCAATTGCTCCTAAGAACAATCTCTGACTTGTAAAAGCTGCTGTGCAACTTCTTGATCCTGTGTACAAGGATATCCAAAGCATGGTCTACTAGGCCCAACTTGCCATAGTGATAGTGCCAGATGTATCTTTTATGTTCATTGATGCAGAGATGTCCACAGTTCTTCCTGTTTGACTGTAGTAAACTTGATCACACGAGCAAGGTACTTTGTAGACTCCTGGATGTGATAAAGGAGAGATACTGTCCTTGGGTGAACGGATGAGAGTTCTAATTTGACATATGGTCTGAACACAGTGCTTAGTTGATGTTTATTGAGAATTCTAGATATCTTTTCCGATGTGCCTTTAATGTATGGGATGATGACTGTTTTGTTGTAGTTCTCTGTGGTGAATAGTGGGAGGGGTTTCTTAGGAGCATTTAGTATTTTGTTTATCTTATGGGGATTATAGCCATTGGCCAAGAAGGTGTGGAGTAAGTGAGCCAGTTCAGCAGCAAGAGCATTGTCATTGGAACAGATTGCTCTCGCTCTGTGGGTTAGCATTTTTAAGATACCATACTGTTGAGAAGGGTGATGGTGTGATTGTTTGTGTAAATATCTCTCTTCATGCGTGGGTTTTCTAAAAACTGAGAATGATAAGGAACCATCTGGAAGACGTGTGATTAGTGTATCCAGGAAGGGCAGACAGTTATTAGCTTCCAGTTCCATTGTAAGGTGGATTTTTGGTGTTGGCTATTTAAATGTGCTAAGAATGTATCCAATGTGCCTGGGCCATGTGGCCAAATAGCAAGCACATCGTCAATACAGCATAGCCAAAGTGTTGATTTGAGAGTGGCTATATTGATAGCTAGTTTTTCCAGGTGTTCTATGTAGAAGTTGGCTAAGGGGAGAGCCCATAGCTGTCCCATCTAATTGTTTGTATATTTTCCCTTCCCATGTGAAATATCCTGCATGTATTGTGAATTTAAATAGTTCAAATATATCAGGGGGGGAAGTGCGACTTTAGCAGATTAAGGGTTTCAATTAGTGGCACATTTGTAAATAGTGAGGCAATATCAAAGATCACCATTAAGTTTGGGCTTTTTAAGGTATGGCATTCTAAAATACTTTTTAGGTGAGCAGATTTTTTGACAAAGGAGGGAGAATTGTTTGTGAGAGTGGCTAGTAGCTTGGACTAAATGTCTAGATAGTTTGTATGTGGGATTATTTAGTCCAAGCTAAATAATACCACATACAAACTTTTTGTATGTGGGATTATTGAATTTTTGGTGCTCCATATATCATGGGTGTTTCATAGAAGGGTTTGAGTTTGTTTACTGTTTCTTTGGGCCAGGAAGTGACTTTTTTCAGTAATTTACGCACCTTATTCTTTTGTGTGTTGGTGGGATTGCAATCTATTTACACAATCACACCATCACCCTTTCTCCACAATATGGTATCTTAAAAATGCTTGCTGCTGAACTGGCTCACTTACACCATACCTTCTTGGCCAATGGCTATAATATCCATAAGATAAACAAAATACTAAATGCTCCTAAGAAACTCATCCCATTATTCACCACAGAGAACTACAACAAAACAGTGATCATCCCATACATTAAAGGCACATCGGAAAAGATATCTAGAATTCTCAATAAACATCAACTAAGCACTGTATTCAGACTGTATGTCAAATTAGCAACTCTCATCTGTTCACCCAAGGACAGCATCCCTCCTTTATCACATCCAGAAGTCGACGAAGTACCCTGCTCGTGTGATCAAGCTTACTATGGTCAAACAGGAAGAACTGTGGACATCTCTGCATCAATGAACATAAAAGCTACATCTGGCACTATCACTATGGCAAGTTGGGCCTAGCAGACCATGCTTTGGATATCCCTGCACACAGGATCAAGAAGTTGCATAGCAGGCTTTTACAAGTCAGAGAGATTGTTCTTAGAAGCAACAGAAGCCTTGAAACATACTACGAATCTCACCAAATATGGGTGTATAAATTTGCCTAAGATTTGGGAGACAGTCATCTTAAGACATAACTAGTACCTGCTCTCCCTCTCTCTCTCTGTTTTTTTAGGGCTTTAGTGTTTGTGTTGTTGCTACAATTTTGTTGAACTAGTCCCTTTGTTACACCATGTTGTTGTAGTCTTAGGTACTGTGACAAACTATGTTTTTGTGCACGGAAGATGCTGGTTATAACACCAGCGAAATATCAGCAATAAGTCAATAAATAATTATTTACTTTTAATTCTGTGTTCTGATATATACCGTCTAAATTAAACATGTACGACGAACACACAAACCTTTCTATACGTTCTCTACAAGGTATTAATAAAAGTTATAAGGAGATATATGTATATATAAGATAAATATACATATAACTGTATATATAAGATAAAGAAGATAAATTTTTACTGTAAAAAATATAAAAAAAAATTTAAAAAAAAATAAAAAAAAAAAAACATTCACAAAATCCTTCACAGAGATACTTCTTCAAGTGTCATCTCCTAGGAGGAGGTTGGCAACCATGTCACGGAACCTTTTTCTTTCTTTTGCTACTCTGGAACATTTTTGCTAATTCAAGCCAGTCCAGTCCTTAATGTCTTCGAACCACATTCTCCTGGGTCTACCTCTCCCTCTTTTTCTATTCAATTTCCCTTCTAATATTAATTTCTGAATGCCTCCTTGTCTGGTTAGATGTCCAAAATATTTAAGTTTTCGCTCTTTAATTATTTTCATTAATGTTCTTTTCATTTTTGCTTTCTTTAAAACATCTTCGTTTTTCATTTTCTCTGTCCGTGGTATTTTCAGCATTCTTCTGATGATCCACATCTTGAAAGCTTCTTATTTTTTCTCTGCTTCTTTATTTAGAGTCCAGGTTTCACTGTTGTAGAGAAGGCTTGACCAGATATAGCATTTTATTAATCTTTTTCTTGTGTCTATATTAATGTCTCTGGATATTAGAATCAGTAAAGGCTTTTCTTGCTATCTCTATTCTTCTTTTTATTTCTTTAAGGGAATTTCTTCTCTCTGTAAACATTTGTCCCAAATATATAAAAGACTGAACCTGTTCAATTTTCTTTTTGTTAACAGTTATGTTCAGTTTCTTATTTATTGGTTCTTTTGATATAATCATGCACTTTGTTTTCTTTAGGTTAATAATTAGTCCCATGTCTAAGCTTCTGTTGTAAATTTCTGTGATTAAGTTTTGAAGATCATCTTCAGATTCAGCTATAAGAACTGTGTCATCTGCATACTTGAAGTTGTTGAAGTCCCTACCTCCGACTTTTACACCCTTCAGTTCTGAAATATTTTTAAAAACTTGCTCACTATATATATTGTACAGTAAGGGTGATAAGACACATCCCTGCCTTACTCCTTTTTTGATTTCAAAGTTGCCAGAATATGTATTTTTATATCTTATTGAGGCCATTTGATTCCACTATATATTTGTAATTATATGTAGATCTTTTCCTTTTAACCCATTATTCTGTAGGATATGTATTAATTTCTTGTGATCTATTGAATCAAATGCTTTGGTGTAATCAATAAAACAAAGATATATGCTTTTCTGGTTGTCGAGGCTTCTTTCACATAATGTTTTCAAATTGAAGATTCCTTCTCTTGTACCTTTGTCTTTTTGAAAACCTGATTGAGTGTCTTCTATTTCTACTGACAAAGTGCCTTTTATTCTTTCTAGGATTATTCTCAGTAGTAATTTTGTAACATGGCTTGTTAAACTTGTTAGTCTATATTCTATAGACTAATAAGTTTATAGAATAAACTTATTAGTCTATAGATTTAGTCTATATCACTATTCCCAAAGTTCTTGGAATTTTGGGAATAGTGACAAAGATGGATTTCCTTAGCTCATCAGGGATGTATCCTGAATCATAGATGTTATTAAAAATAACCTTTAGGTCATTAAGTGTGTTTTCATTTACTTTCTTTAACAATTCAATAGGGATCTGATCAGGGCTTCATATGTAACTGGTTCACCATCTATATTTTGTATATCTGGTGCATCTGTGCGATCAGAGTCAAACAGTTCTTTTCCATATTCTTTCCATCTTTTTATGATATCTTGTGTCTCTAGTAGCATTTTTCCATTTTGAACTTTTATACAAGGATTATGTTTGAAATTTTTCTTTTTATTTGTCAGGGCTTGAATTGATTTATACATTTCTTTACTATTGTGTTTCTTGTCCAATTCCTCTATTTCTTTACATTTTTCATTTAGCCACTTGTCTTTAGCCTTCCTGCATTCATTTTTTATAATTTTACTGAGTATTCTATACTGTTGTGTACTTTTCTTTTTTCGTCTTTCATTCATAAGTTCTAGTATTGATTCAGTCATCCACGGTTTTTTCTTATTGTATTTAATTTTGGGATAAACTCATTAGCTGTCTTATATATTGCACTTATAAAATTGACCACCTGTTTTCAATTTCCTCTGTGTTACAAAGTATATTGTCTTCTGTTTTATATCCTACATGATCTAATTTCTTCCTAATTTCTGAATTAAACACCATTATGTTGTCAGGTATATTCAGAGCTGTGAAGTCAAGTCTTTCAGTATGATTGTTTTTAGAAATGTTTTTTAGTTTAATATTTAAAGTGGACACAACAGGGTTATGGTCTGAACCTATATTAGCACCTGGGTATGTTTTTATGTTGGTTATATTATTTTTGTATCTATTATTTATCATTATGAAATCTATTTGGTTTCGTATAGAGTTATCTGGGTTTGTCCAAGTATACAGTCTGCGCTTTGGATGTTGAAAAAAAGTATTCATTATGCACAAGTTGTTTTGAATACAGAATTGTATCAATCTCTCACCTCTTTCATTTCTGTCACCTAGCCCAAATTTTCCAACAACTGGATTTTCTTCCCCTTCTCCAACCTTTGCATTCAAGTCACCCATCACTATGAATATCTCATTTGATTTTACATATTCTATAGATTTTTGTAAGTTACTATAAAAATCTTCTATTTCTTCATCATTGTGATTCATCGTAGAGGCATAAACCTGGATAATTATGATGTTAAAAAGCTTTGCAGCTAATTTAATAAGTATTATTCTTTTGTTTATGGGCCACAGTCCCATTACACATTTAAAGATGTCTTTCTTAATCATGAAACCCACTCCATATTCATGCTCCTCTCCACCAGAATATACAAATGTAAATCCATCTTTCTCTAGTTTTCCCATGTTAGGCCATCTTGTTTCACTAATTCCCATCACATCAACTTTAAGTCTTTTTATTTCCTGTATAATGTTGTCAAAATTCCCTAGTTTATATAATGTTCTCACGTTCCAAGTTCCTATTCTCAAGACTCTGTTCCTTGTTTTCAAAGATACAGAGATACTAGTAAATACAAAAAAGATTTCAAGAATGCTATTGCCATACCTTATGTTAGAGGCATTTCCGAAAAAATAGAACACTACACAAATACAACATCAAAACTACCTTTAAACCCCCGACAAAATTAAGACACCTACTCAGTTCTTCCAAAGATCCTCTTCCACACCTAGTCCACCCAGAGATATACAAAATACAATGCACATGTAACCTACCATACAGAGGAAACAGGGCGAACCATCCCAATTAGGAAGGACGAACATAAACGACATATTAAATACCTCCATTTTGGAAAAACTGGCCTTTCTGACCATGCACTCCAAACATACCACAGAATTGATTGGAAAAATACCAATCCCTACACCACACCAAAACCTGGTTCGAGAGAAAATTTAAAGAAGCATGTGAAATACTCAAACATAATCCAAATCTGAACAAAAATGATGGCCTAACTATTCCAAGAATGTGGAGGACCCATTTGCAACCTTAATAGCAACCAGAACAAGCCAAAGAAAAATCCCACTACAAGAAGACTTGGTGAAGTGGTTCCCCCCCCCCTTAACATTCAATAGCAACTTGAACTGTACAAGTCCTGAAGAAAATCGTAGTATAACAATCTGAAGTGTACAAATCCAGAAGAATCTTAGTACATGAGGACTTTATTGTAGAGTAAACTATACTATACTATATTAGAGCAGAATTTATTGTAGTTTTTAATTTATTTTATTTAAATTAAAAATTAATTTTTTTTTTATTATTATTATTTTTTTTTTATTATTATTATTTTTTTTTTATTATTATTATTTTTTTTAAATTTTAATTTAATTTAATTTTATTTAATTATCACTAGAGGTCAGGCTAAGAAAAAGATTAATTAACAGTGTAGATTTAATTTACCTTTATAGAGTGCAAGAGCATGTAGCTTGGTTTCCTATACACATGTATCCTTCTGATGATGACCTCAATACAGGGATCGAAATGTCAAGTGTTAGTTTATTAATAATTAGTAAAATAATCATTTCAACAAGTGTTTTGTGTCCCTAAATTTGTAAATATGAATGCTGATCACCATGTAAACTTAAAAGAAAGAGATATCATGCAATATGTTTGTCAGTGCTTCTTGCCAGGAGTATTGCCATTGAACAATTAACTCTGATTTTATAATCTGTATGTAGTCAGTATATGGTACCATCAAATGACATATCGAAAAAGTATGAGCTGATCTTTATTTTGCATAAGAGAGCCTCTGTAGCTCAGTCAGTATAGACAAAGCCCTTTGGTCAGAGACCTGGGTCCAATTCCCATCCATGACGTGAGGAACCTTTATCTGGTCTCTTTTGACTAAAGGTGAGTTATTACCAGCCTCATACAAAGGTAGAGGTTTTTTCATCCAGAAACTTGGGTTTTTCTGTCCCTCAAAATAGGCAAACTAGCCCCCATGAACACACACATCTACAAACATAAGACACTCCTGGAATAAGGATCAACCAACCTATTCTCTAGGATTTCAGTTTTGAATGCCTGTAAGGTGAAGTGTGGGTTCTGTGCATAAGCATAAATCAGGATCAGAATTTTGCACAAGAGTTGTAACACCTCATCAAGCACTGGATGTGGATTATACACCAGAAAGGAGAAAGCCTGTACAGAACTCAAAGAGTCTGTATAAATTATACACTTTTGGTGTGCGTTTCCTTTCATGTGCACAAGTGCGAGCTGACTGGCATGCAATTCTGGCATGTAATTACTGAAATTGAATGAGATCTGGCTGGAGATAGTATTGTAAGGAAAGACAGCAACACAGATCTCTGATCTTGAATGCAGATGGGCTAAAAATCAGAGTGGGCTGGTGGGCTGCTCTGTGTGCATTGAACAATTGAAGGTAGACAGATGAGAGTGTATGAGACTTCAGCAGTTGACATAGTGAGAAGTTGCAGGATGGAGTGCAAGTCTGCCATTTTGTTTGGTGCAGGTAATAATGTCAAACACCAACAGCTTCATTGTCTCT
This sequence comes from Typopeltis vanoorti, assembly GCF_054136105.1. Classification (NCBI taxonomy): domain Eukaryota; kingdom Metazoa; phylum Arthropoda; class Arachnida; order Uropygi; family Thelyphonidae; genus Typopeltis; species Typopeltis vanoorti. Next base: position 55,664,861 of record NC_143556.1, read on the forward strand.
TCAACATGCATACCAAATGGATGGATGACAGTCTGACATGTGATACAGGACCTTATCAAGAGACTAGACCATGTAGAATGATCTGAAACAGACTTTATTTTAGGGCATAATTAAGAGAAAATGTTTTCATCTAAGTACAACCAGTTCATTTGATTCAACATAAAGACTGAATGGGTGATGTGCGAAAAGCAACAGTAGCTATTTGGATACCATCATAATGAATAGGGTCCAACTGCCAGAGAGTGCACGTTAAATACAGAGCAAGAAAAACATTGATCAGGCATCACAGTCAGTAAGGATAGAGTAAGAGGATATTCAATCATTTTTTTATACTTTTCTCGAAGATGACGAATGTGTAACATTAGCTTTATGAGTCCCTAAAACTTAAACTCTGGTGTCATTGGGATAATAGTTTGTCCCATTCTTAACTCAGAATTGGGTGGAGAGTACATTTTTGGCAAAATTGTACAGTTTTTCTGTAGAAAACCTGAACCCACGACAAAGAGCCCATGAAAAGAGACAATCGACTGCTTGTTGAAGTTGCCTTTCAATGAGACTAATATTACAGGAGTAACTGTAAATTTTGAAGTCATCGACATAAAGGCAATTGGCTATTTAGCTATTGTGGGAGGAAGGTGTTTAGTAATTGATAGCAAAGAGGATCGCCCTTAAGACAGAGCCTTGAGGAATTATCCCCTCTGGTATTCATTATCTATATGGATCACATTATGAAGGAAAATGGTATAAAATCTGATATCAAAATTGGAGATGTTAATCTCAGCTCTTTGCTTTATGCAGACGATGTTATATTATACTTCTAAACAAATCCACTACAAGTCTGCAGGATTCCCTGACTAAATTGAATAGCTGCTCTAATAGATATGGTATGAAGGTCAGCAATAACAAGATTCTTCTTCTTGATGACATGGCCAAGATAATGTGCTTCCCACTCAAACCTCTTAGACTTGGCTAGATATTAAGTTCTTAATAAAAATAGGGCAGTGTATACCCTCAAACCAAGATTAAATGGGTTTTTAATATGCCATTATCTCCAGGCTGTGTCATAGGGTTCTTCCATGTCTAAGAACACTGAAACAACATTAACTCATTCAGGAAAGCATCTTTATACATGTTTCTAAATGGACCAGATGGTCGAAGGTTAACTGGTGTCTATGAAAGCCACATGTGTTCAAAAGAAGTTAGTTGCTTTCTAAGTACCAGAGAAGCCTTGTATTTACCATTTTTTTCCAAGACCTTACCAAGACTTAACAAGATTGCTAGTCATAGCAATCACCATCATCATCAAATTCCTGCCATGTACCCTCAATAGGTGTACAGGATATGATAGTACTACATGAAAAATTTACATCATTACTTACTTCCTATCTACAATTTTCCTCCAAATCAGTCTTTTACCTGTCAAGACTTCAACATTATCAGATCTTATATTTCTATCTTCTAAGGCACTTTTTACCATATCAATCCAATTATATCTTGGTCTTCCTCTGGGTCTTTTTCTATTTAAGTGATCATACTACCTGAGATAAGCTCTGTTAATGCATTCCTGGATGCTGACAATGTCAAGTTCTTTCCTAATATCCTTGTTTTTAATATGATATTGCCATTGATGCCATCTGTTCATACCCCTAAATCTTTCTCAGGACTCTCATATCCAGTCTCTAGTCTTTGGTCAAGTGTTTTAGTTCTAACCCAGCTCTCAGATTCATAAGTTAAAATTGGTTTGAACACACTAATTTAATGTTTTGGCTATTTCTCTCTTATTCCATATAAATTTATTCAGTTGACTTCCTACCATACCAGCTTTGTTGATTCTGTTGTCTATTTCCATATTCAATTTATCATCTTAGGTCTGAGATCTGAGAAAGGTGACCTGCAGGCACACGAAAAGTATAAAGCACAGGCCAGAAGGGTAACTAGTGTGGTAAGAAAAGCAAAAGCAGATTATGAAAGGAAATTAGCAAAGCAAGCTAAAGAGAATCCCAAACAGTTTTTCGATATGCTGCAAGTAAAAGAAAAAATGCATATGGAAGAATGATTTTAAGGAATGCCGATGGTAGGGAGGTAACTGAATCAGTTGAAACAGTGGAATTACTGAGCGAGCACTTTGCAAGAGTATATCATCCAGGTGGTGATATTGTAGGAATGAAGGAACCAATACAGGAATTGAGGTGAATGAAATGGAGGTGAATATATACTATAAAACCTTAATGTGAATACATCTGTGGGATTGGGAGGTATACTAGCTCGGGGTCTTACATGAAGAGGCAAAAGAATTGTCAGTGTCCTTAACCATTTTGTTTAATATGAGTCTCAGGTCTGGGTTAGTCCCGAGGGTGGAAGAAGGGGAAAATAGTTCCATGCATACAGGAGGCTCCAAGACTGCTTTTGCAAATTATCGACCGATCAGCATATCAGGAGTCGTTGTCAAGGTTTTGGAGAAAGCAGTCAAGAGAAAAATACAGGAATTGATAGATGATAATGGGATACTGTATGGAGGACAGTATGGTTTTGTGAAGGGTAGATCATGCCTCAGTAACTTGTTCATGTTTTATAACACAGTGACGGCTGAACTGGATAAGGGTAATGGGTTTACAGTGATACTGCTGGACCTTGCTAAGGCCTTTGACAGGATATGAATACCACATGGAATTCTAATCAGCAAATTGCAGCAGATGGGGATGGATATAGGGATAGGGTTGGTGAGATGGATAGGAGGGTGGTTGATGGAGAGATATCAGAGAGTAGTTTATTCAGGAGTAGAGTCCAAAAGAAGACCTGTGACTAGTGGTGTATCACAGGGTTCTGTTCTTGGACCACTGCTGTTTAATTTGTTCATTAACGATATAGGAAAGGATCTGAGAGGAACTGTTCATTTGTTTCCTGATGATGCAAAGTTGGGTAGAGCAATAGTGAATCCACATGATGTCAAAATTTTGCAGGATGATTTGGATAGATTGGAAGACTGGGCTAAGGAGAATGGATGCCAGTTTAATATGGCAAAGTGTAAGGTTATGCATTTTGGGGTGAAAAGAATAACAGCAGTATACCACATTGGTGGAACTGTACTCCAGGAAATTGACGAGGCCAGGGATTTGGAAGTGTTGGTGGACAGGAAGTTAGAGTTTAGTAGCGCACATGGCAAAAGTGACTAAATCAGCTCATCAGATCACTTAGTTACTGAAGAATACTTTGACTAGCAGAGACAAGCATGTTATTTTCCTCTTTATCGACCCTTGATAAGACCCCATCTCTCTCCAGAATATGAAATTCTGCACATGATGTTTAGGGCCTCCTTCGATGAGTCTAAGGATTCCTTGGAGTTGCCTGTAATAATATAATAATAATAAGCTTCATGAAAAATTGTGCCTAAGTAGCTAAAATAGGGGGGGCTTGTTTAACCGGGCGATGCCCCAAGAAGCATGAAAACAATTGGACAGTAATTTTTGGTCTGTGATATCCTTGCCAGATTTTGGGATAGCAATGACTACTAACATATGCCAAGCGTTTGAAAAACTCTCCCTCTGTAAATATTCTGTTGTATAGTAAAAGAAGGAGATATCCCCAGAAGATGAAGGGAGGTTGTCTAATCATCTCATAATAAATGTCATCAGGGACTACTGCACTAGTGTGAAGAAAGAGGAGTTGTGCTCATTTGAGTTTCTTCTTAATAAAAGGTTGATTGCATAGTTCTATCCCCCTTGGTAGTGCAAGACTACCAGGATTCCCCTTTCTGGATGTTCACAGGTAACACTGCAAGGCAAACATGACTATGGATCCTAGTGATGGTTTTCTGGAAAATAGGATAGTAAAAAAGACTCAGGAGAAGCAGAGCAAAAAATTCATGAAGCAAAGAAAAACAGGAAAGATGAAAATGGCCAGTACCATCACTGGGAGGTCCCCTCCACCATGGCAGATGCCTCACATGGAGGAGAATCTCAACAAACAGGATGGTCTACCTTACTCAGAAGTAAAGAACATAAATATATACACATATATATATACATACATACATATATATATATATTTATTTATTTATATTCAATAATTTTAATGACTTAAAACACTGAGATAATTAAGAATAAAAGTTGAATAAGGACATAACTAGTTTCATTGGTAAGCCAACTTCATCAGGTGTCAAAGTACAAAGGTATATACAAAAAGACCAACAGAAACATTACACACTAACAACAACAGAGCTATCAAAAACCGTAGTTAAGTTTGAATTGGAGTCTGCGCTTCAGTTCTAGCTACATTTATATGCGTGCGTGTGATCTCGTGAGAACACCAGTACTGCTATGCGAGCCTGGTAAATTGTAGCTAAGGTTACTATTCATGTGGGTAGAATCGAGGACAATTCTGCAAGCTGAAGGGTTTTAATTTCAAGCACATCTGTTCTAAAAATCAACTTCTGCTTGAGCTATCTTTTAGTTTTGATAGGTTAATGTTTGCTTCCTTTCTGATATTGTTTTTCCTGTTGAATTTTATCTTCACTTTAGCAGTTAATATTTCATGGTCAGTGTTGAAATCAAAGCTTCTTAATGTTCGTACATTATTTACTGATCTTTTCCATTGTTTATTTATGATGATATAGTCTATGCAGTTCTTTATATTACCATCTGGGGATGTCCATGTATATTTATTATTAGGGCGTTGATAGAACAATGTGTTTGCAATCATTAGATCGTTTGCTTTACAGAAGTGGAGTAATTGTTCTCTGTCGGTAAGCTCTGTATCCAAATTTCCTCATCGCATCTTTTTTGTCTGCTGTGAACTGTCCTATTTTAGTGTTAAAATCTCCCATCACTATCACGAGTTCTCTATTTTTGGAATTATCTATTTCCTGTTGTAGTTCTTTATAGAAATTTTCTATTTCTTCCTCTGAATGGTTACTGTCTGGTGCATATATTTGGATTATTTTAATTGTTTGACCTTTTTCTTTTGCTTGAAATTTGGCTGTGATTATTCTAGGAGACACTGGTTTTATTTCAATTACTGAGTGTGTAAGTTTCTTCTCAATTAATAATGTTACTCCTCTGTGTGTGTGTTATCTTTTCTTCCTGAGAAGTATAGTCCAGCTTCATGGACAATAAAACTGGACTATAAATCCATCTCCACACCAATGTGTCTCTGATAAACCTAAAATACTCCATTTCAGTCTTTTTAAATTTTCCTGGACTAATTGGAATTTTCCAGGTCAGTATAATGATCTTATGTTGAGGGTGGCTATGTGTTTCACGTCCTTTGCTGACCACACTGCTGATTTCTCACCTACTCTATGTGGTCTTCGAGTAGGCACATCGGCTGTCCCGTACGCAGTAGCACTATCTCGGTTTGTAGACTTTCTCCGGCTCATGGAGGTTACTGGCATAATAATGTAGCCAGCTTGGCATGCCTCTGCTACATCCTTTGGTCCACAGCTCTTTATTCAGAGCAACCCATTTGGGTTTCCCCCATCCAGGGGACGTGCCTTGGTAGAAGTGTGTCCTCCCCCAAGCTTAGTATTTTCTCTTCAAAAATATATAATTCCAGTTTTTTGTTGTTGTTTTTGGTTTTTTTTTTTGTTTGTTTGTTCTTTTTCACCTTGTCACAGTAGCTAACTTTTTAGGAACATTTTAGTAAAGGAACAAGAATCAAATTATCTCATGGTTGGCATATGAATAAAACTTATTTCGTATACTCTATCTATGAGGTAACTTGCCATTAGATATATCTCATAATGGTTGAAGAAAAATTAGTTTACATCTATAAAAAAAAATATAAATAAGTGACTTATGCTAAATGCCTGTTAATGTTAACATGATCTTAGTGTCACCCACTTCTACTGAGCTGGATGCTCCTTTCCCTTCCCTTGTGAGATAATAAAATTTGTAAAATAAATACAAAAATTGGAAGATTAGGGTTGCAATTTTTGTATTTATTTTAGAAATATGTTGTTACTTCCCTCACTTATTCACTTGTAAAGAATATTTAGTTGATTTGGAGTAACATATGGAGTAACTATACTTACTTGTATTATGATACTTATTTGTATCACAGTCAGTTATTAGAATGCTGACTATGATACAAATAACTCATAGTCAGCATTCTAATGTAAAAGGCCAACTAAGAGTTATCTCTTAGTCAGCAACAATGTTTTAAATGATTTTAACATGATTCGATACACAGAAACTAATGCTTATGGATGTAGGTGATAAAAGCTACACAATGCAGAAATATGCAGGTCAATTAGAATAGAAGGAAAAAAAAGCTACAATATAGTACTCATGAGTTAGCTAATAAACATGAACTTTTAATTTTTTTAATAAAGATGATTTAAGTGTATGAAGAGTAATTAATGGAAAGTGAGTTTCTGCATTTTCTATCTCAATTGGGTATTGGTGATACAGATAAGGTTACATATATCAAAGGATGAAGTACCTTTTCTTTTGGAATGTTCTGTAAAGCAAATGTTTTGTTCATCCTCTCAGCTAAAAATATACCTTTTAGAAAATCTGATGTTTCTAAAAACAGTAAAGGAACTCTTTAGTTCAATTGATAAATAACAGATTGGCGGGTTATTATGAAACAAATCAGTAAACATTAGTTAAATGCACTGCAAATTAGCCATAATTACATTGTTCTTCTGGCTAATTTGCAGTGTGTTTAAGATGAAACCTGAGTTTCTAGAGGAAAAGAGCCCATCTAATTCCATATGAGACTGGTACTAATTTGCCTTCCGTTGAGGAGTGTTATGAAAATTCTTCACATCCTAGACAGAACTTGGACCCATGTCTTGCCAACCAAAGAGCATCATCATTACCGAATGAGCAATTGAAGATCCCTAGAAAACAGGCTTGTAAATTAATGTTCAGGAAAATAAAACACTGAAGAAACCTACTGTTCAGCAGAGAAAACAAATGCTAAGAAGCAAGAGAAAGTCAAGCTGATTGCTTCAACTGTCAATATCTTAGTGAACCTGCATAATAATTTCAAAATCATATCCCTCTCACTTAACAGATTAAGATCCAAGCAGAGTGAAGACAAAGATGACATACGAGGGTGTCTGAAAAGTTTTCAGCCTTGACTATAGATGGCAACACTATCGGCAAGATTTTTTTTTCTAAGTTGGTACATCTGTCATAAGAATTCGTATGAAATTGTTCTATCAAGTAGTTTGTTTTATACAGCTGTCTGAAGCAAAAGTGTTGTCTGTATCCCTTGAAATGGATAAATTTTTTTGTAAAAGAAGGTTTAATGGCAAAAGAAATTCATTCAAAGTTCATAAAAGTTTATGGGCACTCTTCACCTTCGTTTTCAACAATTAAGAAATGGGCTGCTGAATTTAAACGTGGCCATACCAGCCTTGAAGATGATCCATGTGAAGGATGTCCAAAAAGCATAACAACACCAGAAATCATTGAGCAAGTGTACGATGGTATTGGATGACCGGCGAGTAAAAGTGCATGAAATTGCTGAGACTATAGGCATTTCAAAAGAATGTGTAGGATATATTTTACATGAAGAATTGCAAATGAAAAAGCTTTGTGCAAAATGGATGCCACGCTTGCTCACAGCAGATCAAAAATGCACTCACATGAAAATCTCTAACAGCATTTGGAGTGTTTTAACAAGAAAAACTGATTTTGTGCATCGATTTATTATTATAGATGAGATTTGCATTCACCATTACATATCAGAATCCAAACAGCAGTCAAAACAGTAGACAGAAGCCAGTTATTCAGTGCTAAAGAAGACAAAGTCGGTTCCATCAGCAGGAAAGGTCATGGCATCGGTGTTTTGGGATGCTAAAGGCATTTTGTTTATTAATTATCTTGAAAAGGGTAAAACAATAACCAGGAATATTACTGCAGTCTTTTAACCAGACTATATGAAAAAATTTGTGAGAAAAGACCCACTTTGCAGAAGAAAAGAATCATTTTTCATCAGGACAATGCAACTGCCCACAAAGGTATTTTCGCAATGGAAAAATTAAGGGATCTGCACTATGAATTGTTGGAACATCCACACTATTCCCCATATTTGGCTTCCTCTGACTTCTATCTCTTCCCAAAACTCTTCCCTGTTGGTCGGTGTTTTTCTTCGAATCAAGAGGTGAATGCAGCTGTAGAGGGATATTTTGCTGATCTTACTGAGAACCACTACAGGGACGAGATAATAGCACTGGAGCATCGCTGGAATAAATGTATTAGTCTTAAGAGAGATTATATTGGAAAATAAAAATAATTTTGAAATTTCATTGTTAGGCTGAGAACTTTTCAGACCACCCTGATAACAAGACAGTCTTGTAACTTCTACACATCACAAGCATATGAAAAGCAAGGCTGAGAATTAACTTCACCTACCATGTTCAATTCCAATGAATATAAGACCAAACTTAGAAGAAGCTGCTAGAAGATTAGTTATATCAGATGGCAAAGTACCTTCTTTTATAATTTTCAGCCTTCTTAATTGTCGAAAACAAAAATCCTAAATAAGAGAAAAAAACATATATAAGTAATATGTTAGAATTCAGTAAATGAATTTTTCCAATCAACCAATATAAAATTATTTCCTAAGAGAGTGATTATTATGAATCTTATTCTTATCTCATTTTCAATGTATCATTAACAGATGAGAGACAAACTCAGTGAAACAATCTATGGATGCAATTAAAATCAGAGATAATTTGAATTACACTCAGTCGAAGTAATTTTGCACCCATATTACTGTCTTTCGTTTGCAAGCAACAATGTCAAGTGTATTATATATAATTGCTTTGCCTCCAACTGACAACTGTATATGCATGTCTAACATATAATAAAAAATTGTGTTAATAATTTAACACAATTTTTAATTACTTTAAATGTAAATTAAAGAATTGATTATGTTTAGTTTACATATAAACTGCAAATATTTTGGCCAGAAATTAGCAGGCCATCATCAGTGCATCAGCATAACCACAAGGTGAAGTTAGAATAAGGAATGCTGATCTATTTACAGAGCTGAGTCACATGCCACCATATAGGTGGTTACAAAATCAAATGATTACAAATAAAGCTAAAACTAAAATTATATTTGAAATACAAAAAAGTAACAAAATTTAGATAAATAACTGAATGAAATAGCATTATAATTTAACAAAAAAACGTGAGAGAATACACTATTCCTTGTCACTGCCATTTATAAGGATGAGATTTTCCCAAATCTTGGTGATAGATAGGCAGTCATTCCAATTTAAGTTTCTGTGATGAAAGAAGTGTGTCAGTACTCTATTTAAATTGTCCCTCAAACTTAAACCAGCACTGATGTGAAAGGTAAGTATTGGACAAGAGGATATTGTGATCAGTGATCCATGTTGAGCAAGGCCAGATTTTTCAGGTTTAGGTGTTTTTGGTGATATAAGATAGATGTTCTTGTAATGTTTTTCAACTGAATGTCCTGTCTGTCCAACATATGAGCAGAAGTAATCACAGTGAACCTAGTAAACACCAGAGAGTAAAAGAGGTGCAGTGGGCGGCTATCTTTCGTGAATGATAAGATAACCAGGCAGAGATTTCGTTGACAGGAAGAATATACAGACTAAACTATATATTTTCAGGATATTTGCAATCACCTCCAAGATGCCCGTGATGTACGGGATAGGGACATGCAGTACAGGTTCAGGGTTGTTCTTAAAGTTAGGCTTGTATGTGCCAAGGATTTATTTAAATCTTCCTCGATGTGAAACCATTCTATAGTATGATGCACTGGACAATGTTCAGTTCTTGTTGAAGAGCTTGAGAATTGGAGTAGTAATACCACTAATACCAGATAACTCCATTCCAATACTCACCTATTACATCTGCACCAGTTTAGGTTTGAGAGGCTATTTAAAGAGAGTGCTGAAGCACTTCTATATCACCCACACTTAAATCAGAATAATTGCCTATCTATCGACAAGATGTGGGAAAGTCTCATCCTTATAAATGAAAATGGCAAAGGATTGGTGTGTGTTCTCCCCCATTTTTTTAATACAATGCTGTGTTATTCAATTATTTATCTAAATATTGTTTATTTTTGTACTTCAAATAATTTAGTTTTAATTGTAATCTTATTTGATTTTGTAACCACCCATATGGTGGCACTCTGGCATGCAGCTCAGCTCTGTAAATAGGATAAATGTTCCTTGTTCTAACTTCACTTTGCAATTATACTGATGCATTAACGATGGCCTATTAATTTATGGCTGAAATTTTTGCAGAGAATAATAAGATTATTATTCTTTAATCTTGTGAATATGTGTGTGGAAAAACTGTACTATGTCACAAGTGACATTAAACAATTTAATTATCAGTGAAAAGAAAAAAAAACATTTGTGCAATTATACAAACATCAGGTAAAAATGAAAAAAAAAAAACAAAAAAAAACTTGAGAATCATGAGGTAGTTATAATGATAGGCAGAGATAATACACTTACACGGGTTTTCATAGGGAAAAGCATGAGTTAGAGACTGGAGAAACATCTAGTGAGTAGTACTACTGAGAATAAAAAATATGGGAGGGAGAGAAGAAAGGAATGTTCAACTAAGCAAGAGTGAAAGGGAAGGGAGAATTTTTTTATACGGTGATTCCATGATAAGAGCATTTTCAAGTGAAAAGATTAATGATATTAAAGAGGTTATTAAGGGTAATAAGGTAAAGAGAAAGATGTCATTTTTGGGTATGAATGATTTAAGGTGTTAAGATCAAGTATGGTATCAGGGTAAATATGAAAGAGATAACAGCAGTAAAAAAGAGGAGAGAGAGAGAGAGATAGAAAGTAAAAACAGGAATTCTGTTGCCAAAATATGATAGAGGCAAGTTGAGAATGGAGAAGAAGGGCCATGATTGCAAATAAGTCAGGGTAGGAGGAATGATGTATAATTTGTGGATGTGTTAAATGAGCGACAAATGAAAGGATTTACCTAAGGCTGATGATTTGAACTCAAATGGATCTGGAGTGAAGTGTCCAAACAGGCAGAGAGAGAGAGTGCGTGCGTGAGTGCGTGCGTGCATGCTGCCCCATCAGGACATAATTATTGTGGGAATGGTACCAGCACACACCACCCATACACTTTATTTTACTGTCTCATTCAGTTTCTCAGGTAATGAATCTGAATGAGACATTAAAATAGAAAGTGTACAGGTAGCTGCAGACCCAAAGGACTAATATACTTTATATATACACTGTCAGAAGTATCCGGAATAAGGAGAAAGTTTTTGGCATTGGTTAGTTCATATCTTGGCCAAACGTTTGTTGCATTTGATGAGATTTACAGAATGATATAGTTACTGGGATAGAATGTAAGGAGGAGGAGAATAATATTTTCATGGAGGACAGAGAGAACAGTATGTGGAGAGGGATATTACTAATTACAGAATATGAACCGCAGTCAAAAAGAGAAAAGTTCAGCAGGAAGTCAGAGAATCAAAAGACATGGCACTTGAGGCTATCTGGTGTAGAGTCATTGAGAAAATATATAGTGAGTTGCTCAATAAGACAAAGGGATGCAAAGGAGGATTGTGAATGGTATGCAACAGTAAATAAGGTCAATAGGTGCAGGATGTACAATTATGATGGAGAACTTCAACTATGGGTACTCAGATTAGAAGGCAAGGACACGTGAAAAAATAAATGGAATTTAAGTAGCTAATACTTAAGAAATAATTATGTGAGGCAGCATATATGATAGAAGGCATAAGTGGTTTGAGAATGCTGAATTTTAGTGACTGCATCTGAATGCAATCACTTGCTCTATAAACAAGGCAGCCACCAACTAGAGAGAGAGAGAGGGTGATCATGCAGTCTTGACCTGGGAGATTGCTAAATGTATGGAATTTTCATTTAGTGAGATATATAGGAGATATATGTGGAATTACAGAACTGGTAATTAAGACTTAGTATACTACTTGGAATAGTGCCATGACAAGAAACCACATGGAAGAATGTTTGTAATGCATGGAATAAATGGTCAATGTGTTGCAACAGAATGTATACTTACAGCCAGGAGAATAAATCAATGAGAATTAAATGGACGAGGAGCATCAATAAACAGGAGATTAAAAAGTTCCAGAGGAAATTTAAAGAGAAAGGTGATCAACAAGCTCACGAGTAGTACAAAGCATAGGCAAGAAAGGTGACCAGCACGATAACTAGAGTTTGAAAATTTTGTGCTAGCTCACCAGTCAGGCAAATATCTCACTCGTCAGATATTAGCTTAGGTGTACTCTGCCATGGTCAACTTACATATCAAAGTCACATGTTGATTCCTGGATATGGTCAGTTTATAAAGCTTTGTTAAAATTATCCATGGCACTCTATAATTATCAGCGTTGAAGTGTTAACTACTTAAGTATTAGTGTGTTTATCAGTTCATGAAGAAAAATTTCATGCATTTTGTAAATGCAAAATTCTAACACTTATAATATTTCTTTAATCACTTTCATGGAAAAATGCAAACAATTTCTTCTCTGTTATTTGTAGGTAAACATTGAAAAGATTCAGTATCAAAAAATCTCAATAAAATAAAATCCTCTGCACATATAAATACCTTACTGCGATTCTGAATTTTGATTGGCTTCAAAACTTTGTCAGATAGGCAGGGCCAGTGATGTTATATGACACAGTGGCAACTCATGCAACAATCAGAAAACATTTAGTTTAGAATCAAAATAAGGAAATATTTTAAGAAAATAAATATTTCTTTCTCAACTTTTCAAGTTTTAATAACTACTGCTAACTGTCAAATTCTGCATGTTCCATCCCTGGGCAAGAAATAAGTGAATTACTGCTGTGTGCCATATATCTATTGTAGGTTGCCATTATTAATTGGTTACCTCATGGTACAACTGAGTGCTCTTGAAAAATAAAATAATGCATGCATATTGTATCCTCTCACTTGGTCACATTCTATTACAAAGTGATAATCAACCACAAATGCCTAAAACAGGTACAAATACCTGTTAGATATTTATAATGACCAGCATTCCCCAATAGATGTGATAGGTAAAGTAAACATAGAAAAAACTACTTAAGAGACATAAAACAGAATTGGCATTATGTAAAACTGAAGATTAAACCGAAACTTCTCTTTTGAACTTTTTTTTTTACTCGTCCACTTGAAATTTTCACTTCTCAAAAATGAGTGCATTTTTCAAGCCCTGATGATAAGAAAAATGCAAAATCAGAGAATGAAAGGAAATCAGCTGAGTGAGCCAAAGGAAATCCCAAAGACTTCTTTTGTGGCAAATAAAAATAATAAGGACTAAAATTACACTAAGATAACTTTGATAAATGGTGAAGGTAGAAAGGTAACATACACACATGAAATAGCTGAATTATGAGGGATCACTTTGCAAGTTATATCATTCAGTTGGAGATACTGGAGTAACATATATAATAAAGGGAAATGTAGAAATGGAGATGATGAATCACAGGTGCTGATTAGGACATTGCAGAATCATGATGTGAACATAGTTATGGGATCAGATGAATTATCAGCTTACAAATTATGAAAATATATGGAATTAGCACTTCCTTTGACTAAATTGTTTAAATCTCAGCTCTGAGAAGATTCCCAAAAAAAAGGGAAGAAGAGAAAAATAGTTCCATTGTAAAAGAAAGTTCCAAGACAGAGGCAAATTTCAGGAATGATTAGATAGGAATGTGATACTGTATTGGGGCAGACTGGTTTTGAGAACAATGATCATGTCTCAATTTACTCAATTCTTTTAATAAAGTTAAGACTGAACTCTATAAAACAATGATACTGCTAGATTTTACAAAGGCATTTGACAGGATAGTGCATGGAATTCTGTTACATAAACTGGAACAAATGGAGATGGGCATGAAGATGGCAATATGGATAAGAGAATGGCTGATGGAGAGACATCAGAGAATAGTTTATGGAGGAGTAGAATCCAGAAGGCAGAAGACTAGTAGTGTGCTGTAGGACTTTGTACTGCTCAGGCAATCTACTTAATTCATTAATAATATAGGAGATGATTGGAAAGAAAATATTCAGTTGTTTACTAATGATACAAAAGTAGTGCAATGGTCAACAAAATGATGTAAATATGCTGCAGGATATTTCAACAAACTCATATTAACATATAATAAATTTAGTTTAATCCTTTACCCAAGTGTAAGCAAACAAAGTTTTCGCCTGAAAATATCTTCAGGACTGAGGTAAGGTCATACAACACTTTGGCAACTCGCAGCAAAGGTGAACCAAGCTCTCATCTTCTGGGTCTGCCTCCCACTGACGAGACCTCAATAAAAGTCGAAATTGGTATGGATAGTGGCCCTTACCTTAATGCATAGCATTATACATGTTCGCAAGGAGATGTGCTTTGGATTATGGGAGATACTCAGACAAGAAGTGATGAGAGCTTGGTTCACCTTTGCTGCAAGTTGCCAAAGTGTTGTACCACCTTACCTCAGTCCTGAAGATATTTTCAGGCACAAACTTTGTTTGCTTACACTTGGATAAAGGAAAATTTTTTTGTAAAACTTTCTTTTATGTAGCTTTTTGTTGTCATACATCTGTTACGTTGCCGTATTATGTTTCTTGTTGTATATTACCGTCATTCGATAAATAAAATAACTGACCTGGGAGATGGTTAAGTGTATGGCAGTTCCATTTTGAAAAGGTTACATGCTGAATTTCAAAGCAGAAAATTATGACTAACTGAGGAGAACTAGGTTTGATCCTGTGGTAACAGTTGCTAGGTGAGAAGGATATTGGTGGTGCATGGGAAGTATTTAAAAAAATACGTTAAACTAAATTTATTATAGTCTAACCAAGTGAAAAATAAACTTCCAACCATCTGACATAAGTAAAGGAGAATGGGTGTCAGTTTAATGTGACAGTATAAGGTTATGCATTTTGGAATTCAAAGGTGTATTGCGCTGATGAAATTGGAGTGCTGGAATCAGACTAGGAATCAGACTTGGGGATGTGAAGAAAGAGTTCAGAGAGCATACTGCAAAAGTGGCTTAAAAAAAAAGCTCATAGGATGAACTAGTTATTGAAAATATACTGAAGAATAGAGATTATGCTGCATCTGGATTACAGTGCACAAATCTGGTCACCTACATTTCTTGGAGATGAATGAAGGGAATCCGGAGGTGAATCACCAAGTAATGGTTAGCATATAGAATGCTCATCATTCTATAGAAGAATTGTTGGGCTACCAAAATGGATTGAGAGGTGGAAATGTGGAGATATGACAGAGACATATAAGTACTAAAGTTTTATGGGATTGATAGAAAGAAAATTTTTCAGTACATGACAATTGAGCAGGGGGAAGAACAAGTATGAGTACAGTTAGCAAAGGTTAAGTATTACATTTTTTTTTTTTTCTTGGTGAATGATTCAGTTAATTCTAAGTGCTTTATTGGTGAATGAGTTCAAAGAGAAGCACAACAGGTATTGTGAAAATGATGATTAGTATTTGGCATGATGTTTGCCAGGTTCAATGAGATTACGTGCATATGCATGTGTAATAATTCTGAGATACTAAGGAGAGGTTATCTTTTCACCTCTTATCACACACAGTTACAAGGTAGGTTCCAAAAGTTTCCAGCATAATACAAAATTCGCGCTAATTTTAAAATTCCATGCGTGACAGATAGCACCATTTATGGGAAGCTTAGTGTACTGGTTTCAACAACTCTCTACCTGTGGCATTCAGTTGGAGGTACTTGTTTGACTAACACGGCATGCTAATTGACTGTAATGTTAAAATTTGAGTACTGCACTGTGACAAAGTTTTTCACCAAAGAAGGGCTTTCTCCAAGTGCTATCAAACAGTGATCGACGGTGTTTATGGGAAAGCTTCTCCTTCATATTTCACCATGAAGGAATGGGCTAAACAGTTTCGTCTAGGAAGTGAGAGCATTGAAGGTGATCCTCATGATGGTCAGCCTGTGTACGTGATGAATGAGGAAAATCTCTCTCTTGTTGAGCAGAAACTGCTCAATAACAAATGGCTGAAGCTCAAAGAAATCTCAGTAAGGTTGGGGCTTCCTATAACAACCATTTTTCACATCATTCACAAGAAACTTCACATGACGAAGGTTAGTGCAAGGTGGGTGCCCCGACTTCTCTCTCTCTCTCTTCATTTCAGAAGGAGAATCGTGTGACCTGTTTCCCAAAGTTTTTAGAGCTTTGCCAAGGGAATCAGGGTGAAGTGCTGGAATCCATTGCCAGCAGGGATAAAACCGTGCCCCTTTGTTATGATTCTCTTTTCAAAAAGTAATCCATGGAGTGGTGCAAAGCATCGCCAAGAAAAGCCAAGGTCACTCAAGTCCACCAAGTAGATCATGGCAAGATCATGGATCAATAATTCCCCCACCAATCTTTTGGGATTGGTTGGGGAATTATTTTGATTGACTTCAAGGAAAGGAATACCACAGTAAATGCCAAATATCATGCTTCACTACTGCACGGCACCATAAAGGAGAAAAAAATGAGGAATGCTGAGTCATGGTGTTGGCCTGCTTTATAACAATGCTCCAGTCCATATGGTTATTGTTGCAAAAGCTCAAGCCACGGTCAAGGACTTTGGTATACAGGAGATTGAACACCCATCCTATGGCCCAGATCTAGCACCCAGTGACTAAATGGCCTAAAACTGCATCTTTCACATTATGTCATCTGCAAATTTTCTTCCTCGAAAATCTTTCTTCTCGAAACTGAAGAAAGACTTCCGAGGAAGAAAATTTGCAGATGACAATGAGGTGAAAGATGCAGTTTTAAGCCATTTTGCAGACAAAAGTACACACTATTTTTTCAAGGAGATAGAAATGTTAAAGTGCAGTGAAGTAAAGGGAGATAATGTTGAAAAGTGGCACAGTTGTTTTCGTACCTATGACCTCTAAAAGTCAGTCAGGCTGGAAACATATGGAACCATCCTCACATCTTTTAATGTCATTAAAATCACTTTTTCACTACCAGTAAAAGTAGTCTTCTACTCAGATTACTGCTTTGTTTAAAAAAATCATAATACCAAAAAAAAAAAAAAAAAAAAAAAAAAAAAAAAAATCCTCTTATATATAGAAAAATTCCTTTTGTATTTCATCACATAATACGTACACAAGTAATTTGGGGAAAAAATAAATAAATAAAAAAAAAAATATATATATATATATACACACATACACATTATTGTTGTTGTATGACACGGGTGTTCAACCCATCGATTGCAGAGCGATTTTTGGTATATCTCTTGTGTATTCCACCTTACTTACAAATTTAATTAAAACTGAAAACATAATATTTTATTTATCATTATTTGTATTATTTTTAATTTGCTTTAAGTATATTGCTATTGTTTATTTATTTTTCGTTAAAATTGTCAAATCAGTAATTTTCTTATAAGTCCGGGTAAATGAATTAATTTGGAACAGTGGAAGTCAAACAGCGAGCCAAGTGAATACGATTATAAGCAAAGTGTAAAAACTCGATTGTAGCTTAAATATTAAATATTCCAAAACACATTACATCGATTTTTTAATTAGGTTAAGTCCCATGTGAATATTGTAAAAAAATAAACTTTGTTTGGCTCAGTATAGTTTGTATTAGATGTTTTTGTAAATAACTCTTTTGAAGCTATACTGCTTTAATAAGAATATATTAGAGTGTTAAAAATAAAGGCAATGTTTTTGTCACCGAAGCTGTACATGGTGGCATTAGAAAGACTGTTATTGAAACTTGTATGTATGAGAAGGGCTTGCAGGCTCTAAGTGTAAACATCTCTGAAGTCAGTCAGAATGAGTTCAAACAACTTTCCGAAGGCCAGCAACTTACAATCAAAAGAAAGTGGAGGAGAACCAAAGGCATGCCGAACTTGAAACTTAAGATGAAAGACTCATACTGATTCTTTGGGGGTTTGCCAAACTTCATGCGAGGTCTCAGAGGAGGCCTAATAAAAAGGGACTGAAGCAAGCAGAAGGGGTCCAGGTTCCAGAATTGCTGTCAGAGAGGAGGCCGCCCAGTCCAGAGTCTGCCCAGATCCACATTGGTTGAGAGAGAAGTTTCCCCGCTTCCAGAAAGGAGGTTCTCGGTTCGAGACGTTGCTAGAGAGAGACTACTTCTAGGCTGCAGACAAGGTTTCAAATTACCGAAAGGAAGAGTTCCAATTGCCGGAGAAAAGTTTCCAGACCAGCGAGGGATCCAGTTAACAGTTGGCAGCAGCTCTAGCTGTTGAAACAGCAGAAAAAGAAGGCAGTCATCCAGGCATTTTCGATGAGCCGAGCCCAAGCAGAGGAGAAAAGGCAAGGCAAATTTCCCAAAGCACCCATGCTCGTAAGTTTTTCTTTTCGCCGAGGGAGAATAACCTTTTGCCAGAGCTGAATGAGCCCATAGCCTGCTACGTTCCCGATGAGATGTAGGCGAGCCAAAATTTCCTGAAGAAGATCTGAGACTAAAGAATTGCCATAGAATGTTTAGTGAAAGACTTTTGACTGAATGTGAGATACAGAGCCTTTGTAAGTTCAAAACTTTTATATAATTCCTGTTATAGTTGATACAAGAAAGACTTTTAAGATATGTTTAATAGTATTAAGAAATGTTCATAAGAGAATCAACTGGCATGTTAGAGATTGATATCAAATGTGTAAAGATAACTTAACACAGATTTAGGTAACCTTTTTACGAGTATGCTTAGAGATTAATAAGTAAAAATTTGTAAACTGAGAGTAGGTAACCTTATGTGTCAAAGAAAGTATTTAATGTTGAAGAAAGAAGGTTCTAGTTTTTGCTAAAGAGTTTTTATAGATGGATAGAGAAAGCAATCTCCCTAATGTTAAAATTGTGTATATTTCATAGTAACGTAAATAATTGTCATTTGACTTTCTTGTTAAAAGAGTGCTGCCTGTTTGTTTATTTAGAACTGCACTGTTCTTAAATAAATCGGACTTGTTGAGCAGGAATCTAAGCGAGTTGGCCAAAGTGTGAAATTAAGAAGAATAGACCACGACTGTTTGTGAAAGTTTTAATGTAGGAATTTGTGTTAGAGAAAGAGAGAGAGAACTCTACCAGCCGTATATTTGAGTTCTTTTTGCTAATCAGAGATATTAGTGGTGCAGTCTCATTTTAAGTAAATTTTCTAATATCTTAGGCATAAGACTCGTAATGCGAAAGGTAGATAAACATAGCACGTAATAAGATAAACAAGAGATTCTGAGAGAGAGAAGGCACGCACAGCAAATTAGAATAACAGAGAATAAAGTATAGAGTAAAAGATATCACAAGTAATTAATAGAAATTACAAGTATACAAAGTTAAATAATAATAAATGTTTACAATGTCACAGTAATGACTGGATAGCAAAAGTAGACATATAACAAAAGCACATCATATGCTTTTCGTTTAATTTGAGGATAATCATGAGTGTATCAAAGAAATCGAAGACGTATCATTTTCACAAGGCATGGGAAACAGATTTTTTCTTTACAATGGTAAATGGAAAGTGTTGTTGTTTGATTTGTAATTCATCTGTAGCAATTCCAAAAAAAGGTAATATTAAGAAACATTTTCGATCGCTATATGCAAAATATGATGAAGATTTTCCCAAAAATTCCGAAATATGTAAATCAAAAATTATAAATTTAAAGGCAGGACTTTCTGGACAACAAAATATGATTTCGAAAGTAATGAATAAACCAATATCAGTCACTATTGCATCTTTGAAAGTGTGTCATTTATTAGCCAAAAAGTCTTTTACTGATGGAGAGTTAATAAAAGAATCGCTTCTTGCAGCAGCAGAATCTTTATTTTCTGATTTTAAAAATAAAAATGAAGTCATTTCGAATATTAAAGATTTACAACTTTCCAAAACAATGGTTATGAGAAGAGTTGAAATTTTAAGTGCTGATCTGAATACTCAGTTAATGGTATTTATTCGCATAGTATTTCAAGATTATTCAAGTAAAGAAGAACTTTTGAAAATTATACCATTATTGGGAAGAACTAGGGGAGAAGACATTTTTTCAGCATTTGATGAATTTGTGAAACAACACAAACTTCCCCGCTTTTTAAACGTGTGTCTATTACTACTGATGGTGCTCCTGCAATGACAGGTAATAAATCAGGCTTCGTTTCATTATGTAAAAAGGATGACAAATATCCAGATTTTTTAACGTACCACTGTATTATTCACCAACAAGTACTGTGTAGTAAAAGATTAAACACAAAAAATGTTTTGGATATTACATTTAAAATTGTAAATTCTGTTCGAGGAAAAGCCCTGCAATGGCGGTTAGTTAAATTACAGGCAGATAATGATAGGGAACTTCTGTTGTACAATAATGTTCGCAGAAGTCAATTTTTAGAAAGATTTCTTGTATTAATTAACGATATAAAAAATTTTCTTGATGAAAAAGGAGATATTTATCCACAATTGAGTGATAAAAAGATGGTTGTTATACTTATCATTTTTAGTAGATTTCAGTACGAAAATAAGCAATTTAAATTTAGAGTTACAAGGTAGAGATAAAAATTTAATTGACACTTTCCAACAATACTTAATTTTATTAAAGAAAAATATAAATGACCGCAAATTTAGACATCTCCCATATTTATTAAAATTTTTTGAACAAAATCAAGAAATGCTTCGCTATGATTTAAAAGAATTTATTCATGAAATAGAATTAGTTAAGGAAGAAATAAATTCAAGATTTAAAGATTTTAATAAAACTGAAATGATTGTATCTTTTATCAATAATCCATTTCAAGAAAACTTGAACATCACAGAAATTTCAAATAAAATTAGTGGGCTGTTTGATATAAACCAAGCTGAAGTAGAACTTGAGATAATAAACATTCAGAATAGTTTACATTTAAAATCAATAAACAATGAAGTCATTTGGAAGTATGCACATGAAAAATTCCCAATATTAACTGATATTGTGCGAAAAATTCTGTCGTGTTTCAAATCGACATACTTGTCAGAATCCGCTTTTT
Organism: Typopeltis vanoorti; assembly: GCF_054136105.1. Taxonomy (NCBI): domain Eukaryota; kingdom Metazoa; phylum Arthropoda; class Arachnida; order Uropygi; family Thelyphonidae; genus Typopeltis; species Typopeltis vanoorti. Next base: position 55,685,848 of record NC_143556.1, read on the forward strand.
CAAATATGAACTTCATAAAAAATCAATTAAGAAACCAAATCACAATGATCATTTGGATGATTGTCTGCGATTGGCCACTTCTTCATATCAACTTGACTATGAAAATATTGCGAGGTCAAAACAATGCCAAATTTCACATTAACGTTTTTTTTTTTTTTTTAATCAACCAGCATTTCCTGTAACTTGTGAGTTTGTAATCAATCTGTTGTTTTTTCTAACTTTGGTATTCCAAAATAGAGAAATAAATATTTTATTTCAATATATATATATATATATACATATATATTTTTTTTTTTTGTTGTTGTTTGTTGTTGTATGAAAATAATTAAAAGTGATAAATAAATTTTTAAACACACAAATAAAGTTTTTAGTTGTGTATTTTTTTTTTTTAGTTGCTTAATTTTAGTGGTTTATTTGTGCGTAATCAGATATCAGGTTGGGGGAACGTGATCTATATAAAAGAGTAGATCACCGAATAACTTTTTATAGACAAGTAGCTTGCATAGTAAAAAAGGTTCAACACCACTGTTGTATGAGCCACCTCCACGAAGTCCAAAGACTCATTGCCAGAGACCCAAATTATTCACACAATATATCATACCTCTTATTGAACCCATTAACAGATAAAACACTCACAACTAACACTGGCAACCTATTCGATTCATTCACCACTCGTCAGCAAAAAATGTAATCCTCACACCACTACTAACCATGCCTTTACTCAACTTCCAGGGATGATGACCTCTTGTTCTGCCCTGTCTAGCCAAGTGCTGAAACAGTTCCCTGCATCAATCCTATAAAACCCTTTGGTTTTATAGGATTGATGCAGGGGAACTGTTTTAAGTAAGTTTTAAGAACTGGTTTTAAGTAACTGAAATGTTTCTTTCATATTCCCTCTTCTCTTTTCTTTTCTGTGTATCAACCAACTTTGCAATCCACACAGCCTCAATCGATTCTCATACATAGGAAACACTCCACAGACCACTCACCGCTGAATCGTCTCTCCTTCACTTCCTCATTCCAAAGATACTCAGGTGATCAGACCCAAGCATAGTAATCTAGATATGGATGTATCAAGGCCTTATAGAGAGGAATAATAACTTCCTTATCTCTACTGGTTAGTGCAATGGTACCCAAACATTTTTGTTTCGTGGTGTCCTTAGTGTATCCTATTTTTTCCACAGTGCCCAAAGTCAGAACAGAGACCTACCTAACAATTGCAGTGCACAGTTGGTGCGGTTAAGTTGGCTAAGTTAAAAAAAAATAAATGAAACACGTATTTCAAATGCATAAACAATTTATGTAAAAAGTATTAAATAACTACATATTTTGAACAATCACCACACACCTTTATCACAAAGATGTTTTATTAACACTTATATTTCGGTGATTTTCAAATCAGCATCATCAGAGCACAACACACTTGTAAATGCGACAGTGAGTGAGTGAAACAATATAATTGTAAAAGCCAAAAGATCTAAAGTTCTATTTTGGCGCCCTCTGACGGAAAAAAAAAAAAAAAAAAAAAAAAAAAAAAAAAAAAAAACCAGCAGCTATCCAGTAGTTTTTCTTACGATAACCGTCTCCCAAATTTTTGGCAAATTAATGCAACCATATTTGTTAAGGTTGGGAGAATTCTTCAAAGCCATTGCTGACTCAAAAAATAATCTTTCAGATCTATAATGACTCCTAAATAGCACATTCGTTTTCCTCCATCTAATCCTGTGTGAAGGAGTGTCCAAAGCGTGGTCTGCCAGTCCCGACTTGCCATAGTAATGGTAGTGAATGTATCTTTCATGTTCTTCCAGGCGGATGTTCACTGATCTTCCTGTTTGCCCATAATAGGACAAGTCACAGTCACAAGGCACTTCATACACTCCTGGGTGTGCTAAAGGGTGAAGTTTATCCTTAGGCGAGCGGATCAGAGTTGCCAGCTTGACATGAGGTTTGAAAGTGGTGCGAAGGCCATGTTTCAACAATACTTTGGCTATCTTTTCCGATGTACCTCTGATATGGGGAATAGAAATGGTCATTTTGTATTCTTGTGTATTAGGGGAGGACAGAGTAATGGGCCTATGTAGTATTTTACCTATTTTGTAGGGATTGTAGCCGTTGGCTAAGAACGCATGGCGCAGGTATTGGAGTTCAGTGGTCAAAGCTGTATCGTTAGAACAAATGGCTCTGGCTCTGTGTGTAAGTGGTGTTTTTAAAATGCCGTACTGTTGGACTGGATGATGATGTGATTGTTTATGTAGGTATCTTCCTGTGTGTGTAGGCTTTCTGTAAATAGAAAAAGATAGTGATCCATCTGAAAGGCAGGCGACTAATGTGTCAAGAAATGGTAAACAGTTATTTGAATCTTTTTCTACTGTGAAGTGAATTTTGGGGTGTTGGCTGTTTAGGTAGGTGACAAAAGCATCCAAAGTGTCTTGTCCATGGGGCCAGATGGTAAACACATCATCTACATAGCATAACCACACTTGTGGCTTGTATGTAGCTGGTAGCTGTGGTAAGTACTTTGTTTTCAGTGTTCCATGTAAAAATTTGCTAATGGGGGAGAGAGGGGGGGACCCATAGCAGTACCATTAATCTGTAGAATTTTCCTCCTCATGTAAAGTAACCTGCATTCATGGTAAATTGAAATAATTCAAAAATATCTGGGGGAAATTTAGACTTGATTAAATCAAGAGTGTCTATAAGTGGTACGTTGGTAAATAAGGAGGTGACATCGAAACTAACCATTATGTCTGAATCTTTTAGGATTAGATTTTTAACCAGTGTTTTGAAATGGATTGAATTTTTTTACAAAAGTAGAGGAGTTGCCAGTAAAGGGGGGGGGGGGGGGGAAGCGACTTGGCTAAATGCCTGGCCAGTTTATATGGGGGACTATCTATGCTATCGACTATGGGGCGTAGGGGAATATTAGTTTTGTGGATTTTTGGTAATCCATAAATACGGGGTGGTTTAACATGAATTGGTTTTATTTTCCTGATGATTTCTTTAAGCCATGATGTCACTTTTTTCAGTAATTTTCGGACTTTTTTCTTTTGAGACATCGTAGGGTCTTGATGTATAATTTGATATATGGTAGGGAGGTAACTGAATCAGTTGAGATAGTTGAGTTACTGAGTGAGCACTTTGCAAGAGTATATCATCCAGGTGGTGACATTGCAGAAACGAATAAACCAGTAGATTATACGGGAATTGTGGTGAATGAAGTGGAGGTGAGTAGTCTATTGCATAACCTCAATGTCAATACATCTGTGGGGTTGGATGGTATACCAGCTCGTGTAGTACGAGAAGCAGCTAATGAATTGGCAGTACCCTTGACCATTTTGTTTAATTTGAGTCTCGGGTCTGGGTTAGTCCCGAGCGGGTGGAAGGAGGGGAAAATAGTTCCACTGCATAAAGGTGGTTCCAAGACCGTTGTTGTAAATTACTGACCGATTAGCATATCAGGAATCATTGTCAAGGTCTTAGAGAAATTAGTCAAGAAAAAAATACAGGATTGGATAGAAGCAAATGGGATATTGTATGGGGGACAACATGGTTTTGTGAAGGGTAGATCATGCCTCAGTAACTTGCTCACGTTTTATAACACAGTGACAGCTGAACTGGATAGGGCTAATGGGTTTACAGTGATACTACTGGACCTTGCCAAGGCCTTCGACAGGATACCACATGGAACCCTAATCAGTAAACTGAAGCAGATGGGGATAGATATAGGGTTGGTAAGATGGATAGGAGAGTGGTTGAAGGAGAGATACCAGAGAGTGGTTTATTCAGGAGTGGAGTCAAAAAGACTTCTTGTGACTAGTGGAGTGCCGCAGGGCTCTGTTCTTGGACCACTGCTTTTCAATTTGTTCATCAATGATATTGGAAAGGATTTGAGAGGAAGTGTTCACTTGTTTGCTGATGATGCAAAGTTGGGTAGAGCAATTGTGAGTGCACAGGATGTCAAAATTTTACAGGATGATTTGGATAGTTTGGAGGACTGGGCTAGGAAAAATGGATGTCAGTTTAATGTGGCAAAGTGTAAGGTTATGCACTTTGGGGTGAAAAGAATAGCAGCAGTATATCGCATAGGTGGAACCGTACTCCAGGAGATTGATGAGGCCAGGGATTTGGGAGTGCTGGTGGATAGGGAGTTGAAGTTTAGGGGGCACATTGCAAAAGTAACTAAAACAGCTCACCAAATCACTTGGCTTATGAAAAATACTTTAACATGCAGAGAGAAGCAAGTTGTTGTTCCTCTGTATCAAGCCTTGATAAGACCCCATCTGGACTTCTGTGCCCAGTTATGGGCACCAGGGTTTCTTCGTGATGGGGAGGAAGTGAAGAGGGTCCAGAGATGAGTGACCAAGATGATAGCAGGTCTGTGGAATGAACCTTATGAGAATAGGTTGAGGATTTGTGGGTTGCAGAAATTGGACGATAGGCGAAGGAGGGGTGATATGATTGAGACATTCAAATTACTGAAGGGTTTTTATAAGATTGATCCAGAAGATATTTTTGAAAATATGACTGGTGATGGGAGGACTAGAGGCCATGCATGGAAGCTGGGCAAGAGCATGGTTGACAAGGGTGTTAGAGCTAGGTTTTTTACTTGGAGAATGGTGAATGAGTGGAATAAGCTTCCAGAGTCTGTTGTGGGTGCTACGACCGTGAATGAGTTCAAGGCAAGATATGATAGATACTGTGTGAATGTTGAATAGTTGTTCCAGACATGATGTTAGGGCCTCCCTCGATGAGTCTGTCGACTCCTTGGAGTTTCCCGGAATAATAATAATAATAATAATAATAATAATAATCACTATCTTTTTCTATTTACAGAAAGCCTACACACACAGGAAGATACCTACATAAGCAATCACATCATCATCCAGTCCAACAGTATGGCATTTTAAAAACACCACTTACACACAGAGCCAGAGCCATTTGTTCTAACGATACAGCTCTGACCACTGAACTCCAATACCTGCGCCATGCGTTCTTAGCCAACGGCTACAATCCTTACAAAATAGATAAAATACTACATAGGCCCATTACTCTGTCCTCCCCTAATACACAAGAATACAAAATGACCATTTCTATTCCCCATATCAGAGGTACATCGGAAAAGATAGCCAAAGTATTGTTGAAACATGGCCTTCGCACCACTTTCAAACCTCATGTCAAGCTGGCAACTCTGATCCGCTCGCCTAAGGATAAACTTCACCCTTTAGCACACCCAGGAGTGTATGAAGTGCCTTGTGACTGTGACTTGTCCTATTATGGGCAAACAGGAAGATCAGTGAACATCCGCCTGGAAGAATATGAAAGATACATTCGCTACCATTACTATGGCAAGTCGGGACTGGCAGACCACGCTTTGGACACACAGGATTAGACAGAGGAAAACGAATGTGCTATTTAGGAGTTGTTATAGGTCTGAAAGATTATTTTTTGAGTTAGCAATGGATTTGAAGAATTCTCTCAACCTTAACAAATATGGTTGCATCAATTTGCCAAAAATTTGGGAGACAGTTACCCTAAGAAAAACTCCTGGATAGCTGGTGGAGTTTTTTTTTTTTTTCATTAGAGGGCACCAAAAAAAAATAGGACTTTAGGTCTTTTGTCTTTTACAATTATATTGTTTCACTCACTCACTGTCGCATTTACAAGTGTGTTGTGCTCTGATGATGCTGAGTTGAAAATCAGCAAAATATAAGCGTTAATAAAACATCTTTGTGATAAAAGTGTGTGTGGTGTTGTTAATACCATGAAAAATAAGTCATGAATAACCATCAACACCTAAGCTTATGTGTTAGATTTGAACAATCAAATCATTGAATAAATAAATCATAATTAGTGAGATGGGTGAGCATGCTGTTCGCAACTTCTCAAATCTTGGAATCAAACGTGTACAGTGCCTATTATCCTTCCTATCATCACATCAATGGTCTGATTCTAAAACCACAGGAGCTAAGTGTCATTTCAGTGAAAATATTGGAATATTTCATGGTGCCCTGTGGCACCACAGTGCACAGTTTGTAAACTACTGGGTTAGTGTATTCTTCAATAGACAAGTAATGTTATGAGCTACCTTACCGTCTTTAGCAATATGACCTCTAAATTTTAAATCTCTGTCTACCACTACTCCTAAATCCTTAGCTTCATCTATTTCCTGGAGTACAGTTCCATCAATTGATACATAGTTTGTAATTGATTTATCCCAAAATGCCCAACTTTACATTTCTCCATATTAAACTGATACCCATTATATTTTGCTAATACAGCCTACTTAAGTCATCCTGCAAATAAAGAGTAGGTGTTCAAAGCCATGTAGCAAAAAATGTACTGGACAAAATTCATCCAAACTTTGTGTAAGTACTCTGAAATCGATTTCTGTGTTCATCTAACTTGCAGATGTAGTTCAATATGTGTCCTCCTTTCAGATATTCTAAGAACTGCATTCAGTGAATGGCATTTGCTACAGTGGAACATAGCAGATCTGCATTGATTTGCCTCGCCTGCTGCATTATTCTCTTTTTCAAAGTTGCTAAATCATGAACATGTCCTTCATACCCCACGCGGTTTCACATTGCACCAGAACCAAAAGTCACAGTGGTTGAGATCAGGCAAATGAGGTGGCCGCGCTATGGGAAATGCACAACTAATCACTCTGTGTTCTGTGAAGTGTTTTTGTAACATTCACTGCACCAGCAATCCAAACTGAGGTGGTGCTCCATCCTGCATGAATATGGTAGGATCAAAGCAGCTTTGCTGCTGCAATTGTGTAACAATAAAGTTGCACAGCATTTCTCGATACCTAACAGCAGAGACAGTGCAAGTCACTGGTTCTGTCAGGCGAAGTTCTTCAAAAAAAGTATGGGCTGTTAATAAATGATGTAGTGTAACCACACCATACTGTGACTTTCAGTGAGTGTAAACGAGTCCGTGAAACACATGAGGATTATTCACAACCCAAATGCGGCAATTGTGTGAGTTAACACTACTACTTAGATAAAATTGTGCCTCATCACTCCACTAGATCATCTACAGCCATGAATCATCCACCTCCATTCGAGCTAAGAATGTCAGAGCAAACTGCAGTCAAGTTTCCACATCACCGTGTAGCAAAGCTCAAGCACAGGAGATCTTGTAGGGGGGAAAAACCTGAGCATTTATTTGATGCACAATTTTCCACAGAGTTGAGTATGACATGTCCAGGTGCCTTGATATTGCCCAAGCACTGCTGGACCCTTGTGAGTTATTCATTCCGTGTTCCACAATGGCAGCTGCAACTTCATCAACTTGTGAGGAATAATCCATTTACACCTTTGTCCTGTCCTCTTGAAAGTTTATTTTTCACTTGGTTGGACTATAATAAATTTAGTCTTTTGTTTATCCAAGTGTGAGAAACAAAGTTTGTGCCTTCCCTTAATGCATAACATTATACATATCCACAAGGAGATGTGTTTTGCATTATGGGAGATACTGGAATAGGAGTGATAGTAGCTTGCTACACCTTTGCTACGAGTTGCCCGGTGTTGTACTACTTTACCCCAGTCCTGAAGATATTTTCAGGCGCAAACTTTGTTTGTTCACATTTGGATAAAGGATTAAACTAAATTTATTATTGTCCTGGCCTCATTGCTAAAGATCCCCTATTTTCAAATCATAAAATCATTTTTCTAAGATTTGTTATTGTCGGACATTTTCTCCTATCCTTCAAATGCCAGAATTCTCAAGGCATGGAATTAGTGTTACCAAGTTGATAGTAAAGCTAGACTAGCAACGTACATTCTGGTAAGATGGGATCCGTAGTGCTTCAGTCTTATCAGAATGACATAAATCCATTTCAGTCTTCCTTATATCCACCAACTTATCAGTAGAAACAGTGAGATTATGCAAATATCATGCAATTCTAGCACCAATTTTCTGTAGTGGAGGAATTTTGTGTTCCCCCACCCCCCTTTTTTTTTTTCTGTAAATCAAAATCCCATGTTCCAGAGTGTACTTACACCAAGTTTGATTGAATTTCATCCAATACATTTTTCACTACAGGGATCTGAACACCTCCTCTTTAATTATGGCCACCCTGTATATATGAAGACACACACACACAACATGCATTATATCACACAAGGGAAGTAGTATTTAGTAGTCTTTGAAAGACATTATTAGTATGGGATATCACAGGATTAGGTGTTAAGAACCCTTGTTTAAGATATTCATAAATGATTTCGGTAAAAATATTAAGGTTAAGCTCTCTCACTCTGTTGATGAATGCAGAGTGAACTATTCAATAGATTACCTAGGTTCTCTACAGGGAAAAACCTGTAATCTTAAAAATTGGAAGACTGAAAACAGTAGAAAAGCAGACCAAAGTAGTGAAGAAGTGGAAAATGCTCAGAAAATATTCATTAAAAAAGGAGTCTAAGTTGACAAGGAATTTCAGTTCAGTAATCTACTACTGAAAAAACAAGAAAAGCTCAGCAGATTGTAGGATTAAATAAAATAAGCTTCACTTGTAGAAGTAATGATACAATTATATAACTCTGTAGTCATGCCAATATTGGATTAATGCCAGCTTTACTCACCAAGATTTTTAATGGATGCCACAAAATACAATAGTTTTAGAAAAGATTGACTGTGTAGAGAAATTGTACCATGATAGTTAAACAAAAAAAAATAATAAATTTTATGTTCCTTAATTTGAATAAACAGCTCACTTAACTTTACAATGAGCATTCATTAAAAGAAAGAATGTAGCATAAAAATAAAAATGAGAAAATAACATTGCTCTTATTTCTTTAAGTGTCAAAAGAAAAATATTAATGAAACTTTCATTTTAAATTGTTAAATACAGAGAATAATTATGATTTAATAATAAAAATGAAATCATGAAAATTGTGATGTAGGAAAAGTAATTTTTCAGCATTTTTCGGAAAAAGTCTACTTTTGGTTTCTTCATAAATATTTCTGGCTTCTGAAAAAGCTCTTGTATATACACTGGTAGCTAGTACCAAAACAAATTTCACTCAAAATGAATAATGTGATTTTCCATTCTTGCCATCATACTAATAGATCATTAGTTCTTTTTAACAATGGTTTATCAGCTCATCATTAATGCTTTTCTGCAGTTGATTCTGCTTTCAAACTAATGGTGATGGAGCAGTAGAAGAGGTAATATCATCTCATCAAAACGTTGCCATAATTTACTCCTAATTCTCTTCCTATCATGATTTTTCAAAATCTAACTTTTTTTTTTTAATGGAATGTTATCAAATACCTTCATCAAGATTTATACTTAATATTTACTTAATATTCCCAAATCAGTTTCGTATGAATTGAAAAATAGTAGCTTAATCTTGGATCTAATATTGTAGAAATAATATAAGATTTATTTTTGAATAAAGCATCAAACGTTCTCCTAATACCAATTTCTTCACAAAGTTTTGCATTGTTCTGCTTTGAAAAAAATTATCTTCATCTTTAGATAAATACATTTTCAAAATTTTGATAATTGGGAACTCCTCAAAAATTAAAGCAATATTTAAACTCATAGTTTTAGTAATTTTTTCAAATGGCTCCAATAAATTTAGTAATGGTGGTTCTATTAAAGACCACTTTGAGTTTAATGTGCTTAAATTGTTGTTGACTGCATAGACAGTTAATGCTTTTTTTTTTTTAGTCCTTGAAGAAGTCGTCATTGAATCTCTTAAAAGGACATCCTGGTTTTCTTTTTCCTAGTAGTTTGTAATTTAAGGCTTGTTTTAGTAATCTTTCTGTTTTCATTCTTTCAAGGTGTTCCTTCCATTTATGTTCATATTTTTAAATTTTTTCTATTACTGATTCCTGGTTTAATTCTTTCATAATTTCTTCATTTCTTTTGTGATCGAATATAGCATACTTTACTTTTTCTCATAAACTTCATTTCAACTGTTATTAATCTCTGTCTTTTTGTTTTATTGTCCAGATTTCACTTCCATACAATAGGATAGGACTAATGTATTGCATACTTTTAGTCTGGTTTGTTTTTGAACTAGGTTAGTTCAAAAAATAGTTTATATCTTTTTCATTTTCATATGTAATTATACATCCTAGGTCATTAAATCAATTCACCTGTTCCAAAATCTTATCTATTACCATTTTAGTTCTTACTGGGTCTTGTCCCTTGAAGGCCATCGTTTTTGATTTTTCTGTTGATATTATCATTCCATAATCTTTGGTTCTCATTTAAATTTAAAATAACTTTCTGTAAGTTATCTTCAGAATTTGTAATTATTATTTGGTCATTAGCAAAAAGGAGTGTGTTTAAGGTTCACAGTAGGAGAAAGTTTAATACCTTGATTGAAATTTTTATTCCATTTTATTATTATTTCATTTAGATAAATATTAAAAAGAGTTGCTAAAATGGGACATCCCTGTCAGACTCCTTGGTTTATCTCTCTCTCTTGTACATGATAGTTCATAATTTAATCTTATTTGTATTTGATTACGTTCATATATACTCATGATAGCTTTTAGAATATTATTTAACATTTGTCTTTCTTTTAATATGTTAAATAAAATGCTTCTTTTAACTTTATCAAACACTTTTTCAACATCAATAAATGTAATATGTGTTCTAAATTGTATTCTCTTCTTTTCTCTATTATTAATTTTAGGCAAAAGGCCAGGTCTATACATGATTATCCTTTTCTAAATCCATTCTGTACTTTTAAAATAAAGTTTTTAGAATATTTTATTAGTTTGTTATTTAAAATTCTGTAATATATTTTGTAACAGGAATTTAGAATACTTATATCTCTATAATATTAACCTTAACTTATACCTCTATAAGATTAAAAATTTATTTATTGGAAATGATAATTGCAATTTAAATGCATATATGATATGAAAAACTTACATAGTTTCTGTTTTCAAGCAAAATTAAAACACATAAAAGGCATTTGTTTTTATCACTGCATGACTGAAATGAAAACCAGAAGTGTGTTGCATAGAAGAGAATGCATTCAGAGAAAAGAACTGTATAATATTGCTATGAATGAAATGGGGAGATTTTTGAACTCGAAAATGAATATTTATGAAGTCTTTCATATAGAACATTTATCAGTTATCAATTATTATGTTATGACAACAGAGAAACTGTTGTGGGGATGGGAGATACAGCAAGCTGAGTCTTTAATTACTATGAAAAAAGAAGTCTTTCATATAGAAAGAAAAATAAAGTTCTGAACCTTAAAGGAAATAAAAGGAGAGAAGAAAATTAAGATAACTGGCCTGTGTTACGACTTTTAGAGAAAACCAGCAACCAAAAGTGCAACTGTTCTGAAGATTCTTTAAAAGAGAATGATATAGTTTTCAAATTAAAGATTTCAGATGTAGAAGATCTATTTAAAACTATCTGAAAATAAAACTTCTCTAATAAATTCATTGGCAGCCATCATAATCAAATAACTTGACAATGAAGGATATATATTTTTAAAGCATAAATTATGCAAAAAAATAATATATTTTTAATGCATTTAGAACAAGGCCAAAAATTCACTGCCATTTGTTTCAGTTTATTCGTCTGTGGAGGAATGCTCCAGAAATTCAGGAAGTAAAGGTGGTTGGGGGGGGGGGGGGGCCTAAAGAGATGCAGCAGTTTCTATATACAAATACCAGAAGTATCAGAAACAAGAGGAAGGAGTTTTTGGAGTTGGTTAGTGTAACTTGCCAAACATTATAGGCATTAGTGAGACTTGGTTAACAGTAGATGGTTACAGGGATAAAATGTGAAGGGTTTAGTATTTTCAGAGAAGATATAGAAGACAGGATGGGGAGGGGGGGGGGAGGACTGCTGATGACAGCAAATGAATTACAGCCAAAAAGAACAGGAGATAGGCAGGTGGGTGGCTGTTCATTTGAAGCAGTTTGGTGTATGTGATCAAGGCAATAAGGCAAAACATATTGCTGCTAAGCCAGAGGGTTCCAGGAATGACCTGGAAGACGTACATCAGCAAATTAGTACAATGAGTGCAGGTCAAGTGATTACTATGAGACTTCAACTATGGAGATACAGATTGGAAGGAAGAGAGATCACATGGCAGGAAGGAAATGGAATTTATATACCTACTGAGAGATAATTACTTAAGGCAGCATGTAATGGAAGGGACTCGGGCTGAGAGAGTATTGGACCTGGTGATGTGTCCCTATTTACGATTATTAAACTTTCCTTTTCTCCTTTCAAGTGAATCTCTATATTTTCTTTAATCAAAACTTAACTATGCACGAGATATTACAAAATTCAAATATTTAAGCTTTTTCTCTCCTTAGTGTCCCTAATATTTATATTATACTGCACCTTTCAGGACATTTAGTTTAAGATATATAATTCAAAAACAAGGAGCAAAATACAAAAATATGTCTGAGCGTGAAACTATTACGCAGTCGTGACCCTCTATCTCGTTACTTAACACATTAATTTCCCACGTGATTAGGTTCGTAAGTTTTTCAAGTGGTGCATTAGGCAGCAATTTCAGACAATTGTATTATTAGTGAACAAAAGTTTATTAAAAATCTCAAACATGGTACAATTTAATTTCTATTATATAAAACACAATTCAATACTAAGAATAAAAATTACAAATTACACAAGCAAAATACAAGTATTAGGGCAAAATCCTATATGGGAATTTGCGATCATGCCGTCATAACAGACCTTATACATATAAATATACACATATAATCCTGGAACACGAGTTAACACTTTACTTAACCTTATACTAGTCAGAATGCTCTATATTGACATAATACCATGGACATTAATGTTTATATTCAGCCTACCTTATCTAACTTACAAAACAAACAATATAGGTTAAACTATCCTATCGCTATGCCCATACATACATTTGACCTTTAAGACACTCTCATATGAAATACCATGCGCATACATAAATCTCTAGTACATGAATGCTTATCAAATAATATAAACTAGTTTACTCTCATTCTACTCTGATTTGTACTCAAGTCCTAGTATATCTTCAACTGTCCAGTAATTAACAATGATTGCAACTATATGCTATTTCAATTGATACAAGATTTTACAGTACCTTTCTGGGATGAACCCTGGTTTTCAGGATCTATACCTTTCGTGCTTGAATAAAGGACACGCACAGAGTCTTCTATTCTATCACTACGGAACTCCTCATGTGGGCACGGACTTCTGTATGGATTCTCTTTCCCTCGATACGAGTACTGGATGATGAGATACATAGACAATTTCTTCCTTCTTGTAACTATACAGCGTTCCTCATCTCTTGCAATAGGAATTCGGGATCGAATTCCCACACACTTTGTTTCCTTGTTGCGTCGGACGGAGATAACTCCTATGCCATCACTCAGAAAAACCAGTCTTCTTACCTATCCGAAAATTTCGTGAAGAAACTCTGAGAAAAAAAAAAGCCTTCTTGGGGGGAGTTCCTAACCCTTTTATCTGCATGGCCCCTATTGGTACCATCTTCAATTTCTTTTCTCCTCCCCACTGGAGTCGATCTCACTCACCAATTAAAGCCTTTTTTTTTTTTTTTGCCCAAAACATGCTATGGTTCCTTGCACGCGACTCTCACATGACAACGTCTCACTTCGGGAGTTGACCTTGAGCGATCGTCATTTGTTTTAATCTAGCCTCTATACTAAACTAATCCCATTTTTAGAGTTTACTTGAATATTTTAATCTCATTTTTTCAAGTGTTAAACTAGCCTCTCACATACAAATTCTTATCTCAAATCTTCTTTGTCTTACTTAACCTATTTTTTCCATAACTTTTTTTTTAATAATAAGAATCCCTTTTTTATTATTTAGTTAAACAAACAATTTCTGCTATAATTAATTTTCTTGGATAAAAGCATATTTTCTGTCTTTAAATATCTTGTATTAGCTACTTACATAGAATTTTATATTTTTATTTTCTTGTTACACCATGATAACTGAAATTTTTAAATTCTTGGTTATCAGGGTGTAACACTGGTCATAGAAATCAGAAGAGTTATTCATAACCAAGATAGCCAGCCATATTGCCTTCTGATTGGAGAAAGTGACCATGCGGTCTGGACTTTGGGAGATAGTAAACAAAGAATATTCTGTCAAGAAGAGATATATGTGGAAATACAAGGAAGGTATTATGACACGCTTAGGAGAAAGCTCGAAGCTGTGCCATGGCATAAAAGCCTGCACATGAGAGATAGTTAAGAGGCATCTAGAGGAAGCAATATTAAATTGTATACCAAAGGTAAGGAGGGATAATCAGGTAAGAATTAGATGGATGAGTAATATCATTAATAAGCATTAGAAGCAATAAAAGAAAATGCTGTGAAGGATATATATATATATATATGTATAAGGAGAAAGGTGACCAGCATGGTAAAGAAGGCAAAATCAGAAGAAACTTGCCAAGAATGCCAAAGAAAATCCAAAAGAGTTGTTTCATTAAGTGGCAAGTAAGAGGAAACATGACTATGGATGTTGAAAGTTTATTATTATTATTATTTTATTATGACTATGGAAGAATAACCTTAATGAGTGTTAATGGTGATAGAAGCAGATAAAACAGTTGAGTTACTAAGTGACTACTTTGCACAGGTATATCATCCAAATGAGGTTAAAGATATGACTTAGGTGGGAACAGGGTGGATGAATAGGAGGTTCTTTGAATATCCCAAAATCTCGATGTTAATACAGCTGTGGGAGTAGATAGGATATCAGCTCTTATTTTGCAGGAATGTGCAAGGGAACTGTCAATGCCTATGACTAGGCTCTCTTAAGTCTCAGCTTGGATAGTGTTCCAAGGGAGTGGAAGGAGAGCAAAACAATTCCCTTGGATAAGGGAAGTTCTAAGATTGCAGTAAATGGATGAGGAGCATCGTTAAACAGGAGATTAAAAAGTTCCAGAGGAAATTTAAAGAGAAAGGCGATCAACAAGCTCACAAGTAGTACAAAGCAAGGCAAGAAGATGGCCAGCATGATAACTAGAGCTTGGAAATTATGTGCTAGCTCACTAGTCAGGCAAATATCTCGCTCGTCAGATATTAGCTTAGGTGTACTCTGCCATGGTCAACTTACATATCAAAGTCATATGTTGATTCCTGGATATGGTCAGTTTATAAGGTTTTGTTAAAATTATCCATGGCACTGTATAATTATCAGCATTGAAGTGTTAACTACTTAAGTATTAGTGTGTATATCAGTCCATGAAGAAAAATTTCATGCATTTTGTAAATGCATGAAATTCTAACACTTATAATATTTTTTTAATCACTTTCATGGAAAAATGCAAACAATTTCTTCTCTGTCATTTGTAGGTAAACATTGCTTGGGTAGTGTTCCAAGGCAGTGAAAGAAGAGCAAAATAATTCCTTTGCATAAGGGAGGTTCTAAGATTGCAGTACCAAATTATAGACCAATCGGTACATCAGGAGTGGTTGTAAAAGTACTGGAAAAATTAATCAAAAAGAGAATTCAAGAATGGGTTGATATTCTGTGAAGGTCAACATGACTTAGTAATTTAATAACTTTTTATAATAGATGTGTGTGCCACAAAGTTCAGTGGACCACTACCATTTAATTTACATAAATGATATAGGAAGTAACCTGAAAGGAAATATGCAGTTATTTGCTGATGATACAAAATTTGGTAGAATAATAGTGAGGACGACTATTTAAATAGGCTGTTAGTATGGGCAAAGGATATTGGATATCAGACAGAGTTGAAGTTTAGAGTACATATGGCTAAGTTTAGCTCATGAAAAACCCACTAACAAGTAGAGATAAGGCCTCGCTACATCCACATCTCGATTACTGTGCTCAGGTCTGGTCTCCTGAGTATCTTCAGGATAAAGAAGTGGTGGAGAGGATTCAGAAGCGAGTGACCAAGATGGTGAGTGGTCTGCGGAATGTACAGTATGAAGACAGTGTGTGTGTGTGTGTGAGAGAGAGAGAGAGGGAGGGAGGGAGGGAGGGAGGGAGGGGGGATTGCTGAAGTCGGTTGATATGCAAAAAAGAGTGGATATGATAGAAACATTAAAGTTATCTACATATCTCCACCAAAGTGAGATACATATCTCATATCTACATATACATATCTCCACCAAAGACGGTTCTGGATTTGTATATAGCAGGAAATCTTTTTCAAAATTTTCCATGAATAAGTCAGCACATTATAGTTACTTGAAGTTATTAGGACTGATGCAAGGGAAATGTTTCAGCACTTGGCTAGAGGAGCAGAACAAGCAGTCATCCTTGAAAGGTTGAGCACAGTTTTTAGTGACGATAGCAGGTTAAATGTGGAAATAGACAACAGAATAAGCAAAGCTGGTACAGCAAGTAGCCAGCTGAGTAAATTTATATGGAATAAGAGAGAAATTAGTCAAAACACCAAACTAGCAATATACAACACAGTGTTCAAACCAGTTTTATGCATCTGAGAGTTGGGTTAGAAATAAAGCACTTGAACAAAGACCATAGATATGATGGTTCTTAGAAAAATTCAGAGAGTGAACCGATGGCAGAATCATATTGAAAATGGAGATATTAGAAAGGAACTTGACACTATTCGTATTCAAGAATGTGTAAGCAGAGCTACTCTAAGGTGGTATGGCCACTTATATTAAATAGAATGAGTGAAGAAAGGTCAGCAAAATAGGTGTCTGATGGTAGAAAAGAGACCCAAAGGAAGACCAAGGTCAAGATCAGAACTGGCTTAGAAGAACAAAATATTAGATATGACAGTATTAGAATGCTTACAAGTAACAGACTAATTCTGAGGAAAATTGTTGATAGGAGATTAATAATAATGTAAACTTAATCTTGTAGTGCTGTCATGATAACCTGAACATCCCTAGGGATACATATCAGGAAATTGATGATTGTGGTAGTGATGGTCACTGATTTTTCAAAGGGAACTTACTAATAAGTCAAACAAAATACCATGTGGACAGTACCTTGAATGTCCTGAAAGAGATGAGTGAAGCTCCATAACCTTTCAAGAGGAAATTTTTAGAAAACATAAATAGTGTAAGTGTATATAATGGTAGTCAGATAATGTTTGCAGAGAGTTATTTGAATTTTGAATGAAAAAACTAATAGATGAAGGAATAATGTAGTTGATAGAAAGATTTAGTGAAAATGAATCAGTATACATTTACCTCGCCTGAAGAGCTGGAAGATATTTAGAAAAAAAGCAATTAAGATTTGGGGTAAACATTTCAGGAAATATTTTGATATTTCCTGAAATGTTTAATGAGAAACAGTTTCAACAAAGATGGTGAAAGAGTGGTATGGGTTCGAAGTTTTAGGGAAGCATTTAAATATATAAGACATTTTTGAAAGAATAATAAATAACAACAGGTTTCCATTCCTTTCAAAACTATAAACTGTAGCCATTATACCAGCAAATATGTCATGATGTGAACGAGGTTTTAGTCAAATGAATCAAATGTTTTATTCTAAACATCTGATAAAAGGGAAGTTGATGATACATATGGATGGCCCTTCAAGTTGATAAGTATTTTGCAACAAGAAAAGACATACTGGACACCAGGGTTTTCCAAACTATGTTCAACAGAACACTAGTGTTCCGCTGAAGGTGAATAAGTGTTCCGCAAGAAGTTCTCCTGGAATTAGTCAATTTGTCATATTCTGAGGAGAATAATATTCGTGAATATGTCAAAAAGCTCAGATCCAGAAAGCCTAATAACATCTGTGTATTGTTAATTTTCACACATCGAAACCTTTCAACATTTGGGAAAGGGAATACTGCTGTTTATGACCGGTCATAAAAATTGCCTGCAAGCGGATTATAACAATGGACGGTGTATTCTCTGTTCTCAAAACTAAAGGAAATGACATCTGTGTAGCAAATGTCCGTGACCAACTGAGTTGGTAAAAACTGAGCGAAATAATATCTGTGTTGCAAATGTTAGTGACAAATCAGCAAGTATAAAAATAATTTTTCCACTAAAATTGAAGAGCGAGGAAGTCTGTATCCGGTTCTCAAATCTAGTAATATTGAATACTTTCTTCACAAGTTCGTATTGTAGGGTGAAAAGTTTCAAAACCGTAGAGCTGTGGTTTTTTAAAAGTAAACAAAGCGATCTCCAGGATATACAAAAGGAGGAGAAAACTACCAGGTACACACAGGAGAAAAAGTCTGCATTCACTTGTAAGTACTTATAATAATATTATAAATTTTTGGTGATCAGAATGGGATATGTCGATGAAAATCAGCATAAATTAATTTAATGATGTTTATTTTTAATTGATGTTTAATTAATTATTAATTAATAATAAAAATCAGCTAAATTAACAATTAATTATCAATTAATACATTACAAAATAACCAAGGTGTTCCATGAAAATTTCAGGATTTGTGAAGTGTGCCGTCGTCGGAAAAGTTTGGGAAACCCTGCTGGAGACAATATGAAGTCCTTATGTAAATGAGCTGTGTTGTAGCATACATTTTAAACACACATTAAAATAAGGGCTATTTCTGTATAAATTACGTGCAACGTGTAGTAAGAAATAAGAAACTGCTTTGTTTTGTCATCGATCTTAACATTTTTTTTTTTAAAATATGATCTATAAAAATAATCAAAGTGGCAAGTAAGGGTGAAATTTTACTTCCCCAATATCTTGGGCAAGTAAAATTTTCTTGTGGCTAGTAGATTTCATTTTTATTTCAGGAGCTCTGGCTACAGATGTCAAGAATATTCTTATCCTCGGTTTTTATGTCACCATTATCATCTTTGATCCCTTTAATAGTACTCTTTCCACAATTTATGTTGTTCTCTCTCAAATACGTCTAATACATTTTGCCACCTTCATGATAGTTTTCTCCCAAAACGAGTTGTTGGGCTCCATGGAAGTGTAACATAACATTCTTTCTCAGTCTTTCTATAACTTTTATGCATAGCTGTCTTACATTTTCTTGCGTATTCATATGATAATGGTTCGCAGGAAGTTTGAATATAACCTTTTTTCTTCCTTTACCATGAAGTTCTGTTTTTTTTTTTTCATCTTTGTAGACAACTTCACACTATGTTTTCCTAGTTATCCCAATCCATGTTTTCTTCAAGTTTTAGCACTTACTCTATGAGATTTGGTTCTTATTTTTAAACTTGTTCACTTTTTTTTTCCAATAACACATTTTGACTTGACAGCTCACCTATGAGAGGTACCCAACTTTGATTATTTTTAAAATGTTCATATATATTTTTGTTTCCAATGCAATACTTATTACCTACACAAAACTAAATGTTTATCACTATTTCAAATCAATAGTGATCACCTCCTGTATCTTGAAAGTCTGAAAATATCACCATCAACCATAACATAAAATTAAACATAAAATTTGCATATTGTGCAATTCTTTACCTTTAGAATATTTCAAAGCAACCTAAAAAAAAAAATCGAGATTTTTTTTTTTAGATTATCCATAGAAGGCCATGTTAAATTTGATGAAAATTGGCATGGAAAGTGACTCATTTTTAAAGTCTGATATTTCAAAAACTGCCAAGTTTTTTAAATTGTTCTGAAATATTCCAAAGGAAAGGAATTGAATGTTATGCATATTTTAAAATTTCTAGGTGGAATGTTTTTTGTGTGTGTTTTCCCACTAATGCCGATAAAACTGACAATTAACCTCCCTACTGGTTAAAGGTGGATGAAATAATTAGGCCACCTTAGCATTTTTCATGGATCAAAACATCATCAGAATTCTACCTTTTATCATGTAATTACCCTCCTCTGCTGTTAATCTGTTATTGGCAATTTGTAGAGCCATTAGCAGATTAACACTTACTCTATAAGATTTGGTTCTTGTTTTTAAACTTGTTAACTTTCTTTTTTTCCCCAATAGCACATTTTATTTGATGGCACTTCCATAACTCACCTACAGCTCATCTATGAGAGCTACTCAACTGATTATTTTTAAAATATTCGTATATGTTTTTGTTTCCAATATAATACTTATTACCTACTCAAAACTAAATGTTTATCACAAGTGTACTGTGTTACTTGGAATTTCCTTTATTGTCCTTCAATATTTGAATATTTTGATGCACAATTTATTTATTGTATCTCTTCCCAAAAATAATCAATCCTGAAATGACCACAGATCAGCCTTTGAAATGAATTTATTTAATAGTGGTAAATTTGCTGTCTTTTATTCTTCAATCAGTGCAATGGAACAAGATAATTTATGTTCTTTCATTTCAATGACAATATTGCTTTCATTTTACTGACAATATTGCAAAAAATTATTTTTGCACAATTTTCAAATGCTTGTATTGAAAATCATTATGTAAAATATTTATTTTTTTTAATAACATTTATTGAAATAAATACGAACTTTTATTTTCTTTCCATGCAAAATACCATATACGGATAGTCATGCTTGTTTTAGAAACAAGATTTTCTGTTTATATGAAGAGATTTTTTTTTAATATCAAAAATTTATATACAATGATATTTATGCTGGAACACATTTGCCTTTATCATTTGCATAAAACTGCAACAATGACATGCACTAGGAAAAGGATCACTACCCAGACTTGTTTCCACCTTTATTGAAGTCTTATAATTTTCACCATTAATTTACCTCTTGGTATACCCACAAGCTTAGCTCCCACTACTAAGACCTCATAAAACTTAAAATTACTCTGATTAGTAACTGTTCCCACAATGCATGGCACTATGTCCAAATGATCCCATATACAATTAGCCTAATCATGAAGTTATGTTAGAGGCTTAATGGAGTGAAAGAGCACTGAGAAAGGATTAAAAATACCATTTTTAATTTTTCCAGCATTTTGAGTGTATAGAGACATCTTCAGGGAGTACAATATGAGACTTCTAACATATACACACAAAGGCAACACAAAACTAAGTGAAATACATGGATGAAAGACTAATCCTAAGTGGAAAGCCCTTTTTTGGACTCTCTGTTGGCAGCTTCATATGTAAACTTAGATAGTGTTTCCCATATTTATTCAAGTTAGCTGATTTTTGAGAGCAGCTCAGATTCTAAAAATGGTCTTTCTCTCTAAATGTGCTGCAATACAAATTTGATTGCAGATCAAATTGATTCATATAAGTCGCATTCAAGGCATGGTCTGCAAAACCTGATTGACCACATTCATGATCGCAGATGTATTTTTTTTTTACATTCTTCTATGTAGATAGCGGCTTATCATCTGCTTATCCATAATAAGCCAACTTGTAGATCAAGGAACTATATACACCAGGAACTGAGAGTAAAAGGGAACCTTTAGTCAAGCAGATAAGCACAGCTAGTCTCAAGTGAAGGCTGGAAGCTGTGCAGATGTTGTATTTCTTTAAGATGGCTATTTTTCTGATGTGCCTTGAACACAAGGGATGGTGATTGCATTACTAAAATCTTCTGAAGAAAAGATTGTGGATTACGGAATGACTGATTATTTATTGATTACATGGGAACTGTAGCCATTAGATAGGAAGGTGTTGTAACAAAGGATACAGGCTCTACTGGTCAGTGTTTTAATGATACCATATTGTTGAGTGTGTGTGTGGGGGGGGGGGGGGTTGTAAATGTACCTGCCTGTGTGAGTGGGTTTCCTGTATTCTGAAAAGGACAGGTTACCATTAGGCAGGCATGTTAATAAGGTGTCTCAGGAGGCTAGGCTATTATTAGTTTCCTTTTCCATTGTAAATTGGATTCTAGGGTGAAGACTATTGAGATGACAGAGGAAACAGTTTAATGTGTCTGGGCCATGAGGCCAAACAGAGAACATGTTGACATATCTTAGACAGATAGAATAAAATTAGCCAGCCAGATAAGAGGGACTGAGTGAATAACTTGTTTTGCAAAATCTTCCATGAAAAAATTGGTGGTAGCAAGGGAAGAATTCATAGACGTGCCATCTACTTGTAAAATTTGTACTTCCAAGAAAAATATCTGGAATGGATAACAAGGGAAAAGAGATCTCTGATATCATTAAGAATTTTTTTTTAAAAATTATAAGATGTAACTTTTTAAAAAGTATCGTGCGCACGCATGTGTGTGTGTGTGTTATAAGTCTCATACTGTATTCTCTGAAGATATCTCTATGAGATGAAATATTTCAAGAATTAAACAGCATTTTTAATCCTTTCTCAGTTGTTTCACTCCATTAATTCCCCAACATGAATTCCTCCCAGCACTTAAGCCTTAACACAACATGGATACTGATTATTCATGGTGAACTTATAGCAATCAAGGCAAGATATTACAGTAAGTTAAAATTTTAAATGTCTAGACAATTAAACTGGCTGCCCCGCTCCTTAAAAAGTTCACCAGTTTTTTTCTGCTATAGGAAAATATAGCTACTATGCACACTGTCCTTGTAAGCAACACAGCCATCAGCTCATTACAGTCAGAGCTCTCAGCTATTCTCAACACTGGACTCTGTACCATTTTCAATGATTCTCAGAATCCTCATATAAAAATAAAAAATAAATAAAAAAACAATTCTTCAAAATAAAAAACAAACATAGTTAACATGTCATGGTGCCAATGAAGCTATGGTCAGTGCCCTAAGTCCCAGACAATTTTATCACTGCAAAGAAATAAGCACCTGCATTAGACCTGGTGTTCAACATCAAATGTAGATTATATAATTTGCCTTGAGAAACAGCTTACAACATTAGGCTTGGCATTGCTAGCTTTCTTTCTATATTTTTGCTTACCAAAAGAAATGTATCATCTCCTGCTAACTCAGTGCCCTCAAGAAACTAGTAAATGAAAACAGTATATAGTCATTATCAGAGTTGATAAGAGCAGAGCCACTGTCTGTTATCCTTAATGCCAGTGAATGCAACAGAAAAATGAATATCATTCTCTCAGAGACTGCTCTACTGACAAACCCTCAGATTATGAGCCCACTAAATCTCAGATGGAAAAATTCAAGAGTCCTCAAAGTTTATTCCTGGCTTTCAGAAATCACAAAAAAAACATGACCTTCAGTTCTTGACCACATGGAAATATGGCTTACCAAAATTCATAACTCTAATTCCCTTCGACCAAGACCAATAGCAGATACTACTGATTCTGCCTATTCTAAATTATCCAAACAATTAGCAAAATCTCCTACCCCTTTACTGGCCATACCACGTCATGCATAAAATAAAATACTCTTAACCATTTTAAAATTTCTATGGAAAATCTAATTGCTAATAAAGTAATACAGATATCTTGGTCAGCTTTAACACACCTCACTATTCATCAACATTCCCTTAAATGACACCTTTCCTGATCACTTTTTAAAAACGTTTTTTCTCCGATATATTACAAATCTCTTTTTCTTTGCAATCCAATCCATTTATTTAACTTGAAAGAATAAAATTTACAAAGAGAAAGAACAAAATTTATAAAGAGAGTACCTCTATGGGTGCTGTCCTCTCAACTTCTCCCTCTACCAATTTTTTCATGGAAGATTTTGAAAAAAAAAAGCTATCAACTCAGGTTCTCTCAAACATTCCATTTGGCTAAGATATGTTGATGTGTTTTCTATTTGGCCTAATGGTCCAGACACAATACTCTTTCACCCTAGAATCCAATTTATAATGGAAAAAAGGAAACTAATAATAGCCTAGCCTCCTGAGACAACTTAGTAACATGCCTACCTAATGGTAACCTGTTCTTCTCAGTATACAAGAAACACACTCACATAGGTAGATACATTCACAAACTTTCCCATCATTCCCTCACCTGGCAATATTGTATCATTAAAACACTAACCAATAGAGCATGTATCCTTTGTTCCAATGAGGCCTCTCATGCAGTAGAACTAAATCATATACACAACACCTTCCTATCTAATAGTTACAGTTCTCAGGAAATCAACAAATAATCCATCCTTCCCCAAATTCACAACAGTTCTCTCTTCAAAAGGATTTTAGTAATGCAATCACCATATCCTATTCCTGAGGCACATCAGAAAAATAGCCCGAATCTTAAAGAAATACAACCTCTGCATAGCTTTCAATTCTTGCTCGAAACTAGCTATGCTTATCTGCTCCATTTCTCTTCTCTCTCAGTTTCTGGAGTATATAGAGTTCTCTATCTTACAAGTTGGCCTACTATGAACAGACAGATGATCAGTCATCATCTGCGGAGAAGAACATAAAAAATACATCTGCAATCATGACTATGGTCAATCAGGCTTTTGAAAACTACTAATTGAATCGATTGGAAAAATCCACCATGCTCTAATGCAGCAAATTCAGAGGAGAAAGACTGTTTTTAGAATATACAGCTGCTCTCAAAAATCAGCCTGACCTGAATAAATATTGTCAAAAATGTGGGCAACACTAATACTTTGAGATCTCAGTTTACATGTGAGGCCACAAACAGGTGCCCCCACTTGTTAGGACTGGAGTCCATGTTTTCACTTAGTTTTGTATTGCTATTAACACACACAAAGGTTACAAATCTCACAAATTAATGAAATTGTGTCTTAGACAAAATACTGGAAAAATTAAAGTATTGTTAATACTAATTTTTATGACTATTTTGCCTATTTTTCTTTAGGAGTACCCCTTTTATGATGCCATTGGTTTTTTATTCAATTTTTTGGGCATTAGTGGTGTTTTAAAGAAATAGATACATGAAGAATATAAGGAAAGAATAATTTTGGACATACCCTTGTAAGATGTTCCTGGTTGTCTTCTTTTTGAGCAGCATCCAGCATATGGCGATACAAATTTATATATTACTGTTGAAGTATGACTGAAAGGAAGAGGAAGGGGGTTGGAAATGTGGAGATAGAAAGATATGGGAGAATTGTAGATAAGACAAAGGTATGTGAATTTAAAACCCAGGTTTCAAGGGCAGGCCATGAATTCTTTGGGAAAAAGGCAAACGATAGAAATTTTTTGGAAAAAGGAGGAGGATAGAATATGATGAAACAACGT
The DNA here is from genome assembly GCF_054136105.1 of Typopeltis vanoorti. Lineage (NCBI taxonomy): Eukaryota > Metazoa > Arthropoda > Arachnida > Uropygi > Thelyphonidae > Typopeltis > Typopeltis vanoorti. Next base: position 55,710,806 of record NC_143556.1, read on the forward strand.
TAAAGGTGGGAGTATGAGTCGTTACATTAAACAACGGGGTGTGAGTCATTTCGATTGTGTGTAGTTTTCGGAGCTTGTGGAAAAAGTAGAGGCTATGTCATGTCGGCTTGGTGTTTTTTGTCTTGGGTGTATCTGTGTTGTTTTCTATTGGTCGGAGTCATAACCTAATTTTTATGTCATGGAGCTTCAAACTCTTGGAGATTATATAGGGGCACTGAATGTTTATCGAGTTTTTGTCATATTTTATGGCTACTGTTTCCGATATTCTAAGCATTGTTTCATTTTCCTGTATGTCTTCTATTCAGCTTTGTCGATTTGCAGGGTATGCTTCTGTTCAAGAACATGGGCTGCTATTTCTGTTTCCCCTGTATTTTGTATTTCTTTTGGTTACTATGTTTCTTATTGCTTAAATGTTCTAGGATTGGTATGTTGCAGTCGCAGAAGTGTTACTGTAGTCTTGCACATAAAGCTCTGATCATGGAACCTGTGTAGGCGACGTCACAGTATTGTTGGCAAGGAAATTTGTATATGTGAGATTGTGTACGTTTTAAAAGTGTTGCCAATTTTAGGTTCGTGGTGAGCACTAATTTATAGTCAGTGTGTTTAAATATTTTTTGTGTTGGGAAGTTTGCTTTGGTTATTGGATTGTTTTGATGGGTTTCACTGTTTTGTTGGCATAATTTATTAGCTGTGTTGGATATTTTCTGTTTTTAAAAATCTGCATTAATTTCTTTATTTCTATATTGAAATAATTATTTCAATATAGTTAAAAACTTGTAAGCATTTATAAATTGTGCTAAAATGAGTGATTTTTTGATAGAATAAAGATGATAAGAGTTAAAGTGGAGGTAATTTCCAATATGTGTGGATATGTGGAATATTTTTTATGGGCACCATAAAAATCAATATTCATTTAGAGGAGTAACATGGAAAATTTTCCAGTGATTAAAGTATTTTTAATACTTTAATCCTTTCTCAGTGTTGTTTCACTTCATGAAGTGTCCAAACAAGAGTTCCCTCAGCACTTGAGCATTAACACAAAATAACAAAGTTCATTCATGTGCTATCACTTGGATAAAGGATCACTTTTTAAATATAATTTACTTTGCAACCAAGCAAAAAAAACTTGCTTCACCAAACTATGTTATCGCCTTCAGAAATGTTTATTTTGTCATGAAAATATGAACATCCCTAACTGGTGAAAATATATTTTATTTGAAACAGTCATTCTTTCAAGCTCTTGGAATGCATAAATTCACAGTGCAAAACTGTTAATATGAAATATCTAAATATGAACCTAACATACATATTGTTTAAGCAATATGCTAGCCTTTTATAATAAAGTTACAAGAGCATTAGATGAGGGAAAGGCATATACTGCCATTTTCCTAGACTTAGCAAAGGCATTTGACAGGGTGCCACATGATAAGCTGATATTCAAGTTGCAGCACATGGGTCTGGATGTCAGCTTGGTCAACTGGATTCAGGATTGGCTGTCCAATAGGTATCAGAGAGTTGTGTATGGTGGAGCAATATCAAAGAGGCAGAAGGTTACAAGTGGGATTCCACAGGGCTCGGTACTGGGACCTATATTGTTTAACCTTTATATCAATGACATTGTCCGTGGATTGCAAGGGGATATTCAGTTGTTTGCGGATGATGCGAAGCTAGGAAGGGTTATTAGTAATAGTGCAGATGTGGTAGCCCTGCAAGAGGATTTGAATAAGCTAGATAGATGGGCAAATGAATGGGGGTATCAGTTTAATGCAGCAAAATGTAAGGTCTTGAGGTTTGGGACACATCGATAGGACGCTGCATACTGTATGGGAGGAGTTAAACCGGAGGAAGTAGGGAAGACAAGAGATCTGGGGCTGATGATTGATAGAAACCTGAAATTTAGGGGACATATTGCAAAGGTAGTGAAGGTAACACAGAGGATTGCTGCAATAATGAGCAGGACGCTGACCTGCAGAGATAAAGGGGTTATCATTCCATTGTATAAGACTCTGATCAGACCACATTTGAACTATTGTTCTCAGATCTGGTCTCCAGGATTTGAAGGGGATAAATTAACTGTGGAAAGGGTACAGAGGTGGATAACAAAGATGGTTTCAGGATTGTACAATGTTAGTTATGAGGATCGGCTGAAGGAGTGTGGACTGCAGAGTTTGGTGGAAAGAAGGAGGAGAGGTGATATGATTGAGACTTTTAAAATGTTAAGAGGTGGTTACAGGGTTGACACTGGGGAGTTCTTTCGCTTGGTTGAACAGCGGGAAGGAGTCATGACAAGAGGTCATCCCTGGAAGTTACGAAAGGAAACTGTTTGCAAGAGGGTGAGGAGTGGTTTCTTTGCAAGGAGGGTGCTTGAACGATGGAATGCATTGCCTGACAGAATGGTGAGAGCGAGAACGGTCAATGCATTTAAGGAGTGGTATGAGAGACTTTGTGTTTCCTAGGAGGGACTTCCCTCGATGAATCTTGATAGACTTGTGTTTCTTAAAACGGACCTCCCACGTGAGTCTTTTAACTCCATTCATTATTAATGAATAATAATAATAATGAATTGAGCACCTCTCATGAATAGTAATCTCATTAACCATTAACTTGAGATGTTGAATTTCATTCATCATTATTATTATTATTATGTGAGACCTCCAGGGAGTCCAAGACTCGTCGAGGGAGAGCACCTACTCTATAACTGTCTCCATTCCACCATTCAATCCACCAACTACAACTAACTGCAAACTACACCAACACCATCTACTGCCCACCACCGTCAGTATTTCCACAGACAATCACAAACATCCATGCCCGTGGCAGGATTCGAACCCACAGTCTTTTGGCAGGAGAGCGGATATGCTAGCCATTCAGCCAACCAGGCCGTGAGAGGTACACACTATCACACACAAAGTTGGATGAACAGCAGAGTTCATCCAACTGTGTTGTCTTAAACTGATTCAATGTGTCTACATTTGCAACATATTCTCGCAATGCTTTCCACTCATCAATCACTCTCCGTGTAAAGAACCCTCTCCTCACACTATCCTTATACACTTTCCAGGGATGACCTCGTTTTAGTCCCCCTTTCCCAATCTATGAAAAATTTCTGACTAACCCGTGAATAAATTATATATCTCTATATATGCTTTGCAATTTACATTCTTTCGATCTGTCTTCATGTCCCAAATTCCAAAGACTAATGACAGGATTCGAACAGTGCCAAAGACTAATGACAGGATTCGAAAAGTGCCAGAGAAGATTCACAGTGGTGAATCTTCTCTGGCACTTTTCTACCATATCCTCATCACCATGAAAACCCAGTGACCAAATCTGTGCACAATAATCCATATGAGGCCTTATACAATGGAATCATGGTCTCTTTATTTCTAAACATCAGGATCCTCTGCATCACTGCCATTAGCTGATGTGTCGACTTTGCAACTTGTGCAATGTGGCTCCTGAAATTCAGGTGTCCTTGTCCATCATCACTTTCAGTTCTCTCATCTCCTCTACCTCCTTTAAAGTTTCCCCATCAAGTGTATACTTTGTATCCCATCATTGATTGTTGTTGTTATGTTCCATCGAGTCGTTTTTGACTCCTGGTGATTCTATGAACATACATTCTCCATTCAGATCTGTCCCTGGCCATATCTTTCAGAATTTCCAAGTGCATTCCAGTTGCTTCTTTAACTCCATCCACCTGCTTCCATTAACTTTAGCAAGCATCATCATCTTCTCCAGACTGTCATTTGCTCGCACAATATGTCCGAAGTATGACAATTTTTGTTTGATGATCATAGCTTCAAGGGAGCAATCTGGCTTTATTCTGTCTATCAGTGATTTATTAATTTGGTTTGCTATCTATGGTATTCTTAGTAAGCGTCTCGAAACCCATAATTCAAATACATCTATCTTCCTTCTTTCACTCTTTCTCAGGGTCCAACTTTCACATCCATACAGTACCACAGAGAATACCATTGCTTCCACAATTCTGATTTTTGTTGCAAGGCTATTATCTTTAAAGATCTTGCTTAAATTTGTCATTGCTTTCTTTCTGAGTAATAATCTTCTTCTAACTTCTTCAGTACAATAACTATCTTTATCAATTCAGGATCCTAGGAGCACAAAATTGTTAACTGCTTCCATTTTCTCCCCATCTACTTCAAAATCATTAAGTTCACATGTTGCCATAACTTTTGTCTTTTTGAAGTTAAGTTTAAGACCATATTTAGCACTTTCTTCTTTAACTTTCTTATTAAGTTCCTCCAAATCTTCTTTACATTCTACTAGCAAGGTGGTCATCTGCATACCTCAAATTATTAATATTTCTTCCACCAATTTTAATCCCAACTGAAGACTCCTCCAGCCCTGCCATTCTTAAAATGTATTTGCTGTACAAGTTAAACAGGTACGGAGATAAAATACATCCTTGTTGCACCCCTTTATCTATTGTGAAATACTCAGTTTCTCCAATATCTGTTCAGACAGTAGCTTCTTGTTCATAATAAAGATTCCTCAGAAGGATAATGAAATGCTCTGGTACTCCCATTGTTCTTAACACATTCCACAGTTTCACATGATCTACAGAGTCAAAAGCCTTGCTATAGTCAAGGAAACAAAGGTAGACATTCTTTTGATATTCCTGTGCTCTTTCTATTATCCATCTCACATTGGCAATTTGATCTCTTGTTCCTCTGCCTTTTCGAAATCCTGCCTGTTCATCTGGCATTTCTCTCTTCATGAATGGTTCCAGTCTTTTCTGAATGATCTTAAGTAAGACTTTACTTGCATGAGAAATGAGTGCTATAGTTCTGTAATTTTCGCACTCTCTTACATCGCCTTTCTTCAATAAAGGTATATAAACAAATTTCAAACCTTACACTTTGCAACACTGAACTGACAGTTCCACACTTATCTGCCCATTCACACAATCTACTCAAGACCTCTAGTAAAGCCATAACATCTGCTTAACCTCCATGTCACTCTCTCGAATTCTGCATCATCTGCAAATAGCTGCATAATCACTGCATAATCCAGTTAAACCCATCCCAATATCATTAATATACAAACTGAACAACAATTAGTCCTGATACAGACCCCCTGTGGCACACCACTAGTAACCTTCCTTCCTAGGCCCCTCACCCCCATACACAACTTTCTGACACCTCTCTGTCAGCCAGTCACCAATTCAACTCACTAGTCTGTTATCCAATCCCATTTCTTTCAGTTTATTTAACAGATTAACAGAAAAGATTTTGCAAAATCTAACTATACTGCTATATGCATCTCCCTCGTCCGATACATTTGTCACCTTGTTATAGTGCATAAGTAAGTTGGTAAAATGTGATCTCTTCTTAACAAACCCATGCTGAAAATCACACAGAAACACCATGGCTATCAACCCATTTCTGTAACTTAGTTCTCACCTATCTATCTCAGTACCTTAACTACAACTCCAAATACACAGATTGACCTATAATTTGTAGCCACAACCTGATCACCTTTATGCGGTGAAACAATTTTACCTTCCTTCCACTTTCTTGGAACCTGTGCTGTTGTAAGAGTTTTATTAAGCATGACAATTCCCTTGAACATGCCCTTGAGACACACAATGATATCATTAAATCCCATCGCCTTACTGCCATCAAGCCTATTTATTTCCTCATATACCTCCTGCTCACTCATAATTAAGCCATCCTCTCCTATGTCCAAGTACACTTGAGGTTTTCATGATTTCATCCTGATTGGGATGAAATACTCTTATAAATTATTCGCTGAAAATACCTCAGTTGAACTTACTTTTCTATTCAACAACAAAGTCATTATACTCATTTAGCAAAAGGAACATTCAAAAAACCTTAGCCATACCTCCTTACAAAATTTACCTTAAGTGGAAAAATTACTAACCAAATCCTTCTTTATCGATCCAAAAAAAAAAAAAAACATGCATTTACTGTCAAATATTCTACATTCAGATTCATCTCAAAACACATAAAAATAATATCATTTAAAATATTTCTTTATGTCAGTTACATTTTTCATAATGAATTCCACTATTCTCTCTCTCTCCCCCCCCCTCCTAGGTATCTTCAATGAGCCTAAAGAAACAAATGACTCGCACAGTCCAATTTTCAATTCTTTTTCCATTACTTTACTTGTGACTGTCTTATTGAAGAATCTTTCTGATGCCTGAATAAATCATGTTATTATTTAAAAAAATCTTTAAATAACATACCAATAATGAATTATAAGGTAGAAATTTTTATAGTTCCTTTGCTAGCTCCAATTTTTTTTTTTTTTTTTTAAAGCTTGTCAACTGACTTCTCACTGTTTTAAATGATGTAACAATGAAAATAGAAAGGGATACTTGAAATATGTGATTTTTACACTATTTTTTCTTTTATTAACAAAATTATAACATACTGAGTCTCTCCTTGACACATTTTCCCACAAAACCTCTCACTTTTTTTTTTATATACAGAGAATTTTTAAATGAATGCCATTTACTGAATAACAGAATTCACCATCAAATGCTGAATTTCACAAATATTTAATGGTTAGTAAATACTTTTATTATTATTATTATTATTTCGGGCAACTCCAGGAGTCCTTAGACTCATCGATGGAGCCCCTAAACATCATGTCCACACAACTATGCGATTACATTCTCACAGTATCTATCATACCTTGCCTTGAACTCGTTAACCATCATAGCACCCACAACAGACTCTGGCAGCTTATTCCACTCATTTACCACTCTAAAAGTAAAGAACCCAGCTCTAACACCCCTGCTAACCACACTCTTGCCCAGCTTCCATAGGTGTCCCCTAGTTCTCCCACCACCAGTCCTGATCTCAAAAATATCCTCTGAATTAATCCTATGGAATCCCTTTAGCAATTTGAATGTCTCAATCGTATCTCCCCTCTCCACCTATCAACTAGTTTCTGCAACCCACAAATCTTCAACCTGTTCTCATATGGTTCGTTCCATTGGCCTGTTATCATCTTAGTCACTTGCCTCTGGATCCTATCCACCTCCTCTCCATCAAGAAGGAACCGAGGTGACCAAATCTGGGCACAGTAGTCGAGATGAGGTCTTATCAAGGCTCGGTACAGAGGTACAATAACTTGCTTGTCTCTGCTCGTCAAGGTGTTTTTCAACAACCAAGTGAGTTGATGAGCTGATTTAGCTACTTTTGCAATGTGCCCCCTAAACTTCATCTCCCTATCCACCAACACTCCCAAGTCCCTGGCCTCATCAATCTCTTGGAGTACAGTTCCACCAATGTGGTATACTGCTGCTAATCTTTTCACCCCAAGATGCATAACCTTACATTTTGTCACATTAAATTGACATCCATTCTCCTTAGCCCAGAACTCCAATCTATCTAAGTCATCCTGCAAGACTTTGACATCTTCTGCATTCACTATTGCCCTACCCAACTTTGCATCATCAGCGAACAAATGAATTGTTCCACTTAGATCCTTCCCTATATCGTTAATGAACAGATTAAACAGCAGTGGTCCAAGAACAGAACCCTGCGGCACACCACTAGTCACAGGTCGTCTTTTGGACTCTACTCCTGAATAAACTACTCATTGATATCTCTCCATCAACCAACCACCTATCCATCTCACCAACCCTATATCCATTCCCATATGTTGTAGTTTACGGATTAGTATTCCATGTGGTATCCTGTCAAACGCCTTTGCCAGTTCCAGCAGTATCACTGTAAAACCCATTTCCCTTATCCAGTTCAGCCGTCACCTTGTTATAAAACTTGAGCAAGTTACTGAAGCATGATCTACCCTTCACAAAGCCATGCTGTCCCCTGTACAGTATCTCATTTTCATCAATCCATTCCTGTATTTTTCCCTTGACTACTTTCTCCAAGACCTTGACAACGACTCCTGATAATTTGCAATCGTAGTCTTGGATCCTCCTTTATGCAGTGAAACTATTTTCCCCTCTTCAATAGATACTTACGATAAATACAGTTAGTAAAAAAGAGTATAATAGAATCAGTTTAAAAAAATTATGGTTTCTTTTTGTGATATTGATTTGGAATCCAGAAGGATTACTAATCAGGCTAATTCTATTTTATTCTTCATAGGAAACATTTTATTTATAATTCGTCCTTCTCCTCAGATGATAAACAGTGATTGTAATATGATGGATAAAGAAACGCAACTGCCCAAATTTGTTTTCATGAAGTTCGTATTTGTGACAGTTGATTCAATAAATAATGCTACACATATATTAGAATCGAAATTTAAAGCGAAAACAGAAATTATAGAATAATAACTTACATTTACTTCACGTGAACTTGGAGCATCTTCTTCCATTTTCAACCTGAATCATAAAATAGCTACTAAAAAATTACAAATAAATAAATTACACATTGTTTCCTAAAAACATCTTATATAATAATGTATATAATTAGATGCAAATATTACTTTTCCTACAAGAATCATACAGTAATTCATTGAAGAACTCAAAAAAATCACATTCATGGATATATGTATATATATTAAAAATACCAAGTAATTTTATATATAAATAAACTTGGTTTTAATCCTATTTCACAAGCAAGCAAACAGACAAGTAAGTCAAGTTTGCGCCTGCACGTAGTGCAAGTCTGAGTAAAGGTGGAGCAACTCGTGGTAAAGATGGAGTAAGCTCCGATCACTTAGAATTTTCCCCTAATGCAAAGCACATCCCCTTGCGGAGATGTACGATGCTATGCATTAAAGGCAAGGGCCACTACCCAGACCAGTTTCAACCTTTATTGAGGTCTCGTCAGTGGGAGCCAGACCTAAAAATGCCAAGGTTGAAGTAATGCCGAGCTTATAAACTCCTTGCACTACGTGGAGGCGCAAACTTGACTTACTTGTCTGTTTGCTTACTTGGGAAATAGGATTAAAACCAAGATTATTTATATATAAAATTACTTGGTATCTTTAATACATAATATACAAGTTAAAAAACTTTCCATATATATATATATATATATATTCCACTCATTCACCACTCTCCAAGCAAAAGCACTAGTTCTAACACCCTTAACTACACTCTTGCTCAGTTTCCATGGATGGCCCTAGTTCTCCCACTGCCAGACCTGGTCTGAAAAATTTCCTCTGAATTAATCTTGTAAAAACTCTTCAGCAATTTATATGTCTCAATCATATCACCCCTTTTCTACCTGTCAACCAGTTTCTGTAACACACAAATCTTCAACCTGTTTTCATAAGATTCATTCCATAGACCTGCTACCATCTTGGTCACTCACCTCTGGATCCTCTCCTCCTCATCGCCAAGAAACCCTGGCACTCAGATCTGCATATAGTAGTCAAGATGGGGATCTTATCAAGGCTCAATAAAGAGGAACAATAACCTGCTTGTCTCTGCTCATCAAAGTATACTTCAGTTGCTTTAGCCATTTTTGCTATGTGCTCCCTAAACATCAACTCTTTATCCACTAACATTCCCACGTCTTGGGCTTTGTCAATTTCCTGGAGTGCAGTTCCACAGCTGGTATTCTTTTCACCCCAAAATGCATAGCCTTACACTTTACCACATTAAAATGACATCTATTCTCCTATGCCCAGCTGCTAATCTATCCAAATCATCTTGCAAAGTTTTGACATCATCTGTATTAACCATTGCTCTACCCAACTTTCCATCATTGGCAAATAACTGAACAGTTCCTCTCAAATCCTTTCCTCTATCATTAATGAATAAATTAAACAGTAGTGGTCCAAAGAGAGAACCATGTGGCACGACACTAGTCACAGGCCTTCTTTTAGACCTTACTCCTGAATAAACTACTCTCTGATCTCTCTCCATCAACCAGCCTCCTATCCATCTCACCAACCCTATATCCATTCCCATGTGCTGCAGTTTACTAATTAGAATTCCATGTGGTGCAGCATTATGCAACAGTGACTACAGTTAAAAAGAGTTTTGATTTCTGTAGTAATGTTTAACTCTTAGAGATCTATAGGAAAGTAAAATATGATAAGATCAGAAAATAAAGAAATATACAAAAATCTGTTTACAACCAAAAATTAATGGATAGCAAACAGGAAAAGAAATGACAAAAGCATGCTAATAGAATTCAAAATATATAAAATAATTAGAATAGAAAAATGGAAACCAAGTATCATAAGATGGGCTGCTAAAGGGTTAATAATGTGCAACATATAGCCTCTCCCAACCAAAAGTCACTCAATCTCCACATGGTGCAGCCTGGAGTAAACAAATGGGACACTAATGATCAAGTTGATATAACTATAACATCCAGATTGGAGGAAATGTCTTTCCTAGTGTCAGTGGCAACCCCCACCACATTTGGCTCATTTTGACTGATAGCAAACTTGAGTGAATGGGTGGTGGAGTGGGAATACCAATTCAATGTTGCAAAATGCAAGGTTTTAAAATTTGGAAAATAAAGATGGGATGTAGAATTTACTCTTGGAAGGGATACACTGTTGGAGGTGGAGGAAATAAGAGATCTTGGGGTGATGGTGGATATGGATCTAAAATTTAGAAGACATGTTGTCAAAATTGTGAGGATAACACAGCAAATTCTAGCAATGATGCAGAGGACACTGACTATTAGAAGTAAGGAGATTCTAGTTCCATTGTATAAGGCTGTAATTAGGCCACATATGGACAATGCACAAATTTGGTCACCTGGTGTTCAAAAGGATGAAGAGATTTTGGAGAGGATTCAGAGGCACACAATATCTATCATACCTATCAATGAGTCCCTGACTCCCTGGAGGCCTCTCTTAATAATAATAATAATACTCGATTATAACTATCTTTGAGATTCATTCCAGCCATTCTACAAAGCAAAAAATCTAGTCCTCATACCTTCAAAACTTAAGAGGCCTAATTTTTTTTTTCTTTCTCTTTTTGATATGGATATACATGTATGTGTGATCCACACACACAAACAAAAGGTCACAAGACCTATAGCAAATTAGTGCTGTGGGGGGGGTGGGTAAAAATTCCTTGAGATTCTCGGCATTTAAAATTATTTAAATTTTCTTCGCAAATAGTCTTCAGTATCATTCTAGGGATCAATTAATTCTAACCAGAGATCAGCAAGTGGTTTTGAAGCAGCTTAATAGAAGTTATAGAGTAATCTTTTGGACATGCATTTTTAAAAATATCTAACTTAAACCATTTTTGGCAGGACTGGAAATGAACAAAATTACACTGTATGGGTTGTAAAAAAACCATTTTGCTTCAAATACTTTGACATCATAATATAGGTGTTTATTCTTCCTTGGAATGACTACATCAGAGGAACGATCAAGGTGGGACCGATCGGCAAGAAGGTACAAGAAAGCAGGCTGAGGTGGTTCGGTCATGTAGAGAGAAGGAGTGAGGAGTATGTTGGTAAACGAGTGGAGCGTATGGAGATGGAGGGAAGGAGGAAAAGAGGCAGGCCCAAACTCAGATGGAGGGATAAGGTGGCAGAGGATCTGAGGGAGAAAGGATGGAGTTGGCAAGATGCCCTGGACAGGAGAATCTGGAAGAAGATTAAAGATGGGAACGCCAATCCCGTTTAACACGGGATAAGGCATAGCGAAAAAAAGATTCTTCCTTGTAGTTTATATATTAATATATTAAATTCAACAAGGTGCTCCATCATGTCAGCAAAAAAAATTTTCAAAATCCAATCCATATCATTAAATTATGAAAAAAATGACCTCACCCCCCCCCTTTTTTTTCTTCCTGTGTCAAAAAAGTTTTATTTCATTTAACAGCTTTAAAACTGAGCATAACACTAGTAGAAATAGGGGATATTGTAAACCAATCCTTATTTTATAGCCAAATGTATAGAAACTTGGACCTTATAGAAATTAACCCTCAGCATCAGAGTTGCCTTGACTTGCAATACTTAAAAGACACAAGCTCTGCATAAGAGCTCATATATTCACTTTTTATTAATGCTTTTAGGTTGCACTGGCCTGACTGCTGTTTCAAATTGTTTGTTCTAATCAGAGAGTTGGTAGAAACCAATTTAATACCACAGCAATCATCACGGAGTTTAGCTCACCTCCTCATGGTACACCCTGGATAACACTAAAGAGCTAGAGCAACTTAGCAACCATAATCTCCTGGTTATGGCACACATGAACTCAAACACATGAATTAGCTTTCTTAAGGGCAAGATCACTAGAAATATTGGACCTGTTGTCCGAATGTGCTAAATTAATGTTTAGTGTATGTTTATGAGCAAAATATGAATACCTCTCAAAGATTTTATATTACAACAATCTCACCGTTGTTCTTGTTCAAGAGACTGACTGTAAGGATGAGGACCAACTCCACTGCAGGGGTTGAATTCCTGGTTACATTATCATTGGAGCCACTTACCATCCTGCACATGGCCTTGGCACCTATGTATGTAGTACCCTAGAAGATTCCCACCTCATTACAACCAATATTGTTAGTGGTGTGCAACTGATAACAATCAAGATAGGGAACATAACATTACCAAAGTGTATAATCCCCCTTCTTGTAACCTCCACAAGTTCTACTGGTGCACAACCACCCTGCGATGAACATAGGTGACGTCAACAGTCACCACACATTATGGAAATATGCTTCAAACAATGAATGTGGAGAGACTTTGACTGAATGGGCAGAAATTCACAACATGCACCTAATTTTCAATGCAAAAGACAGATCTTCAGGTTGGAAGCAGCTTGGAATAAGGAGTACAACTCTGACCTCTGCTTCATCACTCAAGACAACAATGGACGACCGTTACCTACACTGAGAAGAGTTCTCTCCAACTTTCTGCAAAGCCAACATAGACCAATTATATTAGAGATAAGTCTGCAGGTATACCCCTTGTCAGATCCATCCAATATCCCCACTGAAACTTCCAGAAAGTAGACTAGGATACATCTGCTGCCTATCTTGGCAAATATATCCACTGGATTCCTCCAATAAGCAATAATTACAAGAGCTTCATGGGAGCTGTTTTAGCTGTAGTAAGAAGACCACACAAAGAGGCTTCCACAAGGAGTATATCTCTGGATTGGACGATGACAGTAATAACCTGTATCAAGAATACCTAGAGCGTGTCGACCCGGACATTGCAGATGAACTCACTCACAGCCTTGACACCAACCGACAGAAGAAATGGGCTAAGACAGTAGAAAGACTCAATTTTCGGCACTCCAGTAGAAAAGCATGAAGACTTATAAGAAAACTAGGTAGCGGCACCCTGACTGTCTGGGAACAATCAGCTATTTCTCCTAACCAATATGCATCATATATTGTCAACACTTCAAGATATACCGCCAAGGATAAACAGCATACTCTTCAAATAAAAAGAGAACTCACATATTTGAAAAATAACAGACTATCAGACCCTTCATATTCACGACCTTTCACTCTTGAAAATATTAACATTGCTCTAATAGATATGAAACCAGGCAAGGCTCCAGGTTTCGATGGAATTAATCCTGATTTCTGTTTAAGTGAGGCCAAAAAAAAAGCTCAACAGTGGTTGGCTTGCTTCTTCTCCGACATCCTCCAGACTGGCAGACTTCCGAAAGAGGTTAAGAGGACAAAAATTATCCCCATCTTAAAACCAGGAAAACCCATCAACAAACCAGAAAATTACCAACCAATCACCCTGCTTAGTGCCAGTTATAAGCTCCTAGAAAGGCTTATCCTCAATAGAACTGCCCCTAAGATAACAGAACAAATCCCAGTGGAACACGCCAGAATCAGACATAAACAAAACTGCTGTGATCAGGTTCTGTCACTCACGACACATATAGAAGCAGGCTGCCAACAATGCCTGTAAATAGCTGTAGCTTTTGTAGACCTTACTGCAGCTCATGATGCAGTCTGAAGGGAAGGCGCAATCTGCAAATTACTCCGTGCAGTCCCATGCAGAACAATAGCAAAGCTAATTGAAAAGATGCTAAGCAACCGCTTGTTCCGAGTGTTTATGGACGAGAACAAAAGTAAACAAAGAACACAAGATAATGGATCACCACAAGGGTCAGTTCTGGCTCCCTTCCTTTTAACTTATACATTGCAGATTGCCTAATACAGCTTCCAAGAAGTTTTGTTAGACTGATGACATTGCTCAAGCAACAGACACACCAACTTTATTACAATGGAAGATACACTAACAAATGACCTTGCAGTCCTAGATGAATACGTCTGCAAATGGAGATTACACCCAAATCCTACTAAAACAGAAGTTTCATGCCTCCACCCAAACAATAACCACGCTACCAAAGAACTGATGGTCTACTTCAACCACAAACTGCTACACTACAACATTTTCCCAAAATATCTAGGCATCACATTACTGCAAAAACTATGCTGAACAACTTGGGGTGCCTCAACAGCAACACTTTGCTGCACTGCTCTTGGTCTCGTTTACTCTGCAGCTGAATTACTGCTCATCGAAAAGCATCCACGTGCACTTGGTTGATGCTCAGCTTAAAACCACTATGTACCTTATTTCTGAATCGACCACAACCTATTGGCTCCCAGTGCTAAGCAACATCCCACCTCCACATATCCAACTTTCTTCTACATGAATACAGCAAAATCATGGAAATTCAAGATCTCCCAATCCACAAAGACATCCCACCCCTAGAAATAAATAGACCAAAGTCAAGCCTCCAATCTTAACAGCAAAAAATCTTGCAGAGACAAGTTTTAACATGAGGGAGAAGTGGAAAGAGTTCTGGTGTAATAGTGTAACACTTCAACAGGGGACTTCCATGAATTAGTGGACCCAACACAGATGCTTTCAGGTTTCAACCATTCTTGGAAAACTTGGTCTACCCTTAACAGAATCTGTACCAATCATGTCAGATGTGCAGACCATCTTTAGAAATGGGGCAGGACTGTCTCACCCAGATGCGATTGTGGATCACCCTGCCAGACAATTATCATATTACAGTAGAATGTACTCAATATGCATATAATGAAAACCTGTTGGATTTCATCTGTGCTACAACAAGTGCAGTTGACTGGATAATCAACCTAGACATACAGTTGTAGTCTATTCTTGAATGTCTCTTTTATGACTGTATTATGTATTATTATAGTACATATATCTATCATTATGTTTATATATATTAAGGCTTAATGTAATGTAACTTTTCATGCGTAAGCCATAAGGTAAATAAATAAATAAAATAATTTTTCATAAGTGAATTCTCGGTTGATGCATAACTAATTACTGGGTGTAAGACTTTTCCTCTACTTACTTCAACATGATAAAGAATGTCTTTACACTCTGCATTAATGTCATTTAGAAAATATTTAAACTGATTGTGATTCAAAGGCACTTAAAGTATCTTAAATTATTATTATTATTATTATTCCAGACAACTCCAAGGAGTCGACAGACTCATCGAGAGGCCCTAACATCATGTCAAGAACTATTCGACATTCACACAGTATCTATCATACCTCACCTTGAATTCATTCATGGTCGTAGCACCCACAACAGACTCTGGGAGCTTATTCCACTCCTTCACCACTCTCCAAGTAAAAAATCTAGCTCTAACACCCCCACTAACCACATTCTTGCCCAGCTTCCATGTGTGGCCCCTAGTCCTCCCACCACCAGCCATATTCTCAAAAATATCTTCTGGATTAATCTTATAGAAACCCTTCAGTAATTTGAATGTCTCAATCATATCACCCCCTATTCTACCTATTGACCAATTTTTGCAACCCACAAATCTTCAACCTGTTCTCATAAGGTTCATTCCACAGACCTGCTGTCATCTAAGTCACTCGTCTCTGGATCCTCTCCACCTCCTCCCCATCAAGAAGAAACCCCGGCACCCATATCTGGGCAGAGTAGTCTAGATGGGGTCTTATCAAGTCTCGATACAGAGGAACAATAACTTGTTTGTCTCTGCTTGTCAAAGTATTTTTCAGAAGCCAAGTGATTTGATGAGCTAATTTAGCCACTTTTGCAATGTGCCCCCTAAACTTCAATTCCCTATCCACCAACACTCCCAAATCCCTGGCCTCATCAATCTCCTTCAGTATGGTTCCACCAATGTGATATACTGCTGCTAATCTTTTCACTCCTAAATGCATAACCTTACACTTTGCCACATTAAATTGACATCCATTTTCCCTAGCCCAGTCCTCAAAACTATCCAAATCATCCTGCAAAATTTTGACATCCTGTGCACTCACAATTTCTCTAGCCAACTTTGCATCATCAACAAACAAGTGAATACTTCCTCTCAGATCCTTTCCTATATCGTTAATGAACAAATTGAAAAGTAGTGTCCAAGAACAGAACCTTGCGGCACACCACTAGTCACAAGCCGTCTTTTGGATTCCACTCCTGAATAAACCACTCTATGGTATCACTCCATCAACCACCCTCCTATCCATCTCACCAACCCTATATCTATCCCCATCTGCTCCAGTTTACTGATTAGAGTTCCATGTGGTATCCTGTCAAAGGCCTTGGCAAGGTCCAGTAGAATCACTGTAAACCCATTACCCTTATCCAGTTCAGCCGTCATTGTGTTATAAAACGTGAGCAAGTTACTGAGGCATGATCTACCCCTCACAAAACCATGCTGTCCCCATACAGTATCCCATTTTCATCTATCGAATCCCGTATTCTTCTCTTGACTAAATTCTCCAAGACCTTGACGATTCCTGATATGCTAATCGGTTGGTAATTTACAACAGCAGTCTTGGAACCTCCTTTATGCAGTGGAACTATTTTCCCCTTTTTCCACCACCTTGGGACTAACCCAGACCCGATATTCAAATTATACAAAACGGTTAAGGGTACTGACAATTCTTTAGCCGCTTCACATACGACACGAGTTGGTATACCATCCAATCCTACAGATGTATTGACATTGAGGTTATGCAATAGACTACTCACCTCTGTTATATCTTTTCTTCCTTAATATATTTTATTTACCTTGTGTATTTAACCTCTCTACTTTAACTACAAGACTTACAAAATTTCCTTGACTCTAACATCTGTATCACTTTTTACGTGTTCATTCTATAAGGAAAGCAAATTCTATATTTCAGGCCAATTCCAAATTTTACTCACATGCTTACCCTGACTGTTAAAGGTTATTCCTTGCTATAAGAAACAAATCCTCTAATTTCTGTCTGGGGCCGTCTCCTCTTCAGATATTGACAAATTTATTTTTTAATACTCCGCCAGCCAATATCTTAGAATAGAGGACTCTTATTCAGGGAGACTTTTCCAGACCTTTGGTGCACATAGGAGAATAAATTTAGCGCTTATACTCATAAATCAAATGCTCTGCTAAGTAAATTCTGGTTTGCAGTCGTAACCTCTATAACAACATGTTATACCTTTCTTTCAATCCCCCCCCCAAGGCTAAGGTTCAGATTAATGAGTGGTAGTTTTGGTTCACATCACAGGCAAAACTCAGGTATAAAAGAAAAACATATTTATTGGAATCCAAAGACATAATATACGCTTAGACCAATCTCACTTTCAATTAGTTCAATGACATGCTAAACCAAACCTTTTCAAATTGATTAATACTCTAATACATGAACAATAAATCCTTAAGTTAAAGACTAAACACACATAATATACACATTATACACTTCTAATCTATATTCTACCTACTATGTTTGTCTTGCATATTAAACTAGTTACAATCTTCTATAATCATTCCAAACAATTTGTCTTATGGACATTAGCCACTGCTAAATAATCACTTAAAGTTCTTAAATACTGTCCATACTCAATTAATACACTACAATGATCTTTCCCTTTTTCCGACTGGGTAATTATACAACAAAATTTGTACTTCACCATTTCTTGGGGCAGGATCTCCAGGTCCATCTGAAATGTCCTTCTTTGTTTGAATTACCTTATCGATACTTCCATAAGTCTGCGTCCATGTGGCGGGTCACTATGGTCATCAGATTAAGCTGTGCTCTGCACCTGGCATTTTTTCCCTTGTCTAATCTCAATCTGCTTCGGACCATCGTCATTTCTACTGCCGATTCTGGTATACGTCCACGATATTATTCTGCCGGAACTTTCAGCGAAGGAGCAAAGACAGATATGCCGACATCTCACGCTTTCGTACCAGTGGAAATTCCGACATCGAAGGGAAAGGCACACTCTCCGATATCGAACTATCGCCAAGGAACACCATCAGGAACCACCGGTCCACGAGAGAAGTCAAATCATCATCCAGCAAAACAGGTGAAAAGAGCCCTGAGAAAGGGGTGAAAACCCATTTTATTCTCCCTTCCTTCCTTCCCCCCTTACAAGCTGCGATAGTGGCCTCTTACTACTTTCCGTGATCTTTTCCCACCCACTACTTTCATCGACCACAGCAACTTCGGCACATCGCGAGATCATAGCAGCGTCTTCCGGGAAACGAACGTGCGATGCTTTCCGAGATTGCCAATACCTCAGGCCCGTCCGTGACCTTTGGACTATCGTTTACATCTAATTTACCCATTCATTGTATACATGATGCATTCATATAATACTAATTTATACACAAAGTTCTTTACATGGTCTTACAATTCTATTAAAAGAAGGTAATTCTATTTCCATTTACAGTTAGTACTTTATTTCTTCTGCTCAAGTACAAGTTTTTTCTCTCAGCTGATTTTTCTGACTTGTTAAATCCTGAATGAAGTGTTTCTTTAATAAAGTGCTTCATTCAGGATGTAACACCTCCACTTCATTCACCACAATTCCCGTATAATCAATTGGTTCATTCATTTCTGCAATGTCACCACCTGGATGATATATACTTGCAAAGTGCTCACTCAGTAACTCAACTATATCAACTGATTCAGTTACCTCCCTACCATCGGCATTCTTTAAAATCATTCTGCCATATACATTTTTCCTTTTACTTGCAACATATCGAAAAAACTGTTTAGGATTCTCTTTATGCATGGCCAATGTTCTTTTGTAATCCTTTTTTGCTTTTCTTACCACACTGGTTACCCTTCTGGCCTGCGCTTTATACCATTCCTGTGCCTGCCGGTCACCTTTCTCCTTAAATTCCCTCCATAGTTGTTTCTTTTTTTGCAGCTCAAGCTTAATGGTGTTATTCATCCATTTAACCCCTACTTGATTTATTATTTGGACTCTAGGTATACAGTCAGCCACTGTTTCATGCAAACACTTGTTAACTGCCTCCCGTGCACTATCAACTTCTAGCCCTTGCAGTTGCACATGCCATGGCACTGAACCAATCAAACTCCTAAGCTTGTCATACTTACCAGCCTGATAATTCCACATGTACCCTGTCTTAATTGTAAATTCCACACCTTTAGCCACCTCCCAAGTCAAGACCCTATGATCACTCTCACCAATTGTGGCAATGTGGTCATATTTGTTACAGCCAAATCCTAAGATGCAATTACTAGGTCAAGCACTCTCTGACCCCTAGTATTTTCCATTACATGCTGTCGCAGATAGTTATCCCTTAATAACCACATAAAATCCAATTCCTTCCTCCCGTGTGTCCTCTCCTCACTCCAATCAATGTGACCATAGTTGAAAACTCCCATAATAATTACCCTCCTTCCACTCATTTCTTCTATTTGCTTGTGCATACTATCTCCACCATCTTTTCTATCACCTGGTCTATAGCAGCACCCATTTGTATATTTTATTCTGCTAGCCACAATCTCACACCGAATGGCCTCAAATGTGCTCTATTCTCTATCCTGCAATTCAACTTTTATTCTCCTTGGCTGCAGCTCATCAGCTATCATCAACAATACTCCTCCCCCCATTTTATTCTCCCTGTCATTCCTGAACACACTATACCCATCACATTCAATCCCACTAGCTATATCATCTACAGTCAGCCATGTTTCACTAATGCCAATAACCTGTGGTCTGGAAGTGCCAACCATGGCCAAAAATTCTTCCTTCTTGTTCCTAATACTCCTAGCATTAGTGTACATGAATTTAAGACCCCCATTAGCCAAATCCGTACCTCGATGCCTTTATACTATCCCATTCTGATTTGTTGTCCTTATTCGCTCAGGCATATTATACTCATTTATACACTCAACTGCCTCCCTAAGGTCTGCATATCTACTCTCTCCCCCCTTAATCAATCTAGTTTCCCTGATTCTGCACATCCACTTCATTCAACAACACTTTTTCAAGTCTCCTTACACCGAATCCATTCAAATGCAAGCCATCCATCTTATATAGCTCCTTTCGCCTATGGAACTCACTCCACAAATTCCACACCACTTGTCACACATAACCCATGAATAAAGTCATTTGCAATTATGGCCCTCCTTTTAAACACTTCACTGTCATACCGCAGCAAAAGACTAATCATCCTAACTCTCTCACGCTTTTCTTTTGCTACCTCAAACAATTCATTCAGGTCCGCTATCATTTCCATTTTATCTCCTTTCAAATCATTTGTACCTGCCACAACAATCATTTCTTTCACCCTTTCCTTTTGCTCTCTAATAGACTCAATTACGTCCTTGAATGTTGCACCAGACTCAATTACGTCCTTGATGGTCGCACCAGGTTGGTACGATTTTGTCAAATCCTCTACTAACACACCTCGTACTAACGAATCTCCACTCTCTCCTTCATTTTGTTTACATTCACACTCATACTCTTATTTTTCCTATCATACTTTTTATTATTGACTGATACACTCAGTAGACTTTTGTTCATACGCTCTAGCTGCCGCTGTGCTCTTTGTATCGCTCCGCTCAACAACACGATCTCACTCATTGCATCTATCTCATCTTTTTTTATTTTCTGTTAAACCATTAATTTGCTCTTTATTAATACCATCATTCCACGTTCTACATTCACGCCCTCACAGTTCTCTGGTACAACCTCGCCATTTCTTGTCATATCACTATTTTCTTCATTCTGAAGTTTGACAAAAATATCACACTCACGACCTGAAATACAATTTAATTCCTCATTTTCCTTACATTTTCTACACACATTCACTCCTTTATTATCATCTAACCATACTCCAACTGCACTCCGAAAAGCGTACATTTCGCAGATAGTACACTGAATAATCTCCTTTATATTACAGTTATTGAATAAAGATGAGCCCGCCATTTTCCTTCTTACTGGAGCCATACTCACTTCTATCGTATTTTATCAAATTAATAATTGAAACACCAAAAACACACAAAGAGACAAACTAAGATATATGCAAAGCACACTACGTAATATTCAAGTAAATTTGTCAATGATAACTTAAAATAACACTTATCTTATCAGGAGCTCTCAACAAACACTAGTTAAATAATTAACAGTAGACCATAACATTCATAATTTCATTGCAATTCAGCACTTTTTGACATTAATTAATATATGATGACGTGCAAAGCAACTAGTTTCTCTGATTCCTCCATTTTTTATGCTTTGAGATCAAAGACAAGGAGGAATCCATGGAAGCTAAATTTCTGTGCTATTAAGAAAGGGGTAAGCACTAGATTTTTCTCTCAGAGAAGTGAGTGAGTGGAATATCTTGTCCGTTGGTAGTGAGTGCATCCAGTGTGAATGAGTTTAACAAAAAATGTGACAACTGGTATCAATGGTATGTATGGCTTCCCTTGATAGTCCTTGGAGGAGAGTCTCTGATGATGATGATAGTAATAATAATAATAACAAAAGAGAACCTGCAGAGAACCCACTCCAGCCATGCACATCCTGCAGACTAAATGAATGCCATATGCTAGAAGTAAATAGGCAGTACGATCACACTTTATAAAGATTTAATGATAGGGAGAATCAAAAATATATTAAGTCGAAAATCAACAACAAAACGTTGCTTGAATATGTCAGCCTAGTGGGGATTTGAATTATGCTATTTATAAGAAAAATAAAAGGAATTCTGAGATATTCATAATGGTATGCTAAGAATTTGAAACTGGAATTATTTATAATATTGAGGAAGGTTTTTTTTTAACTTATTCTGGCTACAAAATAAGTTAAAAGATTGTGGGGTGGGAATGAAAAAAATTTAACAAGGGTTCTCCATTCCACACAAAACCTATATTAATTAATTCTCTATCTACACACACACAAAATGGCACTAACAACTACCTTAATAAAATGCCATTTACCACTCGCCCACTAATAACTATTATTTGTAAACTGCATGTGTTCTCTGGCCAATTTGCCTGTATGTGGGATGAAAAAAACCTGATAAAAAATCCTGCTACTTTTGTATGAGAACAGCTAACTCATATTGAACTCAAAAAATACATTAAAAAATTCATCTCAATAAGATGAATATTAAAGTCAGGTATTTTCCAACCTTAAGGATGCAATGTCCCACTGTTCTTCCAATTGTAATACAGAGGCCTTAACATATTAAAACACTGCTACCAACTATTGTCTCATTGCAAACAACCAATAAACGTTTGGGGAAAAGAGAGATAGCAAGAATATAATCATACTATACTTATATATTCAACTACCATTTGTGATAAAAACCTTTCATAAGATTAAAATTCTGTTTCAACCTTTACATTAAGGTCATCTTCAGAAATGTATACATCATCATCAAATTCCTGATATGTACCATCCAGGGTTATACAGGATATGATAGTACTACATGAAAAACTTACATCATTACTAACTTCCTATCTACAATTTTCCTCCAAACCAACCTGTCAAGACTCCAACATTATCAGATCCTATATCTCTGTCTCCTAAGTAGGTGAGGCCATTTTAGCTCTATCTAACTTTTTGGAGAGTGAGGGAGCAGTTCAATCTCCACCCATCGCCAATTAGAGATGGCTGGCCAAAGGCTATCAACTAATTATAAATGGCATCCAGTGAAGAGACAGCAGGCAAGTACCACCATCTTATGGTCACTAACAAAATATATTTATTGTCTGAAATAGTAATACAGTGGGTTCTACAGCAAATTTTTTTGAGTTTACAGAACAAAAAAACCTGCTTGGCTCTGCCAGATATCGACTAATTCAGGAATTCATTAAAAAAAAGGTTTAAAAAATCCCTTTCGTTAGCAAATACAGGTAACCCTCATATAACACGGACATTAGATTCCATAGAAATGTCGTGTTATAGATATCGTGTTATGCGAGACTAAGATCACATAGAAAAAGTAGGGTTATGTTCCAAAATCGTTTTTTTTTTTTTTTAATTATATAAACAATGCCATATTCAACAAAAAAATATTTTTATTTAATTCAGGTAATTCATGCAAGTTATGAAAATATATAAATTATGAAACAAATACATAGTATAAAATTATAAATTTACAAATTGTACATAAACTTCATTGTACATAATGCATAAATGTTTTAGGCAAAATAAAATAAAGTGCATATTTTAATCTTTCATAGCACGAGGATTTGAAGATCGGTTAATAAACATTGCCTTTGTCATGTAATCACCTGATGCATTACTACAAAACAATAGAGTAATTCTATCTTTAGAAACTTTGTATCCAGAAGCTGACTTTCATTTTTCAAAATATAGGCTTTTGCATTTGCATTTTTCCCGAATATAACCTGCATTCCTCTGCATTGAACGCCTGGTCTGCATCATAAATGAACTACAATTTGTACACCGTGTTATATCGAAACCGCGTTATACAAGGGTTACCTGCAGTGTTGAGCTACAAAGGGCTCACACGAGCCCCTTATAAAATTTTTCTTAAATTTGCGAGCCACTTGTTTAATAATCTTGTAGAACTAGAAAATATATCACTATAGAATGTATACATGCTACTATAATTGCTACTTTAAATTCATATGGATTTTCTGATAACTATATAAAAAATCATTTCATTGCATTTTGTTCTGATGGAGCTAGTGTAATGTTAGGAAACAAATCAGGTATTGCAATCAAACTTCTACAAAAATTTCCCAACGTTATGATTTGGCATTGCGCTCATCGTTTACACTTAGCATTAGACGATTAGATAAAAAACATTAAAGAAAGAAATCGTTTTGAAATATTTATGGATAAATTATATGCTTTATATCGTCAATCACCAAAAAATTAACAAGAATTATTGCAAAAGACCTTGGTATCGAAATTTTAAAGATCGGCCATGTGTTTGGACCACGATGGGCAGCTTGCGGTTTACGAACGGCTCTTGCTTTGTGGAGAAATTACCCAGCTTTATGCAAGCATTTTGCAATGAATGATAAATATAACGGCTTTTTAAACCGACTTCTCAATTTGGAATTTTTAAAAGATCTAGCATTAATGATTGATATCCTACAGGAATTATCATATCTGTCAGAAGCTCTATAAAGTCACAATATACGTGTTATAAGGGCTAAGTTAGGCTTTTTTTTTTTTTTTTTTTTTGCTCGACGATGCGAGCCCGTTGTTAAAATTTTCATAGCGCACCACTGGTTATCTGTACATTCAAAATGAGAACAGCTTTCTTGGGGTAGCATAGCACTATGCATGTAAACACACTTACACAGGGCTGCACAGCCCATATATTTAATAAATAATAAAAATTTCTAAACAAAATATTTTTAACTTTAATAAAACAGAGGCAACAGCACTAATCACATTATGGAACTCTAATTGGGACATATCTTTAAAAAACAAGAATGTTGGGCAACTACATTCATTGAAAATCAAAGTTTCTGTGGCTTGGCAGTTCTGTGGGAAGCTTTTAGTATTAAGAACAAATTTTAAGGTAAATGATGAGTTTAATAAACAATTTCATCATTGATGAGTTAATTTCAGAGATTATCCGAATAGCTTGCATTCCAATATAAAATTCACTCTTGAACTGGAAGATCGCAAAAAATTACCATTCCTTGATATCCTTGTCAAAATAAAGGAGGAAAAAAGATGATCTTTTAAGTATACAGAAAAATCTCCCATGATAAGATTTTTAAATGCTGCTTCACGCTATCATCCATTACAAAAGATAGACATGATTGAAACATTACGAGATAGAACATACAATATATCCAGTACGTCAATTAAAAGGAATGAAGAACTGCACTAGATGAAACAGAACGTCGCACTCAATGAATCCAAGACAATCAGCAAAATTCTTAATACACCTCCTGCAGCTCCCTTACTTAAAATTTTAAGAAAGCAATCACTCCACCTTACATCAAGAATCTTATAGACAAAGTGGCTATGTTACTCTGTGAGTACAACATCAAGTGACTTTTTTTTATCTTTGCATAAAATCCTCCAGCTTCTTATATCCCCTAAAACTTCATCATTTCATGAAAAAAACCTGACATTATGTGATTCAGTGCCCTTGTGGAATTTGTTGTGCAAGCCAGACAGGGAGGTCGTGGGAGATCTGCATGTCTGAATACGTAAAAGATGTCAAAAAAAGAAGAGAGCATAAATCAGGCTTGGCATCCCACGCAACTACCACAGCTATCAAGCAGTTTGACAACAAACAAAAATGGCTTATGTTGATCATAACTGTTTTACAAGAAATTTCAAAAGAAGTCTTACAAATGCTAAGGATTCCCACGCAACATAACAAAAATCAAGGCTTAATCTTACACTAAGTTTAGTCTGTTTTCTTTCCTTAAAAATCTAACTGCTATAAACCTAGGATATGAAACGTGCAATGTCACAGAACGTGACAGCAATAACTAGCCGTGTTCCAACATGCATGTGTAGTAATGAATTTAACATTTTTTATTCTGTTTACTTATTTGTATGTAACAATTGTGAGTTCTGATAAAATCTAATACATGTAATTGCCCCTGACAATGTAAGTCTGACTTATGGAACTTGTAGAGTTATAATTGTGTATTTTTATTAAACTCATTATTTACCTTAAAATTTGATCTCAATACCAAAAGCTTCCCACAAAACTACATTTGTTCCATGGCAAGTTAGATTTTGCATACTTTGTCCAGCCCTTCCTAAAGTATACTTTTATTACAAATAAGTTGTTTGTATACTTATGATACTTTTGAATTATTGTTTTGTTTATCAAGGCACATATGTCTGAAACTTTCATTTAGATAGGATTTCTATTATTATTATTTGTCACCTCCAGAGAGAGTCCAAAGACTCATCGAGGGAGGGCATCTACTCTACAACTGTGCTTCCACCACTCACAATCCACCAGACTGCAACTACACCAACGCCATCTACCACCACCACTAGTATTTCCACAGACAATCACAAACACACGTTTGTGATTGCCCACAGCGGGATTCGAACATGCAGCCTCTTGACTGGAGAGCAGACACGCTAACCACTCAGCCAACGAGGCTGGCCAAGTGGTTAGCGTGTTCATTTCTATGAAAGTACAACAAGGCAATTTTGGAAATGGTGAAAGGGAAAAGATAGTTAGTATGGCTAAAATAATTTTATTCTGTTCGATTCATCACTCCACAGAATACTTTTATTATGAATGATTGTATAAGCTCATCAAAGGTATTTTGTTCTTGAAGAGTCTGCTTAAGCCAAGCTACCTTACAGTGGATGTGATACTAGGACTTCATGAGTAGGATCTCCATTTAAAAAAAAAGCTTCAAAAAAAAAAATAAATTTTCTTTATTTGGAATATACTGTTACTCAGTATTTAGATAAATTATTGTAATAAGCAGATACTAATGGAAATAAAATTCTCTTTACATAAGAAAAACAACCATATGGTTC
This sequence comes from Typopeltis vanoorti, assembly GCF_054136105.1. Lineage (NCBI taxonomy): Eukaryota > Metazoa > Arthropoda > Arachnida > Uropygi > Thelyphonidae > Typopeltis > Typopeltis vanoorti. The sequence continues at coordinate 55,737,472 of NC_143556.1, forward strand.
TACAATTGTTATTGTTTTATTTTTTTAGTATGGCTTCCACCACAATATGTTATAAACCTATAGTGCATTAATACTGCTTAAGTGATTTTTTCATTATTTTTTTTAATTTTCATTATTTTTTTTAATTTTCATTATTTTTTATTATTATTTCTTTTTATATATATATAATCTGGAAATTCTGCTCTGTCAGCCAAACAGAACTTTCTTCAAGTCAGTTTAGACTTCCAATAAATGAAGCAAGAATCTCATACCAGGTGATGAAATTCATCTCTCGCATGAAGACAATCTAAAAACATCCAAACAATTACAGGTGATTCTTCTAGCAAACAACCTATTGAAGAATTACAACAATCTGTTTACATTAATTCATCATGAAGAGTCGGCCAATAAAGATACACAACTGTGTGACACTTTAAATCGGATATTTAGAAATTAAAGATGCTTCTGGAAACAGTAAAAGGGAAAAGACAAATGTTACAAAGTCTGGCTAAAATAATTCTATTCTCTTACTGTTTCAATATTCATCAAGATCTTCATCTGAACATGAATGTGGAGTTCAGCTCACCATTCATTAAATGTTTTCAATCACAATTAAAGTAACTAAGTCTATGAATGAGGCCAGTATACACTATCTACCAATAACTATCCAGACACTTCAGCAATTTACAATTCATACCAGTAGATGAACCCTAATATCGGGTATGTCCACCTTTAGACTTTATCACCTCCTGCAACCTTTAAGGGAGAATTTCCACCAATGCACAGTAGACATCAGATAGAATTTCTCTCTATTGCTCCATCAAAGAACACTGAGTTAAGCGAAAGATTGCGCATGTGCTGCTTTTCACCTCAATCACCACTCCAATTCATCTCACAGGTGTTCAATGCGGTTGAGGTCAGGATTCTGCACAGGCCAGGGCAGCCATTTAGCACCCATCTTTTCATACCATTCCATAACAGCTGCAGATTTGTGTCATGGGTCATTGTTGTTTTGATAGTAACACAGGTCCATTCCATAAAAACCCCATAGTGTAGGCAGCTCCTGATTATCCAGAATATTAAGGAACTGAGCTGCTTTCATGGAACCACGGACAACGATCTACTCCCTATACGGGAATAAAAAGGTGTTAGCTGATTTGATTTGTTAGCATAATGATAAGTTTATTTTTTCTTCTTATTTCCACATTTTTATTACTGTAATCTATATAATGTAAAATGCTAAATACAATTTAAAAGAAATCCAGTTAACCTGATATTTATTTTCCATAAGAAGCACTAATGCAAATTATGTAGGAGAAATCAGACATCACAGTGATCATACATAGCAGGCTCTGTACTGACACAGAGAATATTGTCAGGCAACTGTGATGCCTGATAATATTCTCTTCAAACCACACATTTGCAATGATTATTAAAAGTTAGTGAATCATGGATCGTGATTTAAAGAAGGAAAACAGAAATACTCTATAGTGTTTTCTTATTAGTGCCTTATGTTTTGTATTGTGTGATGTATGCTTTTTTTTTTTTATGTGCTTTTTTTTTTTTTTTTTTTCTTGTATACATAGTGCCATATTATCTGCCAAGTGCATAGGCATGTGATTACATCACTGGATGCGACTTCACTTATGTGAAAGTGACATATACGATGCGATTTTTTTTATTTCTGAGTTGCTAGAGAACAGTAACTTTCGTTAAGTTGTATTGCTGAATTATCATGTGATCAGTGGTGCATCATCCGTCATAAAAAGACATTACAGTAACAGTGGAGGTAGGAGAAATAGGATGTTATGAAACCTTACTGTGAATAATGCTATCGAATTAGTATGAATCTGATGGTTAATCCAATTATACATTATAGCAACTGGAAGTTTGAATGATTACAAACTACTCAAAGCATAATCAACAGGTAGTCATACAAAAATGCATATTGTTGGTGATCACAATACAATGAAATATTAACTGTCACGTCATCATGGAAAACAACAGTTACAACCATTGATTACCGGGCACTATGCATACTAGAAACTGATCGAATGATCAGTTTCCGGCAGATCACTAAAATGTGAAAGTTGCATCTGATTGTATTTCTTGATATCTAGTTAAATATTGAGAAGTATAAGACATTCATTTCAATGAAATGAATAAACACAAATGGGCGAGAAAATTTCAGGAGTGTAGTTAGCATGGGTGTTAGAACTAGTTTTTTTTGCTTGGAGAGTTCTGAATGAGTGGAACAGGTTGCCAGTCTTTTATGGGTGCCATGACTGTGAATCAGTTCAAAGCAAAGTATGATAACTACTGAGCAAATGTTGGATAGTTCTTGATATGATGTTTAGGACCTCCCTCGATGAGTATAAGGACTCCTTGTGGTAGCCCGTAATAATAATAGTAATTATTATTATTATATCTTTAATGGACTGGTATGCCGAAATTTCTATTTTTATTTATTTTTTCCTTTTTAAGAAGAAAAAGGCATTCAGAGGGGAAGATGCAATCCGCTCAGTACTATCAACTGTGATAGAGAAGTTTCCAAGCTTCAGATTTTCCATTACACTTATGTAAAAACAGAACTCGGCAACGTGAACGTTTTGGCCACGATTTCCCGTCGACAAAACGTTCAACGGAAAACTAATCGATTAACAAATTTTATATGATAAATTACAAACTACAATTTGTCTGTATTATTATTCTTCATTATAGGTATAAAATGACAAACAAAAGTTGTAATTACCTTGATATACACACAAATTAAACTCAAAACATGACATGCTTCCTATATGATCTCAAACGTAAACATTCAATAAAGATCAAATCGACTGGATAAGAAAACCATAGCGCCACGGTAAGAAATATTCTAAAATTTAAGTATTTCAAAATTGCGAAACTTATCCTTCATTTTATTCAAAATAATCTTAGAATAATATTAGCGTTAGAATTTACTAAGAAAAAAGATATAGTCTTCCAAATCAATATTAGTTAATCATATATATAATCATCTGTTTAATGTTATTACTTAAAGCTTCAATTTAACGCTTTTTAAGGATAATTTCTAGGATTACTATTGGTCTTGCAGCTGGAGTTTGTGGGACATTATTTATTGGTTACTGTATATGTTTTGATAGGAAAAGAAGAAGCGACCCTTTGTTCATGCAAAAGCTAAAGGAAAGAAGAGCAAAAGCACGGCAGAAGAAAGAGCAAGCAAAGAAAGGGATAAGCAAGCTTCCTGATTTAAAAGACTATGCAGCTGTTCAGAAGTTTTTTATTCCAGAAGTGCAGATTGGAGATGAGCGTTTAACACAAGGAGATTTAGCACAGAGTGCTGAAGAAGGGACAATGATGGAAGACGGTGTTGAATAATTCCTAAGAGCTGTTTTAAACATGTTTTTGAAATCATTCTGCTAAAATGCAAAAGCAAATTCGAAGAAATAAGAAATTTATTGTTATATCATCTTTTACATTTTTTACTTTTTTTATCATCTTTTACAATAAACATTTATGCTTCAAAAAAAAAATTTGGGCGCCAGGATTTCTTCTTAATGGGAAGGAGGTGGAGAGGATACAGAGGCGAGTGACCAAGATGATAGCAGGTCTATGGAATGAACTTTGTGAGAACAGATTGAAGATTTGTCTGTTGGAGAAATTGGTTGATAGGTGGAAAAGGGGTGATATGATTGAGACATTCAAATTACTGAAGGGTTTCTATAAGATTAATTCATAGGATATTTTTGAGAACAGGACTAGTGGCAGGAGGACTAGGGGCCATCCATGGAAACTGGGAAAGAGTGTGGTTAGCAAGGGTGTTAGAGCTAGGTTTTTTACTTGGAGAGTAGTAAATGAGTGGAATAAGCTGCCAGAGTGTTGTGGGTGCCATGACTGTGAATGAGTGAATGAGTTCAAGGCAAAGTATGACAGATACTGTGTGAATGTTGAATATTTGTTCTTGACATGATTTTAAGGCCGCCCTCGATGAGTCTAAGGACTCCTTGGAGTTGCCCGTAATAATAATAATAATAATAATAATAATAATAATAATAATAATAATAATAATAATAATAATAATAATATAACTTGCTTACAATATCCAGGCAACAATAATCAAGGAAAGGAAAAAGTAGCAATAGCATACAACACCAAACATCAAGATAAACTTCTTGACTGGAAGGCAGTTTAAAATAGAGTACTCAAAATGAGGAAATGGACATTGAGACTTATTTGTGCCTATGGTCCCACAAAAGGTTCTTCGTCTGGTAGAATTTTTCGAGTCATTAGAACAGGCAGCTAACATTTAAAAAAATGGAAACGTGGTCCATTATGAAGATCTGAACAGCAGAGTAGGAAATGAATTTAAACAGATATATAGGAACATTTTGGGGAAATTTGGAGAAGAGGACAAAGCTAATGATAATGATAAGTATATTTACTGGGCTTCTTCTCAGGACACGGAGCACTCATTACTAACACCATGTTTCAAAATAAAGATGAACAAATTTGCATGGAAAGAAGACACAAGAAAAAAGAAAGCCTCATGGACTATGTCATTGTTGATAGTGATATCATCAGGCTCATTTAGGACACAAGAGTGCTCAGGGAACTCGAAATTGGAAGTGCCTATTACGTAGTACTAAGCAGGATAAAAATGAATATCGCGTTGAAAAGAACTAAAAAGGTTTTTAAAGGAATTAAAGTTGAGCAGCTTTTACAGGTGAATTATAAACTCAAGTGTGCAAACGTTAGTGAAACAAATTGCAGCAGCAGCTTGAAAACAAGGACCAAACCTTGGAGTCTCATTGGCAAACTTTGAAGAAGACATAGATTCAGTTAAGGAGGTATATGGTGAAATTGTCCGTAAGGATAGAAAAATAAGAACACCATGGTGGACACAAGAAATTAAAGAAGCAGTCCTGGAAAAGAAGAAAGCATACCTAAAGTTCTTAGCATATAAGTCAGCAGATGACATAAAAGAATACAAAGAAAAATATAAGCTAGCTAAGCTATGTGTAAAAGTAGCTAAACAGAAGTCATAGGAAAACTAGTAAGATATAGAAAATAAATAGCAGAAAGTGGCAAATTGTTTTAGAGGCAATTGAAGAAGCTGATAAATGGAGAAAAGAATACAGTAAAAGAAATCGGAGATAATAAAGGTGATATGGAAATTGAAAATAAGGATATCCTAAATGTCTGGAATAATTCTGTCCACTGACAGAACCATTCTAGAAAATTTTCAAGAGGAATGCAAACAGGAGTACTTGAAGTAGAAAAAGCTGTCAAAAACTTCAAATGTAGCAAGGCAGCTGTAGCATGTGATATACGACTATAAATGTTTAAAGTATTATTATTATTATTATTACGGGCAACTCCAAGGAGTCCTTAGACTCATCGTGGGAGGTCCTAAACATCACGTCCGCGCAACTATATAACATTCTCACAGTATCTATCATACCTTGCCTTGAACTCACTCACCATGATAGTAGCCACAACAGACTCTGGCAGCTTATTCCACTCATTTACCACTCTAAAAGTAAAAAACCCAGCTCTAACACCATTGCTAACCACACTCTTGCCCAGCTTCCATAGGTGTACCCTAGTTCTCCCACCATGAGTCCTGATCTGAAAATATCCTCTGAATTAATCCTATAGAAACCCTTCAGCAATTTGAATGTCTCAATCATAACTCCCCTTTTCCGCCTATCAACTAATTTCTGCAATCCACAAATCTTCAACCTGTTCTAATAAGGTTCATTCCATAGACCAACTATCATCTTGGTCACTTGCCTCTGGATCCTCTCCACCTCCTCCCCATCAAGAAGAAACCTAGATGACCAAATCTGGGCACAGTAGTCGAGATGAGGTCTTATCAAGGCTCAGTACAGAGGTACAATAACTTGCTTGTCTCTGCTCGTCAGGGTATTTTTCAACAACCAAGTGAGTTGATGAGCTGATTTAGCCACTTTTGCAATGTGCCCCAAAACTCCATCTCCCTATCCACCAATACTCCCACGTCCCTGGCCTCATCAATCTCCTGGAGGACAGTTCCACCACTGTTATATACTGCTGCTAATCTTTTCACACCAAAATGCATAACCTTACCTTTTGTCACATTAAATCGACATCCATTCTCCTTAGCCCAGAACTCCAATCTATCAAAGTCGTCCAGTAAGATTTTGACATCTGCATTCATTATTGCCCTACCCAACTTTGCATCATCAGCAAACAAATGAACTGTTCATCTTAGATCCTTCCCTACATCGTTAATGAAGAAATTATACAGCAGTAGTCCAAGAACAGAACCCTGCAGCACACCACTAGTCACAGGCCATCTTTGGGACTCTACTCCTGAATAAACTACTCTCTGATATCTCTCCATCAACCACCCACTTATCCATCTCACCAACCACATATCCATTCCCATGTATTATAGTTTACGGATTAGAATTCGATGTGGTATCCTGCCAAATGCCTTAGCCAGGTCCAGCAGTATCACTGTAAACCCATTACCCTTATCCAGTTCAGCCGTCACTGTTGTTAGATCCTAAATGGAGGATTTTCTAAGAAGTTGTTCATTAGAATCTAACATGAAAATTTTAACTAATTTGAGATAATACCTGCACACCAGCAAAAAGTAATAAAGACCTTGTATGTTCTATATGAGAATGTGCATTAATATGTGTAATGTATTAGAATATTTGTAGTCGAAACGGAAAACTAAAATAGATACTATAAATATGTAAATATGTAAATATGTAAATACTATAAATATGTAAAGGAAATATTGGCTTAAATTTGTGTCCTATTAAGCTATCTAAAATAACGTAAATCGCCAGACAGTAATGAGTAACAGTGCAAAGGTCGCGTCTGAAACGCACGTATCGGTCGTAACGCTGAGGCTATAATTAACGTAAGCGTGCTTTCCTCGAAAACAGCACCTAACAGCAATAGGGAGAGTAAGGATTATCTTAAGGGCATTAAAACTAAGGGTAGTACGATAAGGAATACAGCACTAAGAGGGCGCTAGAACACAGAATATAAGGTAATGCGTGCCATATTGCAAGGCCTTTTTTTTTTTTGCTCCGGATTTCATCTCGAGAATTCTTGACCGATGGTCGGAGAAAGAATGAGGCAGGATTCTATGATGTCAGACAGCGGGCCGTTTTCCTGATTATACTGAGGAAGATTCCACGCTGAGCCGTACGCGAATCATCAACGTATGCAGAATCGTGCCAGTCGCTGGATGTCCCATCGGAAAGAAGCGGAGATAGCCCTCAGTCGCGGCAGAAATTAGTTCGAGTCCGGGGAAAGTAGAAAGGACGACGTAGCCAAAAGCCAGGCGCTGAGATAACTGATTGAAGGATGACCAGAACAACACGTGGTAGTTTATAGACCTTCAGAAAGAACTGGTAATTTAGAGATCTTTGTTATTTGTTATGGAATTGATAGAAGATAGAAATTTGTGTTTGATTAAGTAATGTGGGCAATCCTTAGAGAACATTGATAAGATTTCGTATTTTGAGACAACAAATTCTGTTGGACAAGGAATTGTCAGGAACAAATCAAATTGTATGTGACTGAAGTAATAAGTGTATTTTGTTTAGTAGATAACCTTAACTGAGATAGCAGCAAGTTGTGTAATATGTACTTTATGAATAGCATGCATGAGAGGATCTTAATTTTGTGTGATATTGTCATTGCTTTCTATTGTTTTGTATGATTAATACTTTGATCTATCCAAGTGAATTTGATAACTTTAGAATTGTTTAACTATCTTAGGATGAGATTTAGAACTTTTAGTATTTTGATTCAATTTAGTTGTAATTGTCATTTAGTTCAAATAAACATGTTTTATTGCACATGCCTGAGTCCTGCCTGAATTCGCGATATCAAATTACCACTTATAAAATAAGAACCATAGTGGGAGAAATTTTAGTATATATATGTTACTAAAATTAGTCACGGTACAAAATTAGTCATAGTACCGATATCTATTTAAGTGTGTGTTAGAGTGAATGCCAATGAATCTAGGAATATTTCCCTGAACTTGAATATTTCCTATTATAGGATACTGGCTGGTGCAGTAGAAATATAAATTTGCCAGTATCTGAAAAGGAAATATCCCTAGGTAGATTCTAGTTATATTACACATAAGAAAAGATAATAGAGGTTAAAGAAGTATATAAGTTAAGAATGTAGAGAGAAACAACGACATAACACTGTGTTATGTCGTTTAACGTTGTTTAACATATAAAACTTGAGCAAGTTATTAAGTCATAAAATGGTATAAAATCGTTGTAGTGGCAATGCTGCATAATTCAGAAGGCATGGACAGAGGGTCGAATACCCAATGATTGGCATAGAGCTCTCATAGTTCTCATTTATAAAATAATATATAAAGCTGAATTTGAGAATTATACTTGAAAGTAGGTAGTGGAAGAGAAGCTAGGAAAAGAACAAGCTGTGTTCAGGCCAAATACAAGTTGTGAAGATCCGATGTTTAGTTTAAAACAAATAGTTGAATCAGTGTGGGAATATGACAAGGATCTGTACTTAAGTTTTGTAGATCTGGAAAAGGCATATGAAAAAGAGCCTAGAGAAAGCTTTTCAAAACACTACAGTTATAAGAGGTGAATGGAACATTATACAGTGCAATACATAGTCTATATTTAAGTTGTCAGTTAGTAGTTAGAATTGAAGGAAATGTAGGAAGATGGTTTAATGTAAAATCAGGGGTAAGACAAGGATGCACATTATCTTCACTACTATTTATCATCTATATGGATCACATTATGAAAGAAAGTAGCACTATGCCTAATATTCAGGTTGAAGATGTCCAACTTAGCTCTATTCTTTATGTAGATACTGTTGTACTCCTAAACACATCTAGTGCAAGTATCCAGAACAGCTGTAACAAATTTGGCATGAAATTCAGCATTAAAAAGACCAAAGCCATGGGCAAGAACATTGGAAAACTTCAACTGCATTCTAAATGGAGATCCTACAGAACTAGTAAAATGTTTCAGTTATTTTCGGCACAGTTTTAGTGGAAATGGCACGTTAAATCTGCTAATAGACAACAGAATAAGCAAAACTGGTACATTAGGTAGCCAGGTGAATAAATTTATATGAAATAAGAGAGAAATTAGTCAATAATCCAAAGTAGAATTATACAAGACAGTGTTCAAACTAATTTAAAATTATGCATCTGAGAGTGGTGTTATAAATAAAGCACTATCAAAGACTAGAGACCATAGATATGTGCATTCTGAAAAAAATTAGGAGAGTGAACCGAGGTATCAGTGGCAGAATGAAGATATCTGAAAGGAACTTGACACTATTAGTATTTAAAAATGTGTAAGCAGAATTAATCTAAGGTGTTTGGCCACTTAAATGAAATGGGTGAGGAAAGATTAGCAAAACAGGTGTTTAATGTCACGTTGTTCTGGGTCTCTTACCTGCCATCGTGGCATTAAACACCTGTTTTTTGCTAATCTTTCCTCACCCATTTCATTTAAGTGACCAAACACCTTAGATTAATTCTGCTTACACATTTTTAAATACTAATAGTGTCAAGTTCCTTTCAGATATCTTCATTCTGCCACTGATACCTCGGTTCACTCTCCTAATTTTTTTCAGAATGCACATATCTATGGTCTCTAGTCTTTGATAGTGCTTTATTTATAACACCACTCTCAGATGCATAATTTTAAATTAGTTTGAACACTGTCTTGTATAATTCTACTTTGGATTATTGACTAATTTCTCTCTTATTTCATATAAATTTATTCACCTGGCTACCTAATGTACCAGTTTTGCTTATTCTGTTGTCTATTAGCAGATTTAACGTGCCATTTCCACTAAAACTGTGCCAAAAATAACTGAAACAGGTGGATTGATTCAATCAGAACAGCCTTAGAAGAACGAAATGTTGGATATGAAAATATTGGAGTACTTACAAGTAATAGAGTTATTTGGAGGAATATTGAGAGTAGGAGATTAATAATAATGTGAACTTAATCATGTAGTGCTGTTGAAGTTACCTGAACACCCCTTGTCGGTACATGTCAGGAAATCGATGGTGATGATGATGTTTAGAATTTTTTCCAACATAAAACAGAAGAGTGCCCTATCTTTTTCATTCTTCATAGATAGGGCAATCTTTTAGCACCAGCGTATGGAAAATCATAGACTACATGGTGATAACCAGGCCGTATATTCCGGGTGTTATAGTTCTGCAGTGCACACCCATGGAACAACAATATGAACATCACTAATATCGGTATATAATATACCGATATTATATTTTTGCATTTATTTCTGTTAAAGACTACCTTAATTGTTTTTCTTTCGTGCGATTCCTAAAACTAAACACAAGATATTAATAAAATGCTTCATGAAGGGAACTGTAAATATTGCATCACATTCGCGTTAATAGTCCTGTTGTGCGGTCACAAATACGAAAGCCTTTGAGCACTTTGAACGACGTACAAATGGTCCAACTGGTCAAATTCTTAGCTTTCGAGTGATTAAAACCACCCAGATGGGAAGGTAAGGTGTGCCTTGTGACAATTTTGTCCAGAAATCAGTTGCTGTGATTGGCTATTGCGTCAACCAATTCCATCGAACGTTGTCATTTATCATGGGTTACTGTTTTTTTTTTTTTTTCATCTATTTTGCGTTCCTGAAGTGTGAACTGACGTGCTTAGGAGATCGATTTGGACAAGGGAAATGTATAATATCCAATTTTCTATAAATAATATATAACTTTTTTGCCCATATTTACAATGGGAAACAGTGTTCATGATCTACTAACTGTTCCATTTTCTGCAGAAAACGGAACACGAGGATTGTATGATTAGAGTCGTAGGAGATAACCTGTGTACAGAGCGCTTCAAAAGGATGTATACAACTTTGAATGACAATAGAAAGTAAATAGCGATAAATGAACAATTTGTATTACCATGTCAATGTAGCGTAACACTTGATGTTTCAACACAGACACTTAATGTTCGATAAGATTGCCTTCAGTATTCTGCAGACGTCCCATATGAAATCAATTTCCTGCCACATGCGGCAGAGCATATCTGGAGTAACTTCAGCAATGAGGGTCGTAATTTTGGAATGCAGAAATCCAAATTGGCTGGTAGTGGTGGTAGATAAACTTGATCTTTTGCAAAGGCTCTAGAAGAAAAAATCTAAAGGCATAAATTGGGGTAAATGCGATGGCCATGCTACAGACCAGTGGCGGCTCGTACTTAAGCAAAGCGACACTGTAGCACCCCCCAGGAAAAAACGAAAAAATTAAATTTTGTCTGTTTATAAATAATAACAATGCTTACAACATTATATAAGTGCAATACAGCATGTTAAAGGTTACAGCTTATGTTTTGACTTTGATTGACTAGTTAATAATTGGAATTGTTCGATTAACGCTTTAGTTACGAAACAAATGCACTGCGATCTAACGCGCTTACGCAGATATTCGTTTGCGCTTGTCATTGCACGTTACGTCATGAGATACACTGCTGCTTGGGCAGTGTATCATATGCTTGTGCGTGTTATTTCTGTGAGATATACCACAGATCTGGATGCTATCCTCGGCATTAAACTGCCGGTTATTATTGCCGGAGATTTTAACGCAAATCATCGCGCCTGGAGCAGTAGGTCTATAAATAGGAATGGCCGCATCCTCTTTAACTACACAAGCTCAAATTGCGCAACTGTGGCTGGTCCCTCAGTGCCAACTCACCACGGTCCTACTGGCTCATCCGACGTCTTGGATATAGCTGTCCTTCAGAATGTCAACCTACAGTACTCCCTGGAATCATTGAATGAGTTATCATCGGACCACAATCCTATTCTGCTCCAACTGGGTTATCAGAGAGATCTTCCCCATTCGTCTCATACCTTCATTCCCTGGGAAAAACTATTCAAAATGCTTCCAAACTACATTGATCCCATCCCTCATATTAATTCCAAGGAAGAAATTCATTCTGCAGTCAATAAACTTACTGATCAAATCAACACAGCCATAGCATCTATCACCTCAAATTCAGTTGCCTTCAAGCCTAAACGACTACCAGATGACATAATGAACTTAATCAGGGAGAAAAATAAAGCAAGAAAAATATACCACAACACCAGAGCACCCCAAGACAAGAAATATCTCAACAAAATGAACAGTGCAGTGAGAGATGCACTTAAAGTCCATAGAAACAAACTATGGGAAGATAAATTAGCCTCCATATCACCTGGTGATCAATCCATTTGGCAATTCCTGAGAAACATCAAAAACAAAAACAAATCTCTTCCTCCTCTCAAATCTGACCTGAACATTGTTTACACAGATGCAGAAAAAGTTGAAACTATAGCTAAAAATTTAGAAAAACAGTGTAGCCCTTCATACAATAATCTAAATTTCAATCATATTTACAAAGTCCACCGCCACGTCAGACACGTGTTAAAACGGCCTGATACCTGTACCAGCCAACTCACACCTACTTCCCCAGCTGAAATTTATGACATTATAAAGAATTTAAAAAATAAAAAAGCTCCAGGGTCTGACGGCATCTCCAACAAAGTTATTAAACTGCTACCCCGAAAAGCCATCGTATATCTCACAACAATAATAAATGCTATGTTCAGGTTTAAGTACTTCCCCTCTGCATGGAAGTTGGCAGACGTAGTTCCTATATACAAACCAGGCAAGGATCCTCAGCAGCCTCAAAGTTATCGTCCCATAAGTCTGATATCTAATTTGGGCAAAATAGCAGAAAAAGCTATCCTTTCCAGAATTCAACTTTCAGTAAAAAAATTAAACATCCTTCCTTCAGAACAGTTTGGTTTTCGCCAATTTCACAGTACCACCCAACAAATTCATAAACTAATAGAATTCATTATCACAAGTTATAATTGGCATCAATACACCGCAGCAGTTTTTCTTGATTTAGAAAAGGCGTTCGACAAATTATGGCACTTTGGACTGCTATACAAGTTGATTTTGGCTGGCATTCCATTAGATCTAGTCCAAATCATAAAGTCATTTCTTAGTGACAGACGAATGCAAGTCAAACTAAATGATATATTATCTACCCAGCGACGCTTCTTGGCAGGAGTTCCTCAAGGGTCCCTTCTGGCACCGATACTTTTCGCGATTTACATGGCGGACATTCCGCACAATCCAATGTCATCCATTATTGCCCTATACGCAGACGACACAGCTATACTAGCCAGATCTATTAAACTGCACCTTGTCACCAAGAAACTGCAAAAAACCTGCAGAGATTAGAGCACTGGTTCTCGGAATGGAGACTGCAAGTAAACCCTCAGAAGAGTATCGCCATGCTCTTCACTAAAAACACAATATCTCCCAAAGGTGACATCTTCCTATTTAATACCAAGATTCCCTGGAAACCAGAAGCTAAATATCTGGGTGTACTGCTCGACAGAAAACTAACTTTCAGTTCACATATAAAAGCCTCATGTTCGAAAGCATCAAGAGTCATTGCACAGCTTTACCCTCTTATCAATAGGAATAGCAAGCTGGATACCAAAATAAAACTGCTTCTTTATCAATTGATGATTCGACCCATTATTACTTATGCTTCCCCAGCCTGGAGCCACACCTCAAGTACAAATATCTTCAAACTACAGAAAGTGCAAAACAAATGTCTCCGCATGATCTTGAACGCACTATGGTATGTCAGAAATGTCCAACTCCACCGGGATACAAATATCCCCTACATCTACTCTTTCCTGGTCTTCAGCAGTAAAGTTCTCAGTATCCTCTTCACATCCAAATGAATTAGTGAAACAAGCAGCTAATTATAATGAAACAGACTTCTCAAAATACAGGAGACCGAAGGCCATCCTACTTCCAAATGAAGATCTCTAAATCACACTCACTCAGGCAGAGCATTTAGCTCATAAACTTTTCCTCACACAGCAATCCTTAGCAGGGATTAAAAAAGCATTTTGCTTCACCCTTATAGTCAGCAACGTCTTGCGTCTTGCGTCTGTGAGATATGAAACGTTTATTATTGGTGCGTGTTCGTGGTGAACTATTTTTTGTTAATCTTATTTTATTTTGTTAAAATAACATATAATTATTCTTTTATTATAGATACTAGGCTAAATTATGACGAGTGTCACTGTCGAAAATATGAAAAGAATTATATTTTTTCAATTATCGTTACACGAAACAAATGCACTGTGATCTAACGCCGATATTCATTTGCGCTTGTCATTGCTATTGATACGAAAAAACTTTTATTATTGGTGTTTGTTAGTGGTGAGGATGAAATATTTTTAATAAAGCAATTTTTTAATATGAAAATTTATTTATTAATAAATTCCTTACTGATTAAGATTTTTTTTTTTTTTTTTGCAGCACCCCCACTTATAATTTTCATCGGCCGCCACTGCTACAGACGCCCCTCTACTAATCCATCTGCCCGGAAAACGGATTCCAAGTACGAACTTACTTCTGTCAGGTAATGAAGATGTGCTCTGGCTTGCTGGAAAAGTAAGGGTTCTTTGTGATCGTCGTCGTCTAATTGTAGTATTAAGTACCCTTGTAGCATGAACAGATACACATCACCACTAATGGTAGACTCTAAAAAAAGAAGAATCCATACAAATTAAAGAAACCAAGAAATTATATACTTGGTTTAATCCATCATCCAAGTGTAAGTAAACAAAGCTTGTGCCTGATGAGACCTCAATAAAGGTCGAAACCGGTCTGGAAAGTGACCCTTCCCTTAATGCATAGCATCATACATGTCCGCAAGAAAATGTGCTTTGCATTATGGGCTACTAAGACAAGTGATGAGAAGTTACACCACCTTTGCCATGAGTTGCCCCAGCCCTATATGATACTTCAGGCGCAAACTTTGTTTGCTTACACTTGGATAATGGATTAAACGAAGTATATAATTTCTTGGTATCTTTAATTTATAATATAACTAAGTGAAAAGCTTTCAACAAGAATCCATACACTTTCTTCTTGCTTATGGTATAAAAAACGTTAGCCTTTGGGGTGCTGCGAAAATTTTCTATGATGGCATGTGGATTTTCGCTTTCCAAATTCTGCAGTTTTCAGTGTGATTCCTTGTCTGCTTACATGAAAAGTGCACACTTGTCACTGAAAACGATCGTGTCAAAAAAAGTCCTAATTTTCTTCTCTATTCTACTGAAAATTTCCATACAGAAATGCTGACGTATCTTCTTATCTTCTTTCTTCAAATTCTGTACGAGGGTAAATTTTTAGGGCCTTAAATATAAACGCTGTCGTAAAACAAGCCACACAGTTAGATTTGGAATCGATCTGTTTGACTGTTTGACATTTTAGGACTTCTCTGGGAACTTTCCCAAACTTCTTCCACGACAGCATCAGCAGTACGCGGCCTTCCCTTTGACCTTGGATGACGCACAGAACCTCGTCTCCAGACATTTCTTGTGACTGGTGTAGATCGTGCGCGTACTAGAAAGTTCTTTGCCAAACTGTGTGCGGATATTCCTCTGAACTTGTGTTGCAGGCTTTGTTTTCTCAAACGAAAATACACAAGGTGGTCGCTCTGCACCATCGAAAGTCGACATTTTCAATTGGTGGGACGTTTCACGGTTCTATGGGTTCTACGGTTGATTTTCTTGAGTTTAAGGGACGAAAAATCAGAGTATACGGGATTAAAAACCCGCTTTCCTGTGGCAGGAATCGAATAACACGGAACCGGTCGGAAAAAGACTTAGAAAAAGTTTCTCGAGTTGGCGACTAGAATCGAATTCTAGACTCTTTCTTCAAGGGATCTAGCCTCAGGAGTATAAACAGTACTTCCACTGGGCTACACAGATTCTTTATTTAAAATTATATTAATTGATAAATTAAATTTCTTAGAGTTATTCTACAATTAATTTCATTAGACCAATTAAGATAAGCGCTGGGGCGTTATGCACTCTTAAAACATTCATGCAGTAGAAAATGCAATCATACGGTCAAATTGACGTGAATTTTTTAGCGCCGGTTGCAACGTCATACGACAGCACACTTAATCTAAATGGAAAGGCAATGCCAGTGGTCTCAATCCAACCTTTCATTATTGCTCCAGATCAGTCCACATTTTCTGTGGCTTGCTAAACGAATCGAAAAAAGAAGAAAGCAGAGTTAATCTTAACTAGTACTGTATATATAAAGGTAATCCTGTGTGTTCACGATTCATTTTTCTGAGATGAGAGCATAAAAAAACTGTTTTTTTCCTCCAAGAAAAAAATAATAATCCGCGTGCGCTTTTGTTTTCAAAGGAAGTAGGTAATATATTTACCTTAATTAATTTCTACTTTTAATTTTTGTAGAGTATTCGTTAGGGTTCTTCACATTACAGTAGCAATTTTCGGGATAACCTTTACAACTTTTGCAACATGTACACCACTGAATTTCAATTCCCTGTCCAACAAGATTTCTAGGTCCCTGGCGTCTTCTACCTATTAAAGCAAAGTTCCTCCAAGATCATAAACCCCATTCTATCTTCTCTGGTCAGTGCATAAATTTACACTTAGCAACATAAAAGTCATAACCCCCCCATTCTTCAGTCCTGAACGCCAATCTATTCAAATCCTCTTGCAAAAATATTACGTTAGAACTTCCTGACAACTTTTCCTAATTTGATAACATCATCAGCATATAACTGTATATCTCTTCTCAAACTGTGAATTATATCTTTTATATATCAATTAAACAACAATGGCCATAAAATAGAATCCTGTGGTTACCCACTTCTCATCTTCCTTTTTTTGGGGGGCGGGGACACTGCACTTCCAAGAAGAACTTGCTGGATTCTATCTATCAACCATACCTGTAACCAAGATATTAAGTGGCTACAATTCCCAATCTGATAAACTTCAACAGTAATTTATCATGCGCGCCTCTACATATGCTTTAGCAAAATCCAGATAAATCACTATACAAGTACTGCTCTGTCCTACGATACACTTATCATCCTATTATAACATGTTACCGAGTTATTGTAACACCTCCCTCCGTCAAAAAAACGAAACAAAATTCCATTTTCATCAATCCAGGTTTGTATTCTGTCACACCAACCCGACTCTCTCTCTCTAACACTTTTCCCTATACTTATTATACACATACTGGCAAATAGTTCGACGCTATTGACTTGTATTCTCCGTTATGCAGTGGTATTAATTTTCTATCCTTCTACTCTTCTCTAAGACTCCTGAGCAAGACTTCTGTTAAGCAATCAAGTTAAGGACGGCCAGCTCTTTTGCTCATTCCCGTAATATAAGTTCTGATATCCTGTCCATTTTCACAGGCTTTATCGAGCTGTCAGTTTTTAGTTCTCCTTCATGTTATGTTATACACATCTCTCCTCACACGACCTACATCAAACATTACACAAACAAAATACTCACTGAACATTTCTACTACACTTCAGCATTCTTGACCAGTGAAACATTTAGAGCAAACAATGTCAGCCTTCCATATTCGTCATTCCTTTTACAAGCAACAACAGAATTCTCTAGAGGTTTACTCTACTGCTTCAGCGATTTCTCCTTTGATATGTAAATTTCTCTTTTCCAAATAATCTCGTCATATTCCTCACCTATGACTTATGTTCAAGCTTCTGAGAATATTCTATTCTTTATATCTCGTCCATAACATCTTTCTCCGAAGCTCTTGCATAATTCTATGACTGATCCGTTTCACCCATACTTTGTTCATCCTCCTAACCTAAGGAATACAATCTGACATTCAAAAAAATTAATTTTTTTTTTATGAGGATTCCCAACCACGGTTCTGGTTGGGAATCCTCATAAAATCCACGGTTCTTATGAGGATTCCCAACCACTATAGATTTGTCAACGTCCATTACGCCGTGGATGGTCAAGAAGGAATTCACATTTATCTTGAAAAGCTGTGGATTTTCCTTCAGAAACATATAAGATGGTAGATTGGTCCAGATTACAGCAGTAGAAAAGATGAATGAAGTGGAGTTGAATTTGCTTTGTGAACCTGGAGTTGCACTGTGAGAGAGTGTTAGTTACTACATGCGTTTAAATTGTTCTGACATACAGTGGGGGCATTATTAATGCTAATTCTGATGAATAGTGCCTGTAGAAATATTTGTAGAAGATGCATGCAACGGTACTACGGTCAATTTTCTGCAGTTTCCGGAAGGAAAACCCCGTTTGCCCGAACCAGAGATCGACTAACTCGGGAACCGGTCGAAGAAAGGATTAGAAAAAGTTCCCCAAGTCGGCGACTATATTTAAGTCAAACTTCGAGCGACCCAACGAAGAGGACGCAAGTGTCACTTCCACTGAGCTACACAGACCTTCTGTCTTAAGACTAATACACTTATTCCAGCGCCATTATCGCGTCCCTGTAGTGGTTCTCAGTAAGATCTGCAAAATACCCCTCTACAGCTATAATCACCTCTTGATTCGAAGAAAAACACTGACCAGCGAGGAAGAGTTTCAATTTTGGGAAGAGACAGAAGTCAGAGGGAGCCAAATTTGGGAAATAGGGTGGATGTTCCAACAACTCATAGTGCAGATCCCTTAATTTTCCCATTGCCAACACACCTTTATGGGCAGGTGCATTGTCCTGATGAAAGAGGATTATTTTCTTCTGCAAACTGGGTATTTTCTCACGAATTGTTTCGTCTTGTCTGGTTAAAATATCCGAATAATATTCCTCGGTTATTGTTTTACCATTTTCAAGATAATTAATAAACAAAAATCCCTTTTTGCAACCCAAAACACTGATTCCATGACCATGTCTTCTTTGGCACTGAACAACCGACTTCTGTCCATTATTTTGACTGTTGTTTGGATTCTGGTGTGTAATGGTGAATCCAAGTCTCATCCATAGTAATAAATCGACGCCCAAAATCAGTTTTTCCTTGTTAAAACGCTCCATGCACTGTTCAGATATTTTCATTCGAGTGCGTTTTTGATCTGTTGTGAGCAAGCGGGACACCCATCTTGCACAAACTTTTTCATTTGCAATTCTTCTTCATGGAAAATATATCCTACACTTTCTTTTGAAATGCTAATAGTCTGAAGAATTTCACGAACTTTGACTTGACGGTAATCCCAGGGCCGTTTCAAGGTAACGGCGAACCAGTCCGCCGCAGAGATCCCCGCTCTTTAGGGGAGCCCAATTCTCTTATTGTGAACTAAAATGAAATTACTAAAAACTAATTAAGAAACAGCATGGCACAGTCACGATTAGACCACCTAAGTTTAATGAGCATTGACATTAAGATTTTACTAAATATTAACTCTCATTACCAAATACATTATTTTGTCACATCAAAATGTAGAAAAGTGACTTTATAATGTTAGTTATGCTATGGGGAAGCATGTGGGTGTGAAGGAGTGAATTGTTGTGTTATTTTTGTTTTGAATATCGCCTTTACATTCACAAATGGAATTACTTGGGACTTCAAAATCGATGAGTATCTTATTATTATAATTATTACTACTGAATATTAGGAAATGTGATAGGGGACCTCACTTTTCTCTTCCTGTCGGGGGCCCAAGAAGGTGTTGATTCGGCCATGGGTAATCCAGTACCATATCGTACTTGAACAATGATTTCTGGTGTTGTTACACTTTTGGACGTCCTTCACATGGATCATCTTCAAGGCCGGTACCGCCACGTTTAAATTCGGCAGCCCATTTCTTAATTGTCGAAAACGAAGAACAGTGCCCATAAACTTTTATGAACTTCGAATGAATTTCTTTTGGGGTTAAACCTTCTTTTACAAAGAATTTTATAACTGCACGCTACTCAATTTTATCCATTTCTAGGGATACAAACAACACTTTGGCTTCAGACAGCTGTATAAAACAAACTACTTGATAGAATGACTTGCAATTTCACATGGGATGCTTATGTCAGATGTAACAACTTGAAAAAAAAAATCTTGCCGATAGTGTTGCCATTTATGGTCGAGGCCGAAAACCTTTCAGCCTTCCCACGTAATATTAAAAATAAAACAAAAAATAATTCTTATTGTAAACTATAATTATTTTTATATAAAAAACGAAATCCGCTAACGCTTTTTATTCCGTTATAGGGAGTAGGTTAGGCCGGTTTAGCCCTAAATTTTGGAGACTAATTGGGTACTTTAATCTCTACTGATAACTAATCAGAGGGTATCTCTAATTATTATTATTATTATTATTATTATTATTATTATTATTATTATTACGAGCAGCTGCCAGAAGTCCTTAGACTCATCCAGGGAGCCCTAAACATCATGTCAAGAACTATTCAGAATTTTCATAGTATCTGTCATACTTTGAACTCATTCACAGCATGGCACCCACCACAGACTCTGGTAGCTTATTTCACTCATTCACCACTCTCCAAGTAGAAAGAAACCTAGTTCTAACACTCTTGCTAATTACATTCTTGCTCGGTTTCCATGGATGGTCCCTATTTCTCCCTCCACCAGACCTCTTCAGAAAAATTTCCTCTGAATTAATCTTGTAAAATCCCCAGTGTTATTCGAATGTCTCAATCATATAATCCCTATTCTGACCATCAACCAATTTCTGTAACCCACAAATCATCAACCTGTTCTCGTAAGGTTCATACCATAGACCTGCTACCATCTTGGTCACTTGCCTCTGACCCTGTCGACTCAGATCTGCGAACAGTAGTTACGATAGATAAAAAGGAATAATAACCTGCTTATCTCTGCTCGTCAAAGTATTCTTTAGTAACCAAGTGATCTGATGAGCTGATTTAGGTACTTTTGCTATGTGCCCTCTAAACTTCAACTCCCTATTCACCAACACTCCCAACTCTCTGACTTCGTCAATTTCCTGGAGTACAGTTCCACCAACGACGTGGTATACTGGTGATAATCTTTTCACCGCAAAATGCATAAGCTTACACTTTGTCTTATTAAACTGACATTCATTCTTCTTAGTCACATCTGCTAAACTATACAAATCATCCTGCAAAATTTTGGCATCATCAGCAATAAGTGAACAGTTGCACTCAGTTCCTTTCCTATATCATTAATGAACAAATTTAATAGCAGTGGTCCAAAAACAGTACCCTGTGACACACCACTAGTGACAGGCGTTCTTTGGACTCGACTCCTGAATAAATTACTCTCTGATATCTCTCTATCAACCACACTCCTATCCATCTCACCAATCCTATATCCATTCCCATGTGCTGCAGATTACTGATTCCATGTTGTATCCTGTCAAAAGCCTTTGCAAAGCCCAGCAGTATCACTGTAAACCCATTATCCTTATCCAATTCAGCCATTACTGTATTATAAAACGTGAGCAAGTTACTAAGGCATGATCTACACTTCAGAAACCATGCTGTCCCCCCAAAAGTATCCCATTTCCATCTACCCATTCTTGTATTTTGCTCTTGACTAACTTTTCCAATACCTTGACAACGACTCCTGAGATGCAGTTCGGTCGGCAAATTGCAACCACAGTCTTCTAACCTTTCTGTGATGGAACTAGTCTTCCCTCTTTCACCTCCTTAGGATTAATCTAGAGCCGAGACTTAAATTAAACCATATGGTTAAGAGCACTGACAATTTTTTCTTTGCCACTTCACATAAGATTCATCCTGGTATACCATCCAATCCCACAGATGTATTCATATTAAGGTTCTGTAATATGCTATTCGCTTCCATTTCACCTTAGTTCCCATATAAGCCATTGGTTCTCTCATTCCTGCAATATCACCGCCGGGATTATGTACTCTTGCAAAGTGTTCACTTGGTAATTCTACTATTTCGACTGATTCAATTACCTCCCTACCATCGGCATTCCTTAAAATCCTTCTGGCATATACATTTTTCTTTTACTTGGAGCATATCGATAGAACTGGCTAAATTTAATCCCAAACAGTTCAATCGATATGCTTCACCCTCCTATGCATCCTGCATTGCTAAATTTCTTTCATAATCTGCTTTTGCTTTTCTTATCACACTAGTTACCCTTCTGGCCTGTGATTTGTACTTTTCATGTGCCTGCAGATCACCTTTCTCTTTAAGTTCCCTCCGTAATTGTTCTTTTTTTTTTTTTTTGCAGCTGAAGCTTAATGGTGTTATTCATTCATTTAACTCCCATTTGATTTACTCTCCTGACTTTATATATGTATATGCAGTCAGCCATTACCTCCTTGAAACACTCCTTTACCACATATACCCTGCCTTACCTGAAAATTTCACACATTTAGCCACCTCCCAGGTCAAGACCATATGATCACGGTGGCAACGTGGTCACATTTGTTATAGTCAAATTCTCAGATGCAATTACTACATCGAGAACCTTCGAAGCCCTAGTATATTCGATGCTGTCTCAGGTAATTAATCCTTAGTAACTGCATAAAATTCATTTGTTTTCTCCCATGTGTCCTCTCCTCCTTCCAATCAATGTTACTATAGTTGAAATCTCCCATAATAATTACCTATAATTATCATTGAGTCTATTTGCTGATGCATATACTATCTTCATGATCTATTCCGTTCCCTGGTCTATAGCATCGTCCAATGTATTTTATTCTGCTTACCTCAATATCTCACCAGATAGCCTCAAATGTGCTATTTTCACCATCCTGAAATTGAACTTCTATTCTCTTTGGCTGCAGTTCATGGACTACCATCAATAACACTCATACTTCCTATTCTTCTCTCTCTCTCTCTCTCTCTTTCTTGAACACACTATACCCTTCACATTCTGTCCTACTAACTATATCATATTCTGTTAGCCATGTCTCCCTAATGCCAATAATCTTTGGGTAGCATGAGCCAATTAAGGCCAAAAATTCCTCCTGCTTGTTCCTAATACTCCTGGCATTAGTGTACATAAAGTGCAAAAGTTCCCTAGTCCACCCTCTTTTGACACCTTATACAGGGTGTCCCAAAATTCACACAAGATTTAAATTTAGCGCCATTTGTGCGGTAAAGTGTTGCCAACGAGAAAAAAAAGACCGCGTGACAGCTGACAGTTCAGCGTTAGTAAAAATAGAGCGCTACACGAAAGAACAACGCATTTTCATTGTTGAGCAATATTTTGAAAATAATGAAGGTTTGGCATCTGCAGTTCGCAATTTTCGTACAAAATGTGGTCGGAATAGTGATTTAACTTCATCAATTAATTAGATTAATTAAAAAATTCAAGGAAACTGGATCAATTAGTGATCTTATACACTCTGGCCGTCCTTTAACAAGTCGTTCAACAGAAAACATCGAAGCAGTTCGTGAGAGTGTTGCTGAGAGTCCAGGAACATCAATTCGGCACCGTGGTCTTGAATTGGGCATTTCGAGAAGCTCACTACAGCGTATTCTCACGAAAGATTTGCATCTTTATGCTTACAAAGTTCAATTGACTCAAGAACTGAAGCCTACTGACCACACACAGCGAAGAGAGTTCGTTGAATGGATTACGGAACAACAACAAGTGGATGCTTATTTTTCGAACAAAATCATCTTCAGCGATGAGGCTCATTTTCATCTTGATGGCTTCGTTAATCGACAAAATTGTCGCATTTGGGGTTCAGAAAATCCAGGAGTGATTGTTGAGAAACAAATGCATCCACAACGTGTCACTGTTTGGTGCGGATTTTAGGCTGGAGGCATCATCGGTCCATTCTTCTTCGGAAGTGCGACTGGTAAGGCAATGACAGTTAATGGTGCTCGCTATTGCGACATGATAATCCAGTTTTTTGTGCCTAAATTGCAAGATATGGATGTGGACGACATGTGGTTTCAACAGTGCGACATGCCATACAGCCCGAGAAACAATTCAATTACTGCATAAGTCATTTCCTGGTCGTGTAATTTTCCGTTTCGGTGATCAG
Organism: Typopeltis vanoorti; assembly: GCF_054136105.1. Lineage (NCBI taxonomy): Eukaryota > Metazoa > Arthropoda > Arachnida > Uropygi > Thelyphonidae > Typopeltis > Typopeltis vanoorti. Next base: position 55,761,326 of record NC_143556.1, read on the forward strand.
AATTGGCCGCCCAGATCATGTGACTTAACGCCGTTGGACTTTTTTCTTTGGGATTTTTTTGAAGTCTAAGGTTTATGCCAACAAACCCACGACCACCCACTCCTTGAAGGAGGAAATTGAGCGTTGTATCAACGAAATTCATGGAAAATTTCGACAAAAGAGTACGTATGTGCCAGCAAAGCCGTGGCGGCCATTTACCCGATATGCTATTCCATGCATAACCCTATACTGTATACTTTATGAATCAATAAGAAATTACAATCTTTAATTAAAAACCTGTGTTTTCTTTCAAAATTACTTCTTGCGTGAATTTTGGGACACCCTGTACTAACTATCCCATTCTGGTTTGTAACCTTTGTTACTAACTCAGGTATATTATGCACATTCTTACACCTCAACTGCCTCACTGATGTCTTAATATCCACTCGACAGCTTCCCCACCTCACTCTAGTTCCCTGATTCTGCATATACACTTTCACTTCATTCAGCGACAGTTTTTTCAGTCTCTGTACACCAAATCCATTTAGATGTAAACGATTCTTCTTTTATAAGTCCTTTCGCCTGTCAAACTCACTCCACACACTCCTGCATAACCTAAGCATAGTCATTCGCTATTATGGTCCTCCTTCTCAACTCTACTCTGTCATACCGCGGAAACAGACTCACTATCCTAATACTCACACTCTTTTCCTTTCCTTTAGTGTTACACGGTGATCAGCATTCATTTTACACAAAATATGGACTCTACAACCATGTTATAAATAATTATTTTAATTTCCCGACTAAATCTAATATAACAATTGTCATGTTAAATTAGGACATCATTTTTACTGTTATAAAACTATCTATATGAAAAAATGTTTCTCTGATGTTGTTTTAAATAGTATGTAACTTTGATGTAGTTAATTTATTTTATTTCATTTACTAACTGTAATTTTATTTTATTTTCACTAGAGGTCAGGCCAATAGAATAACCGTTGATCAAATCATTGTCTCTTCAGCATACTATGTGAAATGAAATTTAGCTTGTCTCTGTATATATGTGTACACTCCAGATGATGACCTTCATATGAAGGGCGAAACATTGGGAAATGAACATAATTATTTATAACACGTTTGTAGAGTCCATAAACTGTATAAAATGAACTATCCTTTTTTTTTGACACTTCCAGCAATTCCTTCAAGTCCTCTCTCACACCATGCCTTTCTCTTTTTAAATCACATTCTGGACACTACAATCACATCTTTAACCTGGAACGTCTGTGCTCTAATAACCTCACTTACATAATTAATCTTCGCACCATGAAAGCACCACTATGTCAAACTCTCATCGATCACATCTTTTACGATTGAATCTCCGTATTACACTCGCTCCTTAATTTTTCTTTCACTCCCAATCATACTCTAATTTTTGTTATCTCACATTTGCTTCTTTTTTGTTAGCTGATCCACTTGGTGAGCCCCCATAGCCCAGTCAGTATAGACGAAACTCTTTTGTCAGAAAGACCTGGGTTTGATTCCCGTCAATGTCGTGAGGAACCTTTATCTGGTCTCTTTCGACTAAAGGTGAGTTAGCCGGTCTCATAGGGGGAGGAGGTTTCAGCCGGAACTCGGGATTTTCTCCCCCCAGAACAGGCAAACCGGCCCTGTGAACACACATGGATTATAGTCATGAATACGTCCCAGCCATATCCCGATCTTGAGTCCAGATAAATTGGGGATTTGGGGGGAAGCAATGGTGAACTACCCTGTAAAAATCTCAACAGGAATACTCTATGGGCGATGCCTACAAGGTCACATACGGTCGGACACGACTGGAAGGGAAAACCAAAAGCCGGGATCCACACGGAAGACGTTTTTGCAATCGCTCCAGCTGCCACTTCGCCCTATGTATCACTCCGCGCAACCGAGCTATCTCCCACATTGCAGTTAACTCTTCATTTTTTATATCAGTCAAACCATTCTCTCGTTCTACATTTTTACTCTCACATTTAATGTCACTCTCAATGCTATTTGGCGTTACAACACAATTTTCAATCACATTCTGACTTTCATCCACTACCTCAATTTCGCGACCTGAGGCACAGTTGATCCTCGCTTTCATGACATGTTCGGCACACTTTCCAACCACTATCTCTCTCTCAAACCAAACTCTAGCTGCTCTCGGCAAAGCATACATTCTGCAGACAGACTTTACAATGGACGAACTCCCTTTGATTAAATTCCTTAAACAATGACGACGATTTGAACGGCATTGCTCTACTTCGCATTCGTGCCATGCGCTACGCTACATATCTTAGCGAAAGACTAAATTAACATTATTTAAAACAAACTTTTTAAGCTAAACTAATTAACTCTGCAATATACTCTAATTCTAGCACAATTTTTAAACTGGTAACGCTATTTTTAAAAAAATTAAATAACTTATCTTTCGGAGCTCTTCAAATGCAGTCCTACTATCAACATGCCACCTGACGAATTATGGATAATGGATTATACATGGCATTAAACGAAGAGAGGTAATCTCGTGGTTTTTAACCCTAACGCAATATTTTTAATGTCTGAAATAGTGTGAGTTCTACGGTTGATTTTCTTGAGTTTACGGGACGAAAAACTCTAGTTTCGGGGGGGGGGGGATAAAAAATCCCGCTTTTCCGTGCCAGAGGTTGACTAATTCTGGTATCGGTCGAAGAAAGGCAAAAAAGATTCGTTGTTTATATATATAAAAATGGTGTTCTCTCTCGATATAAGCAAAGAAGACAAAAACAGGCGAGATTGTTCTAAATAATCATTACAAGATCATTACTTTTAATTGCAATAATCATTACATTTAAGCAATTGTGATCAGATAAAAGGAAGGGGAAGCTACAGTATTCAACAGTAAACATGATGATAAGCTTATAGAAAGATAGGCAATATCAAGAAGAGTGGTGTAGACAAATATCAAAATTAGGAAGACAACAATGAGACTTATTTTTGTCTATCGTCCCTGAACAGTTCGCTAAGGATGAAGTGGAGCAATTGTCTGAATCATTCGAGAAGACATCTGGCAAGTGTCAATATTGGAAATCATAAATGAAAAGTATGAAATGATTACCAGATATGCAGAAATATTTTTGAAAAATTCGAAGGAAGAGCACAGCTACCTGATGGATTTATTTCAAGGACAAGAACTAGTTCTTGCTAATACCATGTTTCAGCATGACGATGTGAACAAATTCAAATGCAGAGGAGAGAAGAAATAAGGAAATTTTCAACTGATTGTTGATAACAATATCTATATGTTTGTTAAGGGCTTTAACAGAGCATATAGAGGATTTGAAATAGGTTCTTAGGGTAAGCTTCTCACTTTAAGAGAAATGTGGAAAGGCATATGACAATATAATAAGATAAAAGCTGTTTGAAATGATACATTTATATGATGTAAATCGTACATTGTAACTGAGCAGCACACACTATATTTGATGTAATCAGAAGTCAATATTGAGGAGGCAAAGGAAGATTATTATGTTAAATCAGGTGTGAATCATGGTCGCACATTACATCGCCGTTACTGATCTTCTATATGGATCATATTATGAAGGAAAGTGACATTATACCTGATATCAAAATTGGAGATATCCAACTCAGTTTTTTTAAATTATGCAGATGATATTATTCTTCTATACAAGTCCAGTAGAAGCCTGTGGGGGTTCACTAACTAAACGGAATAGCATGCGCAATTAACGGAATGAAAATGAGTAATACAAAGACCAAAACTATGAAAATAGGTCGTAACACATGAAAAATGAACTGCATCCTTTATGAACCTATAGAACAAAAAACATATTTCAGCTATGTAGGCACATATTAGCAAAGATAATGTCAAATATGGAAATAGAATACAGTATTAGCAAAGTTGGTGTTTTCAGGAGTCAACCGAATAAATTTATATGGAATATGAAATTATTTAGTCAAACTACTGAAAACACAAACTTTGTTAATACTGTTTTCTATTTTTATACTGGAGGCTAACAACCACTTATGGGTGAGAGAGCTTAGTCTGAAATAAAACATTTAATAAAAGATTGAAAACCACAGAAATAAAACAGTTGATTAAATGTTTGGATATTACAGAAATTAAACACTTAATGAATGTTTAGATATTACAGAAATTAAACACTTGATGAGTGTTTGGATATTACAGAAATTAAACACTTGATGAAGGTTTGGAGATTCCAGTAAATTCTTTCTAGCTGAAAGAATATACTGGAGTCTCCAAACATACTTGGTATTAGTATCTTCACTAAAATTAGTGAAGATGCTTATTCCAAGTATGGAAATAGACAACATAATTAGCAAACATCTTATGGTAGGTATCTAGGGAGTCAACTGAATAAATTTATATGGAACAAAAGAGAAATTAGTCAAAACTCTAAACTAATTGTTTAGAACATTGTGCTCGAACCAATTTTCGCTTATGGATCTGAGAACTGGGTTAAAATAAAACACTTGACGAAGGACTGAAATTCACAAGTATAAAATTAATTCCACTAGGTTCTGAGAAAAATTAGGGACCTCTACAAATGTCATCAACGGCAAAATCTTATTAAAAATGAGGATATTAAGAAAGCACTTGACATTGTTAGCATTCAGGAAAATGTGAGCAGAAATAATATGAATGGGAGCGTAAGGTTTAGAAAACATTTTGTTGTTGTTGTTGTTGTCAAAATTATAGAAAATGACAGAGACCGAGTTATAGGTAAATTGATATACTGTAGGAAGAAATGCTTTAGTAGACCGAAATATACGATCTGATAATATTAGAGTCCTGACAGATAACACATTAATTTGGAAGAAAATAGTCCATAGGAAGCTGGTAATTATGTAGACTTTGCTTGTAGCACTGTCATATATCCTTACACATCTCCTGAGTGTAACGCTACATATCAAGAATTAGATGGTGAAGTTATTGGTGAATGCTTAGAGAAAGAAAAATCTAAGTAATTATTTATTGGTTTCAAGAATCATTTATCTTTTTAAGAAATGGCACTAATTCTAGATAAATTAAGAGGATTGGGATTAGATGAAAACCCCGGTTCACTACCTTCGTCACAAAATACGGCCAAGAAGAAGAAGAAGAAGAAGAACGAAAGTTCTTTGCATTATTCAAAGAACGCAGATCTACATCACTCTTCTTCAGTATGTGGAGCAGGGGGTCATTCCGATTCTCCACTACTGATATTAAGTATCAATAGGTGTTACTTGTGAAGTATATGGGAACCAGGTGCAAAAAATGATATATCATATCGATTTACCCGAAATGTTGTGAACTTAAGAATGTTTAATAAAATATCTTCAATTTTCATGCGATAACAAATAATTTTCGTAATTTTGTAATCAGTGTTAGTTAGGGAAAACGAGTGCCAAACGCTACCGATGTTTGGACCGTTTTTTTATTATTATTATTATTATTATTCCTAATACCTCCAAGGAGTCCGAAGACTCATCGCGGGAGGACATCTTCAACTGTCTCTACACCTTACCTCTACTACGAATCAACGCCATCTACCGCCCACCTCCAACACCACCACAACTAGTAATTTTTGTCTGTAAATTGCGTGTGTTCTGAAGGGCCGATTTGTATGTATGCGGGATGAAAAACCCGAGTTTCCGGGAGAAAAAACCCTGCTACCTCCGTATGAGATCGGCTAACTCACCATCGATTGAAATCGACCAGATAAAGATTCCTCCCGTCGCGACGAGAATCGAACTTAGGCCTATTCCAATCGAAGGGCGCAATGTACCGTCGTTCTTCCAATTGCGCTACGGAGGCGCTTTTTTTTTTTTTTTTTTTTAAAAAGTCACATTTCACAATTTCGATTAAATCTATATACGATTTGAAATTATTATTATTATTATTCCTGATACCTCCAAGGAGTCCGAAGACTCATCGTGGGAGGACATCTACAATTCTCTCTACACCTAACCTCTACTACGAATCATCTCCATCAACGCCATCTACCGCCCACTTCCAACACCACCACAACTAGTAATTTTTGTCTGTAAATTGCGTGTGTTCTGATGGGCCGATTTGTATGTATGCGGGATGAAAAACCCGAGTTTCCGGGAGAAAAAACCCTGCTACCTCCATATGAGATCGGCTAACTCACCTTCGATTGAAATCGACCAGATAAAGATTCCTCCCGTCGCGACGAGAATCGAACTTAGGCCTATTCCAATCGAAGGGCGCAATGTACCGTCGTTCTTCCAATTGCGCTACGGAGGCGCTTTCCGTGATAAAAATTGTGTAGCTAGTATTAAAGTAATTGCTACTATCTTGAAGTACAAAAATCATTAGAGATTGTGAATAAGATAGGAAAAACAACTTTCCAGTAAGAGTGATAAATCTTAGTTTATCAAAAAAAAAAAAGAATTTTGTGAGCTTTAAAAATACGTAAAAATGTGTGCTTCAGGAGTTATGAAACGCGCAGATTTCAAGAAGTCTTGAAATGTCATTGGTTGGCATCTATAAACAATTTTCTTTGATAACGTCTGCAACAAATGACCGTTTAATTTACCGAATCATGTTTTACTCATGAGCTGCTATGCACTGCTGACTGTAAAAGGTCTATTAGAGAATTCTGTGTATATCTATCAAAGTAACAATGAAGGCTGAAAACGAATTTTAGCCCTAGCTGTCACTTTGTCATTTAATAATGCACTAGAATACTATTTTCTTGATTAGCGCAGTAATCTTCTATAGTAATTTCTCATTTCCTGTTGTTGTAATGCACGTTTGCAAATTGGACGCAGATCTTTCAAACCTCATAAAATATATATACTGCTCGAAAGAATTCAATGGACACCATAGTGTGAGGAACAAACAGCCATGGCGACCACTTTAATAAGATGGAGGAGTTTCGTTGCAATGACTGCAGCAATTATACGGAGCATAATTTCCACAAGCACATGATATCGCTCAATGGGAATTTTGCACCATTCTTCTGATAAGCATGTAATGAAGTCCTGGAATGTTGTGGAGATGACCCCAACTCTCGACGCTCCAGTTCATCTCCAGATGTTCAATAGGGTTGCCGTTAGGATTCTGTTGAAGCCAGTCAAGTGGGATGACGTTTATGTGCACGGACCACACAGTTACAGCAACACCCATATGATACGGTGCATTGGCTTGCTGAATGAGACAATAGTCATTTTTTAGAAACGCCACAAAGCAGCTGGCATTGCATATCCAGAATGTTCAGATAACTTTTGAAGTTCAATGTTCGTGGCAACACAAACAGAGGTCTGAGGTCAAACTAAGAAAAAACGGAACCATACTATCATACAACCACCTCTAAATTTCACAGTTGCGGTTTACACATGCTGGTAAGAGAAGAATATCTGCTACACCTACACCCATCCATCTCCTCGGTAGAAGGTGTAGCGTGATTTCACTACTGAAGACGATGCTGCATGTTGGTTAGGATAATGTGGGGCTTGCATATTGCGGCCCTACTATCGAAACCCATGTTGTGAGCCTCGGTCGGTTTTAAATGTTTTTGTTCAGGTGTGTTCCAGTCGATGCCCGGAACTGCGCATTCAACGTGTAGGCCGACAAACGGCTGTTTTTTAACATACCATTCTTCGTAGCACCCTAAGGTCACGTTCGGTGAGTGTGGTGGGTCGTCCACTGCGTATAGCACTTGCAGATGATTCCGTACGCTTCCATGTGTATGGTATCACCTATAAGGCCAAGTTTTTCAACAATTTGCCAAACAGATAGGCCTGCAACATGGCATCTTATTACAACGCCTTTTCCAAACTCCGTCATTTCCCTTCTCACAGGCATTTTACCCGGACACAGTTGCACTGACTCGGGAGCATCGTATTCCCCCGATTTATAGGAGTTACAAACATGTGACGCGTTACATGGTACGATGCACCTTGGGCAACCATGGGGTTGTTCGTTGACACTTCTTTCCAAGTAGTTCATATATTACATTCTGTGATAGTACCCTTTGCATATCACCTAACACTTGTAATTCCTCGAAACTCTTGACTGCTTTATAAGAGAGAATAACTAAATTTTCAAAAGGATCAACTTTTGGAAAAGATCCCTATGTTCGTCACAGTAAAGATTGATCGTTTTAGATATCTTGCGATGTAGAGTAGGTCGTTACCTGTTCACGATAGGATAAATCCACTATATAACGCTTCTGAACTCACTAGATGTTATCACAGGTTTACAGATTTATCCCCCCCCTCCCTCTACCAAACAGAATATCATTTTCCGCATATCACAAGTCTCTTCTGTTCTTACAATCACAAGTTTCAATGATTTTTTTGTACATCTGGAAGAAACGGCTTCACGCAAGAGAAAAATATCTGCGGATGACGAATGTTGGGGATGAAAGCAATAAAGAAACAAATATTTTCACTTCAAACTTCTAATATATAAATACTAGACATCCAATATTATTTTTCGCACATCGAAAAAGTCCACAGAAATATTTTAGGAGGACAAATAATGCAGCTGACACTTCTTGCAAGGGGGAGGGGATTGTTGATATATATATATATATACTGTATATATATATATATAGACACAGAGAGAGAGAGAGAGAGATAATGAAATATATTATTATTATCATTATTATTATTTTTTTTAATTATGCCATGTAATTGATATCCCCCTACAGTTTAACGACATTCAGACCGTAAATTGGATTCCTAGGAAGAGCAAAAAACAAGGCTTGCCTCACTTGCAACAGTCATACAAGCAAGTCCACATGAGACAATCTCATAAAAGCCAGCAGGCAGAAAAAACCAGTTGCCAAGGACTTGAACGCATTGCAAGACAATACACCAATCTTCCTATCAGAATATTTAACACCATTCAACCAGAATCTGTTGTACCAAGCAAGAAAAGCAAAAACAGAAAAAAGTTACCATTTTTGTGGATCAGAGATTCCAAGATATTCTTGAGGAAGTCAAAAACTTCAAAGCCGATACAAATCAAAATCTCAGAAGACATAGAAAGACTGACTCAGTGAAAAAAAAAGTCTTCTAATTAGTTCAAAAAGAAGACCACAACAAAAATGAATGTGAACCATCAATACAGATGTAATAACACCAGAATATATCAGTAATTCCACTTTGATCAGACCTTTCAGATCATTCATTTGACCTCTCAAACATTAGCAATCAATTCAATAAAAAAGATCTAACCGGTGTCATCCTCAGATAAGCTTATTAAAAAGCTTCGAGGATGCAAGCTAAGACATTACATCTCAACCGAGATCAGCAGAAAGAAAAACAAAATTATTTACTACATTTTATTTCTACATAGTAATTGTTTATTACTACAAGTGCTGCAGTTACAGCGCTAAAATATATCAAAAGCAAAATTTGTAAAATATAACATTGTTATACTATAAATGCTGTTAAAAATGTAATCTTATTCAATTGAAAACTATAAATTACCATCTATAGTAACTATTATTAACACATTAAACAAAAAAGAAAAAAATTGTATGAAATTCATTGTTTAAAAAAAAAACTAGAACAACATGTTTTATAAATGCATAATATGCAATCATAATTTTAATAATAAAAATAATTGAATTAAAAAATACGCTTATTATTATTATGTATGTAATTATTAGAATTTTTTAAATTTTGTAATTTCTATAATTTTCTAATGTAATTATTATATGTATGCAAGACATAATAAAGTGCTTAAAAATATTGTTATTATTCGATCCTCCATGAAGTCGAGAGACTCATCGCAGGAGATCCCACTGTTACACAGACACACAGTTTATCACACCGCACCTTAAATATATTCACTGTCTCCGCACTCACCACACGGTTAGGCAATGCATTCCAATCACTCACTCACCACTCTCTGTGCAAAAAACCTGCTCACACTCTCCTTATACAGTTTCCAGAGATGACCTCTTGTTCTGTTCCTATCTTCACCCATTCTATGCAAAATCTCCCAGACATTAATCTGGTAATAACCTCTCAATAGCTTATATGTCTCAATCATATCTCCTCTCCTCCTCCTATCCACCAATTCCTGCAACTTGCATTTTCTGAATTTGTCTTCATACTCAATATTCTAGAGAACAGAAACCACCTTAGTCAATTGTCTCTAGATCTGTTCCAATACATCTTCATCTTTTTGAACACAAGGTGATCAAATCTGTGCACAGTAATCCATAGGTGGTCTTATCGAAGCGTTATACAAGGGAACCATAGCGTTCCTGCTTCTACATATCAGTGTCCTCCACATTATTCCCATTATCCTCTGTGCTGTCCTCACAATTTCAAAATATTTCCCCCTAAATTTTAGGTATTTGTGCACGATCTCTCATCTCCTCTACCTCTTCCAAGATATTGCCACCGATTGTGTACTGTACATATTATTCTATTATTACTGTATTGTCTCCGCAGTTAGCCTAGTGGCTATGCGCTTCACAACCATATGCCAGAGGAAGGAGTGGCCTAGGTTCGATTATTTCGATTATCGTCGACGACATGAGGAGCTCGAGGATCTTCCTTAGCCATAGCCAAGTTAGCCAATCTTGGGCGTGGACAGCAGGATTTTTCCCCATAGTTTATCTGGAGTTTTTCATCCCACAAGCAAGCAAACCAGCCTAGTGAACACAGATGCTACAATCAAAAATGCATACCTAATCTCTCATTAGAAGGGCTCAACCAGTCCTAGGTCAAGGAACGGGGAGAACCCCCACACGAAAAAATAAAAATTACTGTAATATTACATATTACTCTACATATAATGTTCTATATTTTATTCTCTATTTTTTTCTTAATTTTTCTTAATTCTGCATTCTTGATTAATTAATCTATATTTAGTTAATAATATTATATTATTCTTTTTCTCTTTCTCTCTCTTTCTATATATATATATATATATATATATATATATATATATATATATATATATATATATATATATATATATATAAGAGGATGGTCTGAAAAGTTCTCGGCCTAACAATGAAAAAACGAATTTATGATTTCAAAATTATTTTTATTTTTCAGCATAATCTCCCTTAAGACTAATACATTTATTCCAGTGCCATTATCTCGTCCCTGTAGTGGTTCTCATTAAAAAGAAGAAGAAAAAAAATCAGCTAATGCCTTTTTATTCCGGTACAGAGAGTAGGCGAGGACGTTGTAGCCTTATCTAACTTTTGGAGACAAAGGCTACAGTGGAGATTGAACTGCTAGCCAATCAGAGAAAGCTGGTCCAAGGCTATCACTAATTAAGCGGCACACAGTGAAGCGAGACATCTCAACAAGTGGCATCAACTCGTGGTCCCTAACCCTAACACAATGTATTTAATGTCGAAATAATATGGGTTCTATAGTCGATTTTCTTGAATTTACGTGGTGAAGCGCTGTGGTATGCAAACGCCAAATCCACTGAGCTACACAGGTCCCATATTCTCATTAAGATCTGCAAAATACCCCTTTACAGCTGCAATCACCTTGTTATTTGAGATATGATGAGTACGAGGAAGGGGAATTACTCGACCAGTCCTTTTTAGGACTTCCAGGGTAGGGAGGAAGAGTTTTAGTTTTGGGAAGAGATAGAAGTCAGAGGGAGCCAAATCTGGGGAATATGGTGGATGTTCCAACAATTCATAGCGCAGATCCCTTAATTTTCCCATTGCCAAAACACCTTTGTGGGCAGGTGCATTATTCTGATAAAAGATGATTGTTTTCTTCTGCTAACCGTATCTCTTCTCACGAATTTTTTCGTTTTGTCTGGTTAAAAGATCGGAATAATATTCCGCGGTTATTGTTTTAACCTTTTCAAGATAATTATTGAACAAAATGCCTTTAGCATCCCAAAACACCGATGCCATGACCTTCATGACCTATCCTGCTGATGGAACCGACTTTGACTTCTTTGGCGCTGAACAACCGGTTTATATCCACTGTTTTGATTGCTGTTTGGATTCTGGTGTGTAATGTTGAATCTAAGTCTCATCCGTAGTAATAAATCGACGCACAAAATCAGTTTTATTCTTGTTAAAACACTCCAAGCACTGTTCAGAGATTTTCATGCGAGTGTTTTTTTTTTTTGTTTTTTTTTTTGATCTGCTGTGAGCAATCACGGGACCTGTCTTGCGCAAAGCTTTTTCATTTGCAATTCTTCCTACACTTTCTTTTGAAATGCCTATAGTCTCAGCAAGTTCACGCACTTTGACTTGCCGGTCATCCAATACCATATTGTGCACTTGATCAATGATTTCTAGTCTTGTTACACTTTTTGGAGGATACGTGGATCATAATCAAGGATGGTACGGCCACGTTTAATCTCGGTAGCCCATTTCTTAACAGTCTAAAACGAAGGAGAACAGTGCGGATAAACTTTTATGAACTTCGAATGAATTTCTTTTACAAAAAAATCCCCTTCTTTTACAAAGAATTTTATAACCGCAGGATACTCAATTTTATTCATTTCAAGGGATACAGAGAATACTTTTGCTTCAGACAGTATGAAACAAACTACTTGAGAGAATGACTCGCAATTTCACACGGATGCTTACGACAGATGTACCAACTTAGAAAAAAAAAATCTTGCCGATAGGATTGCTATCTATAGTATAGGCCGAGAACGCGTTTCAGGCCGCCCTTGTGTATATATATACTGTATATATATATATATATATATATATATATATATATATATATATATATAAAACCAAGTTTTATAAAAATAACTTGGTTATCCTAATATACAATATTCCCAAGTTAAAAAATTTATTACATCTATAACTCCTCCAGAGATTTTTATTAAAAATAAAAACACATTGTTGTAACTTCTATAGGTAAAGTTGATAAAGCTCCGTATTACTATAACCTTGTTATTTGAGATATGATGAGTACGAGGAAGGGGAATTACTCGACCAGTCCTTTTTAGGACTTCCAGGGTAGCGAATGGCAATGCTGTAGCCAATGAAGTTTTAACTGAGGCTCGACTATTGCCGTTACCCAGCCATGACTAGAGCTTTTAAGCTGAATAACACTCCATCCACACAGATGTTCTTCATTTAGATGACGGGATAAAGAGTCAAGGACTCAGTACATCGCCCAGTTCTTTTAAGAACTTTAAGAACCTTGTTATTTAGGGTCTAGTTACTCATTGAGGAGACCTCAAAAAAGGTTGAAACTGGTCTGGGTAGTGACCCCCACCCATAATGCATTGCAGTATACATCTTCTAGTGAGATGTGCTTTACATTATGGGAAAATACTAAGAATAGTGATCAGAGCTTTACCACCTTTACAATGAGTTGCCCTGGTGTTGTAACATCTTTAGACTTGAACTTTGTTTCAGGTGCAAACTTAATTGTTTGCATACTTGGGATTAGGAGTTAAAATAACCAAGTTTATAAAATAACTGTTATCCTAATATACAATATCCCCAAGTTAAAAAATTATTACACATATTACACACACACACACACACACATATATATATATATTTTTTTTTTTTTTTAATTCTTATTTATTCTTATTTTATATATTATCTGTCTATGGCGAAGTACCTTTATAAGGGCTTTTATCTGAAGCTGTCCAGAAGAACATGCATTTCACTAACTTAATACAGTAGCATCATAGTCATAATGGTTTCGATTGTAATTCTAATCAACTTATTTGCTATTCACTCATCATAAAAGAAATCAAAAATATTGTGGTTTTCTGAATGTTTGGCATTCTAGAAAGAAACTGTTTACTAGGGCACTTTTCAGAAATGGGAAAATGTGAAGTAAAGTTAAATATCTCAACCACGCTTCGATTTTGAAAGTTTATCCTTTTTTTAATTAAAAATTTCTGAAAATTAAAAAGAGCATTACTTTGGTCTTCTCTGGTGTACAGTAATCACAACTGACTCATATTTTTGTATAAATCACTTTCAAATTATCCGTGGAGTAATTATTTAATTTTCAGGAGTGAGCTTTCATCTAGAATAAATGCAATTATTTTCTGCTAGTCGATTGATTTTTCTTTTCCCTAGATATCTACAATATTTCTGTCTTAATATGTCTGTTGCAAATTGGAATGGTGTGTAGTTCTGAGAGAATATGCATAAAGTCTCACTGAGAATTAAATTCAGAAGATAATAATTACTCTTGTAATGGTGTTTAAAAATGTGCAAACTCAAGTATGAGAAGAATATTTAAAGACAGGACATTTTATAAATTTATTATAAAAGAAAGTAGTCAAGAGATTCGTCGACATAGTCAAGAAACCTGTTTATAATAGTAACAGAAAAATGATACGAAGAAAAAGATTCTATCACTAAAATTATGGAAATAAACTGAAAGACTAACAATAACATTGAGAAACTACGTGAAGTATTGATAATATAAAATAACAAAAATTTTGTAGAATAAATAGTTTGGTTAATTTTCTAATCGAAAACTTTTGCTCAACATATGAACAATTCAACTGTGGAGTAAGGCTATGAAATTATCATCAAAATTTCCATTGTAAGTATTATCAGCATTATATTGTGAAAATTGTAAAAGTGTGAATGATAGTATTAATGGTTTTACAGAGAATAAAAAATATGAGATAGATGCAATGAGTGAGATCGCGTTGTTGGATGGTGCGATACAAAGGGCAAAACAGCAGCTAGAGCGTATGAGCAAAAGTCGACTGAATGAACCAACTAATAATAAAAAGTATGACAGGAAAAATAGGCGTATGAGTGTGAACATGAACAAAATGAAGGATAGAGTGCTGTATGGAGACTCGTTAGTACGAAGTGTGTTAGTAGAGGATTTGACAAAATCGTACCAACCTGGTGCAACCATAAAGGATATAACTGAGTCTATTAGAGAGCAAAAGGAAAGGGTGAAAGAAATGATTGTTATGGCAGGTACGAATGATTTGAAAGGAGATAAAATGGAAATGATAGAGGACCTGAATGAATTGTTTGAGGTAGCAAAAGAAATGAGTGAGAGAGTTAGAATGATTAGTCTTTTGCCACGGTATGACAGTGAAATGTTTAAATGGAAGGACATAATTGCGAATGACTTTATGCGTGGGTTATGTATGACGAGTGGTGTGAAATTTGTGGATGTGTGGAGTGATTTCGATGGGCGAAAGGATCTATATAAGATGGATGGCTTGCATTTGAATGGTTACGGTGTAAGGAGACTTGAGAAAGTGTTGCTGAATGTGGTGGATGTGCAAATTCAGGGAAACTAGATTTATTAAGGGGGGAGTAGATATACAGTCCTTAGGGAGGCAGTTGAATGTAAGAATGAATATAATATGCTCGACAAATAAGGACAACAAATCAGAGTGGGATAGTTAATATAAGGCATCAAGGAAGCGTTGGGGCTAATGGGGGTCTTACATTCATGTACACTAATGCTAAGAGTATTAGGAACAAGAAGGAAGAGTTTTTGGCCATGGTGGGCACTTCCAGACCACAGGTTATTGGTATTAGTGAATCATGGCTGACTGTAGATGATATAGCTAGTGGGATTGAATGTGATGGGTATAGTGTGTTCAGGAATGACAGGGAGAATAAAATGGGGGGAGGAGTATTGTTGATGATAGTTCATGAGCTACAGCCAAGGAGAATAGAAGTGGAATTGCAGGATAGAGAATAGAGAACATTTGAGGCCATTTGGTGTGAGATTGTGGCTAGCAGAACTAAGTATGCAATTGGGTGCTGCTATAGACCAGGTGATGGAAAAGATAGTGGTGACAGTATGCACAAGCAAATAGAAGAAATGAGTGGAAGGAGGGTAATCATTATGGGAGATTTCAACTATAGTCTCATTGATTGGAGTGAGGAGTGGACACACGGGAGGAAGGAATTGAATTTTATGCGGTTATTAAGGGATAACTATCTGCGACAGCATGTAATGGAAAATACTAGGGGTCAGAGAGTGCTCGACCTAGTAATTACATCTGAGGATTTGGCTGTAACAAATATGACCAAATTGCCACCAATTGGTGAGAGAGTGATCATAGGGTCTTGACTTGGGAGGTGGCTAAAGGTGTGGAATTTTCGATTCAATATGTGGAATAATATGTGGAATTATCGTGCTGGAAAGTATGATAAGCTCAGGAGTTTGATTGGTTCAGTGCCATGGCATGTACAATTGCAAGGACTAGAAGTTGATAGTGCATGGGAGGCAGTTAAGAAGTGTTTTCATGAAGCAATGGCTGACTGTATACCTAGAGTACGAATAATAAATCAAGTAGGGGTTAAATGGATGAATAACACCATTAAGCTTGAGCTGCAAAAAAAGAAACGACTATGGAGGGAATTTAAGGAGAAAGGTGACCGGCAGGCACATGAACGGTATAAAGCGCAGGCCAAAAGGGTAACGAGTGTGGTAAGAAAAGTAAAAAAGGATTACGAAAGAACATTGGCCATGCAGGCTAAAGAGAATCCTAAACAGTTTTTTAGATATGTAGCAAGTAAAAGGAAAAATGTACATGGCAGAATGATTTTAAAGAATGCCGATGGTAGGGAGGTAACTGAATCAGTTGATATAGTTGAGTTACTGAGTGAGCACTTTGCAAGTATATATCACCCAGGTGGTGACATTGCAGAAACGAATAAACCAGTAGATTATACGGGAATTGTGGTGAATGAAGTGGAGGTGAGTAGTCTATTGCATAACCTCAATGTCAATACATCCGTGGGATTGGATGGTATACCAGCTCGTGTAGTACGAGAAGCAGCTAAAGAATTGTCAGTACCATTGACCATTTTGTTTAATTTGAGTCTCTGGTCTGGGTTAGTCCCGAGGGAGTGGAAAGAGGGGAAAATAGTTCCACTGCATAAAGGTGGCTCCAAGACTGCTGTTGTAAATTACCGGCCGATTAGCATATCAGGAATCATTGTCAAGGTCTTAGAGAAATTAGTCAAGAAAAGAATACAGGATTGGATAGATGAAAATGGGATATTGTGGGGGACAACATGGTTTTGTGAAGGGTAGATCATGCTTCAGTAACTTGCTCACGTTTTATAACACAGTGACGGCTGAACTGGATAGGGGTAATGGGTTTGCAGTGATTCTACTGGAACTTGCCAAAGCCTTTGACAGGTTACCACATGGAACCCTAATCAGTAAACTGGAGCAGATGGGGATAGATATAGGGTTGGTGAGATGGAATGGAGAGTGGTTGAAGGAGAGATACCAGAGATTGGTTTATGCAGGAGTGGAGTCTAAAAGGTGGCTTGTGACTAGTGGTGTGCCGTAGGGGTCTGTTCTTGGACCACTGCTTTTCAATTTGTTCATCAATGATATAGGAAAGGATTTGAGAGGAAGTGTTCACTTGTTTGCTGATGATGCAAAGTTGAGTAGAGCAATTGTGAGTGCACAGGATGTCAAAATTTTACAGGATGATTTGGATAGTTTGGAGTACTGGGCTAGGAAAAATGGATGTCAATTTAATGTGGCAAAGTGTAAGGTTATACACTTTGGGGTGAAAAGAATAGCAGCAGTATAGCGCATTGGTGGAACCGTACTCCAGGAGATTGATGAGGCCAGGGATTTGGGAATGTTGGTGGATAGGGAATTGAAGTTTCGTGGACACATTGCAAAAGTGACTAAATTAGCTCATCAAATCACTTGGCTTCTGAAAAATACTTTAACATGCAGAGACAAACAAGTTGTTGTTCCTCTGTATCGAGCCTTGATAAGACCCCATCTGGACTACTGTGCCCAGTTATGGGCACCAGGGTTTCTTCGTGATGGGGAGGAAGTGTAGAGGATCCAGAGACGAGTGACCAAGATGATAGAAGGTCTGTGGAATGAACCTTATGAGAATAGGTTGAAGATTTGTGGGTTGCAGAGATTGGACGATTGGCGAAGGAGTGGTGATATGATTGAGATATTCAAATTACTGAAGGGTTTCTGTAAGATTAATCCAGAAGATATTTTTGAAAATATGACTGGTGGTAGGAGGACTAGGGGCCATGCATGGAAGCTGGGCAAGAGCGTGGTTGAGAAGGGAGTTAGAGCTAGGTTTTTTACTTGGAGAGTGGTGGATGGGTGAAATAAGCTTCCAGAGTCTGTTGTGGGTGCTACGACCGTGAATGAGTTCAAGGCAAGGTATGATAGATACTGTGTCAATGTCGAATAGTTGTTCTTGACATGATGTTAGGGCCTCCCTCGATGAGTCTGTCGACTCCTTGGAGTTTCCCGGAACAATAATAATAATATGCATTTCTAAAAGCTTGTTGTTCATCTTCGTCTTACCTTAGGAAAATTAAAGCTATACATTAAGTTGAAATTAATACTGGTACACCTCGCTTTTTAGAATTAAACATGCTAATAGATATATTCCTGTTGCTGCTAGAGGCGTAACGTACTCTGTTAGGTATAGCAGTAGAACTGTAAACATGTAGTCCTAGATTCGATTATATATCTGTATACAGTACCATCACTGGCACATGGAAAAGTATTTAAGGACTTCGACAGAAGTATTATCAAAGGATACCATAAGAGTAACTTATCCGTTCTTAACATTAGCAAAATACTGACATCCAAAATTAACAGTTGGCAATATTTTCAGCCAGCAGAAATCTAATCAGCCATAAAATCCATAGGAAAACCCAGGTGATAATTGCGTAACCAAAGTTTACTAGGAACGATGATAGGGAAATCAGAAGTTCGATATGGATAGGTTCGGTGCTTATCAAAGTAAGTTACACATTCATATAGCAATCAACAACAACACCGATAATCTGATTACATTGGTGTAACGAAAACCACGACTGGTATGTAAAGTGGTGAAAGTCCGTGATATAGCGAGAAATCAGGCTACATCCTCTTCTGATGAAATTGGATAGAAGTAATATCATGTGTTCTCGTTTGTTTGTTTTTCTGGCTGGTTTATCTATTTTTCAGGATGTAAAACGCGAATTTCCAGAGGGGAAACCTAGTCATCTCTGGTCATCTAATTCATCTTTAATTGATAAGTAAACTGATTTACAGGGTATATATAAATAGTAGTAGTAGTAGTAGCAGTAGTAGTAGTAATAATAATAATAATCATTTTTTAACACTTTATTATGTCGTGCATACATATAATAATTACATTATAAAATTATAGAAATTAAGAAAAATATAAAAATTACATTTTTTTTTCAGATAAATTACATACATTATATGAACACAATTATGCATAACAAATAATTTCTCGTACATAAAGTTTTTTTTAAATAATAATAACAGTAACTGTTTATAACGTATATTATTATAATATTCATAATGATGATTATTACAGATGTTTTTAATTATTAATTAAAATTTAAAAAAAAATTTTTTTAACATTTTATTATTTCTCATTTGTAATAATAACAATTAATAATAGTAATAATTACAATTATTATTTTTCATTAATTTTTATTTATTATATATATTTTTCATTTTTTATTTTTAAAGTTTGAGAAAGAGTGATTATTCATACAAATTTCTGTATCTGCTTATAAGGATTACTTGTAGATGAGTGAGGCAAGTTAATCCCACCTACTTCGAAGCTTGGGTTAGCTTTTATGAAGAGAGTGGGATTTAGCCTTCACTATTTGTGTTGTTGCTACTGTTTATGTATGGAAGTATGGGGTGTAGGCATTGGATGCTAGTGATTTATAATGTGTATATTAGTGTTAATGGTTTCTTAACTTTGTTGGTATATTTTCCAGAGTTCGTTTTTTAATGTTCTGTAGTTATCTATGTGTTTTAACTTTCTTGGTAGGTTGTTGAGTTGCGTGGGTATCTGATATGATCTCACAAAAGACCCGTATGAGTTGTTGAAGGGTGTGGGGATGTAGAGAGTTGTTGTAGGTCGTGTTATACGATATGTGTCTCTGTTGTTTCGGTAGGTGATGTTGAAATAATTCCCTGTTAATGTCATGTAGTGTTTCAGGTTTTTAATGCTCAGAATTTTGTGTATCGCCATGTGCTTGTCGGATATTGGTTGTTGCATGTAAGGTGTCCAGATCACTGTTGACACGATTTTCCTGTGTAGTGTTTCTAATTTTGTTAGGTGGCTGTTTGATGTATTTGCATAGACTGTTATTCCGTATCTGAGTAGAGATTCGCAGATACCGTGATATAGGAGTTTTTTTATGTTGGGGAATAATATCTTTAACTTGGAAAAGTTTTGCTGCGATGATCCAGAGTTTAGTGTGTAGGTATTCTATATGTTTTGTCCATTTGAGGTGGGAATCTACATAGAGACCGAGGTATTTTGCGTGTGTTACAGGTTTGATTTCGGAACATTGGCAGGTATTTTTGCTGTTGATGCAGCAGTATGTGTGACAATGTATCGTTAGTGATGTAGGGCGTACGATTCTTGGGTTGTGTATTATCAACATCTGTGTTTTGGTGCCGTTGATTAGAATTGCGTTTTGTTGGAAGTATGTTGTGATTTCGTTTAGGTCTTGTTGTGCTTTGCAGAAAGCTGTGTTAATGTCTGTGTGAATTGCTAGTAGTGCAGTGTCATCTGCTTATTGAAATATTTGACTTCTTATGGGTATGTTATGACCATCGTTAATGTATATGTTGAATAGAGTGGGTGATAATATGGCACCTTGAGGTACACCGTGTTTTACTTGTATACTCCGACTGTGACATGTGCCTATTTTTGCTACTTGTGTTCTGTTTGAGAGGAGTTCTTGAACCATGTATGCAGTGTTCCTCTTATACCTATTGAGTATAGTTTGGTGAGTAGCATGTCATGTTCAAGTGTGTCAAATGCTTTGGTTAGGTCCAGCAGTATGAGGACGGCGTACTTGTTTTTGTCGAGAGCTTTGTTTATTGTTTTGGCGATGTCTTCTAATAAAGTAATGGTGCTTTTTGTTTTCTGAAATCCGTATTGGTTTTGTGAGATGATGTTGTACTTCTGTAAATAGTTCTGTAGTCTGGTGTGTGTTATTTTTTCTAGAATTTTTGAGATGACTGGTAGTGTAGCTATTGGTCTGTAGTTCTGAGTATCGTTTCTTTTGCCGTGTTTCTATATTGGCGTAATTACTGCAGTTTTTAGTTGTTGTGGAATAATGCCTGTGTCGAATATTATGTTCACGAATTTCAAAAGTATTGGATTTATTTGTTCAAAATGTGTTATAAGGTCTGTGAGTCTTATTTTGTCTATTCCTGGAGTGGTCTTTGGTTTTAGTTGTAGGATTGCTTCTTTCAGTTCTTGTTTTGTTATGGGTGGAAAATACATCGTTTGTTGTTGACTTTGTGTCGGTAGTTTTTTGTTGATCGTTAGTAGTTTGTCTTTTTTGAGTTGTGTGATGTTGTTTGTGAAAGCATGGTTGAATGAGTCTGCAAGTTCCTCTAGGTTTGTGTCCTGACCGAAGCTTTTTGCAATAAAATCTTGTGCTGAAGTTTTCTTTTTTCGGGTTATTAATTCGTTGAGTGTTGCCCATGTTTGCTTAATATTGTTGTTATATTCCATGAATTTTTGGAAGTAGTATCGTCTTTTTGCCCTACGAATTTTTGTTGTTAGTTTATTTCTTGTGTTTTTGTATAAGGTTTGTAAATGTGTGTTACTGGGTGACTTTGTAAGTTTTTTCCATAGATTTTCTTTTTCAATAATAGTATTTAGTATATCATCATTTATCCATCGGTTGCTGTCTGTTTGTCGCCTCGTTGGTGTAGGTTTTGCTGCTTTTTTGTATATTTCTGTGAACATTAGTTGAAAATTCTCGTATAATGTTACAGAATCGTTTATTTTAAGTAGGAAATTCCAGTCTGTATTTTTTACTTGGTTATCGACAATGCTCTTTAGTATGATCGAGTTTTGTCGACTTTTGTGGTGGTGGGAGGGGGGGGGGGTAGGAAACGTAATAAAACGAAGTTGAGACAAAGTAGTGATCGGCAATTTTTACGTTAATTACTGATGATGTATATGTATGGATGGGAGCCCGTATGTTGATATGATCAATGCATGATTGTGTTAGTGAGTTATTGAGTATTTCTTCTTTTGTTGTTGTGTTAATGGTAGGGTTTATGTTGTATCAAGATATGTGTTAGTGGTTGAAAAAGCGTGGTCTAGAGTATTTATGTTAATGTCTCCTATTAGGATGAGCCTGTGTGTTGTACGCGGTTCGATGCCGCTTAGCCATGTTTCTAACTCGTGAAGAAAACTGAGTGGATTATTATCTGGGGGTCTGTATATTGTGTTTATTGTGTATTTGATACTATTGTGGCTATTTGTGAGTTCTAAAATTAGTGTTTCCGCATGTTCGAAGTGAGTTTGTTTTTCTGTCACATTGTATTTTTCTTTGATAAATGCCACAATTCCACCTCCTCTTTTGTTTGGTCTACATAAGTTGTAGGTTTGATAATTATTTATGTTGTATGCGTAAATTTCTGTGTCATTTATTGCAACTTCGGTCAGTATTAGCTCATCTATGTTTATCATGGTATAATTGAGCTGTGTTATCAATGTTAGCCAGTGTTTTTTTATACTTCTTATGTTTGTGTGTATGATAGTGAAGTTTGTTTTGGTGGTTTTTAATAATAATAATAATAATAATCCGAGGTACTTCAGTCTCTTAAAGCCAATGATCTTCACAAAATAACTTTCGAAACCATAATGTTAGTCTTATGCCTAAATATATATTTCTGTGTGTAAACCGCGTGTGTTCCCTTGGCAGTGTTTGGTCCCGGTTTGCTTGGTTGCAGGATGAAAAAAAGAGACTCGATTTTCCCGTAGGAAAAATGTAGCTAATACAGTATAAGAACGAAATAAAGAAAACACAGGAATAAAATTAAAGAAAGCATCCATTATCAACAGTTTATAAAGTAATTAATAATATTAAGGTTGTCCTAGTGCATATAAAATTTGTCCTCGCGCACATGTCCTAGTTCTCTAAAGAACACTAATTCTCCAAAGAGGCAACACGTAACGTGAGACATAAATGAATCCTTTACTTAAAACAATAATTTTATCGCATGATAATATATATTAAGTATAACTTCTCACAAGAGGGCGTCCCATTGGACTAGATCTGCGTAGCAGTTCTTCAAAGAATGATCTCGTGCAGAGGCATCAATCAATTTCGGAGTTTTATGTAATTATTTGTTGCATTTTCATACTTTATTGTAAACTGATTTATATAGGCGACTTCAAATATCTAAATATTCCCAGCTGTGAAAATTTAAATCAGTCATAAGTGTTATTAAACTTTATATATACAGACACTACTTAAAAGTTTCTTTCGTTCTAAGGTAACGTGCAGAAACTTATTTTCTTCAAATGCATATATTTCTTTTTATCATAAAGATTATCCTGATTGTGTAGCAAGGTAGGACGAAGAAAGGCAATTGGCCAATATACATACAAACACTGTTTGAGCTTGAGTTTCTTTACTGTCCGCTTCTAATCAAGTTAATCTATTTTCCTCCGTTTTCGACTAGGATATCTCAATCCGCCTCTCGTAGGATGGCTAACAGGAAAAGTCACACGATATCATTAATTTACAGAAGTTTTGAAACCTAATGCCAAGAAGTAGTCTGATGAAGGGTTGGGAAAAGTTTTCTATTCTTAGTCGCATGCAAAATTGCATTAACTTAGATTCATGTCATGAATTATGCACATATTTCAAAGTTTCCCAGACATATTTCATCATGAGAGGAATCGTGAAGATGCACTTTCTGTAGATTAAACCGTATGGCTCAATTTTAAATTCTGACATCTTATGAAGCTAAAGGAGTCAAGTATATTTTATTAGTTACGAAAATATCTTTACTGAGACCACGTTAAGCTCCGAACTTGATTATAGATTTCAGTGAATGATTGAAATAAAAATGGACGTTCATTGATATTTATAAACTTTAAATTTGTTATTTACTTTGTGTACTTGGCTGCTTCGCTTCTTCCAATTTAATAAAAATAAATAACAACATACAGAGTGCGTTTGTGGTGTAACAATGGAAAAAAAGTTGGCTTCAAATGAATGTGTGACTTATTTTACTTTATTATTATATATATTTTTTTTAATTTATCATCCCGCTACGCGACTGTCGATTAAATTGAAATCGTTACGTTTGGCGAATAAAAAAAAGAGTACAAAATATAAAATCAAATCAGAAAAATAATACTGAATAACCAAGTCTCAAAAGAGTATGAACGATTAAATTAATTTGATCGTAAAAATTCTGAAAGAAATTTAAAACATTCCATATTATATATGACAAAATTACCCATTCACTGTCCGATCCAAATCTGAGCCGTTTTTTTATATATTTTTTTAAATTTAATTTAATTTAAATTTAATAAAAAAATATATATATATATATATATATATATATATATTTTTTTTTTTTTTTTTGAATGACTAGAACCGAGATTTAAGTGAAAAGGTTTTAATATAAAAACACGACTAGTTTCGGCTTAACAGCCTTCATCAGGTGAGATTATAAAAGAAAGAAAAAAGAAAAAACACTAAAACACTGAAGATTAAATAAACTATGAACATCATAGAGAGTCTCTATACATAATTGATACTAAATCGTTGCGGTTGTATTTAAAGGTGTTCTTTCGTTAGTGTATTGTTGGGAAAGTGCGTGCTAGTAGCATCTCGTGAACGCCAGTACATGATTATAGCTGTATGACAATCTGGGAGGTTGTAGCTCAAGTTATTATTTAGATGAACAAGATTGAAGATGATTTCTCTAGATTCCACGATTTTTCTCTCTAGTTCATCATTGCAACGGAAAATGTTGGTAGATTTTTCCCAGCAGACTTTGTGACTTTGGTTTTCATCATTAGGATTAGCTGAGAAAAGGATATGACTAGATAATGCACTGGCTCGCTGTCTCTTGTAAGTAATGTCCCTCAGGTTTTCTTCCATACGCAGTTCGACAGATTTGTCTGTCTGCCCAAAATATCACAATCACACAATATTTTATATACACCAGGGTATTTGAGTTGATGATGACAAGGCTTAGGGTGGCTTATTAAGAAACGGATCTTTGGGAGTGGAGTGAACAAGGTTCTGATATTGTATTTTCTTAGAACTTTTGCTAATTTGTGTGAAACTGTACTTATGTAAGGAATAGATATATTGCCTATGAATCTATTTGTTTCTTCTGAGTGATGTCTAGGAGGATTAAGAAGGAACTTTTCAATGATTCTCTTGGAATATCCATTAACTTCGAAAGAAGTTTTCAGATGGTTTATTTCTGTAAGAAGTTCATTTGGATTCATCCAGAAGAGAACGGGCAATATGTCCCAAGGTGGAAATTATTCCAAGCTTATGAGGAGGGAAGGGAAGTGATGGGACTGACTATGCAGACATCTCTTGGTATGTGTGAGCTTTCAATATATCGATATTTTGAATTTACCAGAAGAGCGAGTCAGTTTGACATCAAGAAAAGGCAAGGAATGATTTCAAGCTCGGCAGTAAACTTAATACTTTGATGCATTTTATGTTCCGAATCAGTTGTTTGCAGGACTTCTTCTGTAAAGATACATTTTGAAACCGTTCATAAGAAATTAAAGTAACAAAAGTGATCAAGAACCAAGAGACGATAAAGAACCAAGAGGCTATTTTTGGCGGCGTATCCTGCTTTAAAATAATAAGGGATTTATTATCCCCTTAACTTAGTTGTTCCTAGTTTTGAGGTTTCAAACGTTATTGCGCAAAATAGAAAACCACTCAGTGATGGGGGTATATTAAAGAAGGATGGCTACAATGTGTTCCTTTCCTTGCTTTTTGACAATCTTTCAGAAAAGGCAAAAATTATTCAGCTCATTAAAGATTTGTCCGTAAGTAGAAAAACAATTAAGGACAGGCTACTTAAGTTGGAAAGGAATACAGCAGAACAACTAACAAAACATTTGGCTTCATGTAAGTTCTTTTCTATTTGTGTTGATGAGAGTACAGACATTACATCATCAGCTACGCTAGTAATCTTTGCTCGATTTTGTAGAGTTAACGAAGTATGAGAAGAGATGATTAGCCTTGTTACACTACCTGAGCATACCACCGGGGTTGAAATATGTAAAGCAGTTATAAACGAATTATCTATTTGGAAAATTGATATTTCAAAAGTGGTATCCGTAACAACAGATGGTGCACCCAGCATGATTGGTAAGGACGCAGGATTTGTAAATCTGTTTGCAAAACATGTTGGTCATCCACTGATAGGTTTTCATTGTTATCATGCATGAGAAGAAGACTTTATGTGCAAAAGCTGGCCTAAAGAAACTTCAAGAAGTGATGCAAACAGTAACCAAGGTTGTTAGTTACATTTCTTCACATGCTTTGAATAAAAGACAATTTCAGAATCTATTGAATGAGGTGGATTCGATGTTCAAAGAACTAATAATGTGCAACAATGTTTGTTGGCTTAGTCAAGGTCTTGTTCTGAAACTGAAACGATTTGTTGAATGCCTGTATGAGATAAACGTTTTGATTAATCAATAAATGCCTTATGAAAAAATGTATGACATCGTGTAGGTTTTGTAAACTAATAGTTTTTTTAGATTTTTGAGAACCTTTAAATGATTTGAACCTTAAAATTCCATGGCTCTTAATGTTATGTTTGATGACATAAAGGCATTTGAAATTAAACTAAGCGTTTTTAAGAGGGATGTAGGCAGTGTGAGATTTAGATATTTTCCAAACCCAAAGAAATACATCCAAAAAAGATGACAAAACAGACCGCCAATGTCTTCAAAAGTTATTTTTAAACGTCATTGTGTCAACTATTGGGCAGTTCTCTCTAAGACTTGATAAGTTCATAGATTTAGAAGAAACTGCAAAAATTCATTCAGTTTCCTGACAGATTTTCCCTTTCAGTCGCTTCCAACCCTAGGTGATTATGTAGGCATTGCCCACAAAGTATTCCTGGTGAGATTTTTACAGGGTAGTTCACCATTGCTTTCCCCAATCCCCTAATTTTTATCCGGGCTCAGACCGGTGTATGGCTGGGAAATATTCATGATTTTAATCCATGTGTGTTCACGGGGCCGGTTTGCCTATTCTGGGAAACGAAAAACCCGAGTTGCAGGGTGAAAAAAACAAACAAACCCTACCTCCGTATGAAAGCGGCTAACTCACCTTTGATCGGAAAAGACCAGATAAAAGTTCCACACATCACTGACTGGAATCAAACCCAGGTCTTTCCGACCAAAGGGCTTCGTCTATACCGACATACGGAGGCTCTATTCAGTTTCCAGATACTATAAAACTGGATGAATTAAACTTGCAGATGTTTTCGTGGATAAATATGAATGATTTTGAAATGAAGTTGATTGATTTTCAAAGTAGCTCAATTTGGAGGCAGAAATTTGTTGACGCAGAGTTGACTTGGAAAATATTGAATAGGAGCGTTTAGAGATGGGAGTAACAGAGTGAGAAAAGTGTGGAAAATGAGGTACTAAGGACTTGGAATACTATTCCAGAAACTTCTGTATGTTCAAAACCCCTTGCAACAGCATTATTATCCATTTTTGCATCTACATATTCTTGTGAATCATTGTTCTCAGTGATGAACTTTGTTAAGTCTCGTAATAGGAGCCTTAAAGATAAAACTAGTAGTGCATGCATATCTCTAAAGGTTAAAAAATATAAACCTGATATAAATTATCTGTCATCAGTGATGTAGCAGCAGCAGTTTCATTGATGATAAATAAATAAACCGTCCACTATTTTTCTTTCTGTAGTTTCGATTTGATGTTTTCTGCTAAAAATGGTAAAGATTAACTTCTCTTTAATATATTATATAGGTAAAATAACATTTTATTTTATCTTTAATTTTTATGTATTACTCGTATGGGATTAAGAATTAATGAAAGAATGTCTTTAATTTTATATTCGTTTATTGTGCTTTAGTCAAGTAAAACGATTATGAGATTGTGCACTGTAATTGGAAAAAAACTTTAAAAAACTTACGTCTAATTGATATTTTTAAAAAGCAAAAAATTCAGAATTATTGTTTACTCTTTTGCTGATGCTAAAAACTGCATCTTTAAATTGTGTGGCTGTATATGGCAGCTATAATGACACTTAAAGGCAAATAAAAAATATCCATGCTATCAACAGGGTAGGAGGACGTTTAAGTGAAAATTCCACACAAAAGGCACATGAAGAAATCACATCTAATTTTTACATTCATTCAATCTTACATGAATTACAAAGAATTACAATATTCTTTGATTTTACCGCTCTAGTGTGATTTTTGATTATTTGAAAAAGTTCTCTCAATGCTTAAAAGAGACCAAATAATAATATTTTCCCCAAAATTTCGGATGGCATGTGAGAAACTTTAATATCAAACATTTGGCAATTTTGGCACGCACACTTAAAAAGATTGCCCACTCCTGACCTATAACTTGCTTGAGATATTTTGACATTATCCTTGTGAAATGAAACGAATTTCTTTTGCACCTTTTCACTTTCTTCTAGATCACACTTGAATTGAGACTTACATTTAGCAATCATGTGGAAGGCTTTACACCAGTTCGACGCCCCTATTATCTTAAGGCACACGAAGGAATCACATCTAACTGATTGTCGTGTGTTTGTATCTTGATTTCCAAGACTTCATCCTCGATATGGCATGGTATTCATCCTGGTCAGCAGACCCTAGTAAAATGGTCATTCTACAGTGAACAATTCTTTAATTTTTAATTAATTAATTAATTTTTTTTTTTTTTTTGCAACTGTCCTCCTTCATCTGTGTTCAGGAAGTTTATTCCTCCTTGATCACATCTTTTCTGAATTGAAATGAAAACGGATATAAAGAATCATCAAGTAAATTATGCTAAATATAAATGTTTTAAAGTTGTAGATGAAATAAAAAAAAAGTGGTCATTCAGTTAATGAGATTAGAAAATGTACTCCTTCCTTTCTTATTATTGCTGCTTTATTTTTAATTAAATATTACCATATTTTAAATGAATAAACAAATAATTTATTAATTTATAGACTTAATTAGATGACGATGAGAGTGAAAACATGATACAGTCGTTATTTTGATTTCGTATTTCGTTATATCTTATATTATGTAGATAGAAATAAATTGAAAATGAGCGATAGAAAGTGGTGCAAGATATTTTGTTCGCCATACAGTTGTATCTGGGGAGAGAGAGAGAGAGAGAGAGAGAGAGAGAGAGAGAGAGAGAGTATGTGATTAAATTAAGAAATGTAATTACAACGATCTTCACTTTTTGAGATTTAATTCTACATAATCGACAACATAATTATTGTTCCAATACTTGATTTCTAGTCTAACATTCCAAATGATTGGCCATAACAACCTCAATACATGTGATCATTGATAGCTTTCTTTCGATTTTGTTTTCCTTAAATTCATGAAGTTAATTTTAACTTCATTTTTTAATTTGCATCCAGTATTATTATATCTCTCTTATGTTAGACTATTAATTTTAATCAAACTTTAAACAGTTGGAAAACCTTAACAAGACCGGCATTAGATTCAAGCTTCCTATTTCATAATTTCGTAATTTTCGGTTCTTGATTCCGAAAACGAAATGCAAAATTTTACGTTCGAACGCAGTTTAATATCTGCCTACAACAAAACCACAAGCGATGCATAGGGGGTGTGGAATTCGAACAAGTATGTCACACGATATCCGAGTGCTGGCTGCGTCATTTTTGAGTAGCATTGGTTCAGCTAATCAGGATACAAAAGATGTTATTGCCTTCATGTACTACCAATGAATAAATAGCATTCAAAGAATATTGCTAAGTCTTCCTATGATAAATAAATATAGCATTTTTTTTAAAATACAGTGTTCTGCTGCATTTAGTGGTTGCTATAGAAGTCGTAACAATACAAATTGGTATTACCACCTTTCTGGAATCTTTCAGTTCGCCTAGAATCAAATACTCTGGGTTCTTTTACGTAGAGCTTGCCTAGGAGAGAGAAGTCTCCTGTAACTTCGTAATCAGTAAGTTTATTACTTTTTATATCTAATAATATGTGGATATTTTATTCAAACCGCTTTTGATTCGAGTGAAATGAAACTTAATATTAAAAAGGTGTTAATCTAACTGTATAGGTTTTGATACATTTAGGTTTAGCCTTTGTAATACTCAATTTTCTTCTAAATATGTTAAAACTTGCATCAGCTATTCAATGCTCCTCGACAGTTCAACTCCAATACACCGAAATTCTGTTCATTCATTTCTTCAACTGCTGTTTATGTATTTCCTTAAGAATACAATGTACATATCTTCAAATATGCTCAATTTTCTGTTCATCCATAGCACTAACGAGTCATATGTCGACCAACGTGTGTATAAGAATTAGGACAAAAAAAGTCCATTTGTCAGCATTTAATATCCATTATAAAAGCTGATATTAGGCCTGTGTAGCTCAGTGGAAGTGGCGCTTGCGTCCTTTGTGCTTGGACGCTCTAAGTTAAGCTAGGTTCACGTCTAGTCGCTGACTAGAGGAACTTTTACTAAGTCTATCTTCGACCGGTTCCCGACATAGTCGATCTCTGCCACAGGCAAGCGGGTTTTTTTCTCCCGGAAACTCAAGAAAATCGACCTTAGTACCCACATTATTTCAGACTGTAACATATCCTGTTAGGGTAGCACCAAGAGATGGCAGCTCTTGTTTGCTGGTCTGTTCATCAGTAGCCGCCTATAATTAGTGATAGACATGGGCCAGCTATCTCTGATTGGTTACCGATGGAGATTGAAATTCCCACTCAGTCTACAAAAGCTAGTGGATATAAGAGAATAAAAGGCGTTAGCTGATTTATTTTATTTTATTTTATTTATAAAAACGGATGCTAAAAAGAGCAAAAAAACGTTTCACATAAGAATTTTCTGTATGCTACTTCATTGTCGTATATTTTTTATTACTGATTCATTTATTTGTACTTCTAGAAAACAGTCTCATTCTCAGAAGCAAAAAATTATGGAAAATAACTTAGCCTTGAACTTTTAGAAAACTACGTGATTTTTTTTTTTGTTTTGTTTTGTTTTGTTTGGGGAAAGAGAAAGAGAGAGAGAGAGAGAGAGAGAGGGTGGCATACCTAAGACGTTGTGTCACAAATTTGAAACATTCGACTGAAAATTTTTGAATATTTCAGATTAAAATTACAACTTATCATATTTCAGTCTTAAATCATTGAAAAGTATTAAAAAATATGCTGTTTATAAATAGAAACCAAACGGTGCGTTGTTTATTATATGTGATTATAGAAATTATAATATTTAGCCAATTTGCCATTTTATAAAACTTTGATAAGACCACACCTG
This sequence comes from Typopeltis vanoorti, assembly GCF_054136105.1. Lineage (NCBI taxonomy): Eukaryota > Metazoa > Arthropoda > Arachnida > Uropygi > Thelyphonidae > Typopeltis > Typopeltis vanoorti. The sequence continues at coordinate 55,792,585 of NC_143556.1, forward strand.
GATTATTGTGCGCAGATTTGGTCTCCTGGATTCCAAGAGGATGAAAAAACTGTGGAAAGGGTGCGAAGAAGAGTTACAAAGATTGCATCTGGATTATGGGATTTAGATTATGATGGCAGATTGCGAATATGTGGATTACAGACTCTGGTTAACAGGAGTAAGAGGGGGCGATATGATAGAGGTCTATAAACGTTTAAATGGATATTATAGGATAGCGTCTGATGAAATTTTTCGTCATATGGAAGGTGGGGAGAGAACACGATGGGCATTCGTGGAAGATAAGTGTTTGTTCGCAGTCAAGAAAGGGATAAGAGCTAGGTTTTTCACTCACAGAGCAGTGAGTGAGTGGAATAATTTTTTTTCTGGAGGTCTTAGATAATAATAATAATAATTTAATTTCTGCATTTAATACAGAAATGAAATTATTATTATTATTATCTAAGACCTCCAGAGAGTCAAGGACTCATCGAGGGAGGATATAAATCATCCAAACCATCTGTTCATATCTTCCCTTAAATTCATTCACACTAGATGCACTCACTACCCCTACACATACACACTAATTCACTATTTTATTAAATGTTCGTAATAAAGCGGCCACTCAGTGTGTGCGTGCGGCGCGTGTGTTCAGAATAATTTTATACTTTAATAGTATATGTTAAAAAGACAAAAAAAAGCAATTGCACTGAGACACTAAAATATAGAGAAAAGTATAAATACGCTAAAAATGGCATCTCTAAAGAAAGCTCAGCAACGGCTTGCTTCTATAATCTCTTCCATAATCAAAAAGGTAAATAAAATAAAATAATTCATCTTCTGAACTTTAAATATCATTATTATTTTGTGAAATATTAGTAGTTTTACGTTGATTTTTCCTGAGTTGCACTGTTATAACCTCAAGCTGAGAAATAACAAACCCTGCTTGACTTCAAAGTTCGATACTTGGAAAATGACAGAAAAAAAGTCTGGCATCAAAATCTATAAAGGTCCTTCTTCGGAGAGTTTTTAGTTTTATTTATTCTATCTGAATCATCCTATTCTACCTGTCATCCATCAGCACTGTTTTTGGAGAAAAGAATGAGACAAATCAGAAACTCCTGCTCTACAGACCAAACATGGAACTTTTTCAAGCCATTATTGGTCTCCAATAACCAAGATAGTGGTATCATACTAGACGATGAAATTAATCTACAATCTAGCTTAGTTGAAATTACCGCGACACAAGCGCCCGTATTACATTCAATTAATTTCAACTTATCAGTTTCCAGGAATAAGAATAAGAAGTTTCCAGGAATACGGATTGTCCTTAAAATGTACATGCCATTTTCCGCCTGGAATATTATTTGAATTTTCATGTTTTAGGACAGGCAATGTGCATCCTTCATATAAATAGCTTTTCAATAAATCTAAATTTTAAAATTAATATTTTAACTTCTTTATGATTTAAAATAAAAAGTAATTTTAAGAACTCTCAAATAAAATTCAGAACACTATTCTGAACTATTTCTAGTGAGGCATTTCTGTTAACTTCAAATTCCTGCAATATTATATATCTAAATACTGTATAAAGTGCTCATTCATGATTCTCTTGGTACTGACAGCAATTTTTTGTCCTTTTGTTAGCAATTGTTTTGTAATTAAAGCAAGTAATGTAAGTCATAATCATATCATTGAGATTAATGAATAGTACGAGGTCCGATTATAATGATTTTACCATAGAACTCCATCATAATTTTGTAAGGAAATCAACTAACATTCTGTTTTTTTTTTTAGAAAAAAAAGCAGTTTCTTTATTTCAGTCATCTCACTGTTTAAATAATTTCTGTCGGTTTCCACAGACTAATAAAATAAATAATTAATGAACGTTGGCACTCATTAATAATGTAACATGTACCATAAATTAGTTTTTTTGTCTAAACATTGCATTCCAAGTAATCAGTTTGTTTGTCTCTTTCAATTTACTTTATATAAAAATAACTAAAATTTGTACATATGCTTTCGCTTAATTTTATTTATTAACGACGTCAGAAATTTTATTTGGCAGTGTTTCATAGAATTTCCCGAATAGTATGCCAGATGGCAGCACTTAAGCAAGTTTTGTGAAAAGCAGCTTGGAAAAATACTAATTTGTTGTCGTACATGTACGGACGTTAAGCAGTCAGATAAAGAACCGTTGATAATTGATTTTTGAGCCCAACCCATTTAACTACTCGTAGATTCAGTGCACAGGGTTCTCGAGCAAGAAATTCGGAATCGTTTTCTTTTCTTTTCTTTCTGTAAGATAAATAATTTGCTTTATTTGCAAATACAAAGAAAACAAGAGCTTTTAATCATTACTGCATTAAAAACTTTCGTTTAGTGGAAATGATATGATTTCCTGTGTTCCTGCCATTAGCACAATTGCTTCCTTTGCTATTAATTTAATTTTGAAGCCAGCAAAACAGCTTTTCAATTATTTCTGATAATTGTATTTTGAAAGTTTTGTGTAACTTGTCTCAAAGTTAACGAAGGAATTTCATGTTTTCATAGCTGCAAAAAGAACTGACAAAATTTTCAATAGCTGTTGTTTATTTTATGAGGGCTTTTATTGTTGAAGCCAAACTTTCATTCTTCCATTCTCTTTAAAATTTTAGTGTTTACTAGATTTCTTAAATCGTAAAATAATTAAAATATTAATATTTTAAACATTTTCTATTTCATTATTCTATTGAAGGACTTATCCGAAATTAGATATTAAATATTAATTATATGCTAAAACATATTAAATAAAGAGTTTATATATTAATTAAATTTACATTTAGTCAGTTTTTTATTTTTTATTTTTTACTTAATTATATTACGTTTATTTGTGATATTATTGGCTGAAGAAAACACGCAAAATGTGCCAGAAGGATACACAGCGAGATTAACTTTCAGAGATACCGATGACCATTTAAATCCAAAGATAGTGTCTTTATATTTCTTCTAGGCCCCTTAAAAGTAATAGTAATTTAGTTGTCTTTGTTTGATATTCTTTAGGAAACAAATCCACTTAACTGGGTAACACAATGTGTTTATTTACTTAGGTTTCAACAATTAAGACATAATTCAGATATCACCTCCTAAGTCAACAAAATAACTCATTCTTTACAATAATTCCTACGCTAAAAATGTTGAATTCCCATAAGTTTTATTCCTTCAATGCAAGTTTAAAAAAAAAAAAAAGCTTATAAAGCATAATGTGTGAACAACAGAATTCTCAAAAACAGGGAAAAACAAAACAACAACAACAAAAAAAAACACGTAATTGTCTTGCAAAACCTACACATAGTCCATATATTCTCCCCATGTATTACATAATTGCTAAACCACACGTACTTGGTGGATGGTAAATGATGTACACAAAAAGTCCTCTTTAGGGCTTCCAGGGTAACGAATGGCAATGCTGTAGCCAATGAAGGTTTAACTGAGGCTCGGCTATTGCCGTTACCCAGCCATGACTAGAGCTTTTAGCTCAATAATACCCCATCCACACAGATTTTCTTCATTCAGATGACGGGATAAAGAGTCAAGAACTCAGTCCATCTCCCAGTTCTTTTAAGAACTTTAAGAACACGTACTTGGTGCCTCTCCAGTCTGGAGCCACACCTCTAATGCTAACATTATCAAGATACAACGAGTGCAGAACAAGTGCTTGAGAATGATTCTGAACGCCCCGTGGTATGTTAGAAACAATCAACTTCATAGAGATACAAATATTCCTTATATTTTCTCTTTTCTACAATCCTTAGCATCCAAGTTTTCCCTAAAGACGTCCACACACCCCAACGATTTGGTTCAGCAAGCTGCAGCATACGAGCCAACGGACATATTCAAATATAGAGGACCAAAAGCTATATTAGCCTCCTATAGCGATGTATAATCTCCATGCTCATTCAGGGCGAGCAAACTGCTCATAAATTTTACCCTCGCTGTAACCACAACAGATAGCGGGAATATGAAAAGCATCTTGCTTCACCCCTAAAGACATAAATGTCAATTGTCAACACGTACCTGGTAGACATTAATGTAAAATAATAATATTTCATATTAAATTAACGTCTACTAGATACGTGTCGGAAAAAATATTCTAAGGATAGCGACATTCTCAGAGCATTATTTGAACATTCGGAGCATTTGTGGACTTCAGGTATATAATTCTACAGTATTTTTTAAAAGTTTTTCCTAATAATTAACTATTTTCTCACGCAAAGGACATTTTCATAATTTTAATGTATAGTACCCCTTTATTAGCCTAAAATATATATCATAATATTAAAATTATACACATTATAGTATATGCAGTAAAGTCTTCAAGGCGTTAAGAGCCTTCACATGTCCAAAATTTTATGGAGATTTTTACTTTAGAAAGAAATATTCTATCGATGACAAATTATAATAAATTTTCATTTTCAGAATTCCTCATGATTCGAGCTACATAGCAAGCATCTTTGCAGACCCATACAAAAATGACTTCCCTGAGTTCCTCTTTACTGGCTAAATTCAAAAATATCCTTATGTCGTTCATCCTTTTTTTATTTCAAAGTCTAATTCTCGTACCGGTTATTAATCTGATCAACAAGCTGCTCTTTCTCTAACGTTTCAATAGTTATTATTATTATTATTTAGATAGATCTCCAGAACTGTACACAATACCATCCTTATTTGATCCCTAGAGTAGAGTTCAAAATTACATAACTCATAACCCTCCCATAGGTTAACAACCTTTCGTGGGTGCAATTTACATAAAAAAAAAAAATGAAATGCAAAGATTATTTTAAACCAATGGAATAGTTACATTTTTTTCTCCTACCGGTTAAGCTTGTAAAAATTACTGAAAGATTTCCATTTTCAAATCCTGCAATCTTATTGACTGTTTTTTTTTTTAATTATAATTCGCTTAATCCTCTTAAGTTCTTTGCCACGCCACAATGTATTACGGTTGTCCTTACCCAAAGATGACCCTGGATTTTTGTTAACGAAATGTAGAATCTTTATTTTAAGCAGTTAAATTTCAACTGCCATTTCTTAGATGAATGGGAATGTTCGGTTAAATTATACTTGAATCGTGTAATATGTTTCGTATCATAGCTTTTTTGGCATCAAACTATTATTATTATTTCTTAACATCATTTAATTAGTACAAAAATATTTATAGTTATTTAAAAAAACAGCTGGTGTGCTTATCTGTTTAATAAAGTCCAAATGTTTTTTTTATTTTATTTTTAATTCCTCTAGAGAAAAAACTATGGCTGGTGTTATTTTTTTTCTTTTCTTTTTTGAAGATTTTTTTTTCTCGCAATACTTTATTTTGCTGTTTTATTATTCCTTTCCTTATATATTTGCAGTTAACTTGAAAGAACGATGGTATTCCATAGAGTGCGTTAAATGAAAACACTCAAATGTTCTTTTTCTTCTTTTTTTTTTTAAACCATTGTGAAGTTCCTCTTTATTTTCTTTGACGTCAGAAAAGTTGAAATTAGTCCAAATGTGAATGCAGCAAAGACAGATACAGAAACAAAGGCTGCATTTCCGCGCTGGCAAGAAGTATTGATTGCACCATAAATATATGTTGAGAACACGAAAAATATTCTTTCTTTAATGGAAGAAAAGATGAGGGACGAGTTTGAAGGATCTGGGATGTGAGTTTATTTTTCCTGCAAACTCAGCCAAAACATTTTCTCATTTATGCCTAAACATGATCACAATTCACATAATAGTTTGCACAATTTCAAAAATAAAAAAATAAAAAATATATGTATATTACTCTACAGAAATTCAACGCAATAATAAAAACTCATCATAATTTAGATTGTTTTCTTTCCTTTATTAAAAAAAAAGAAAAAACAATGGGATAAAATTCTTGGAAAAAATAATACAAATTACAAGTGTCAAAGAAAATAAAAATAAAAATGTACTACAAATTTCTTAATCCAAAAATTAGTAAAGAAATCCATTACATTCATAATAATCTGAGTTTTTTTTCTCGAATCTATTTTAACTACTGTAAGCCATAGAATATTAGAAAGGAGAACTTTTTTATCTTGCCAAAAAAGAACGCATTCCAGTCTGTTGTGATACTCTCACAATGATATAAACTAAAAAAGAAAATTATCTCAGTGAGGATTTTTCTCTGTTATGTCGTTCAAGTTGAGAAGAATTTGATATTTCCGAATTCTCGTGAAAAAAATATTCGTTAAACTAATATTGATATTATATCCTGCAATATTTATTATTTCATTAAATATGTTTATTAAACAGCCCTGGTTGACCAAGTGGGTAGCGTTTCTGTTGTCCAACCTGAAGGATATGGATTTCGTCTTAAAGTAAGTCTGCTTAAAGGCCATGTTTGGCCTTTAAGCAGACGTTCCATGTTTGGTCTCTACTGCAATATATTCTGATTATGTAACCGTAGTTCAATTACACTACTAATGTAGGATATAGATTTGTAAGCGTGGGTGAGATTCTTCATAAATTAAAATAAACTGTGAATTTTGTCATTTTTTCCCCCTGAAATGTTTATTATATATTTAACTCTATATCTCTGCCTAAACTCTGAAAATCTTTATTTTTCCCTTTGAAGTTGTTATAAACGTACTAATGAAAACCTATCTATATTTTTCATTGGTGAAAAATATAGATAGCTTTTTCATCATTAAAAGATGGAAAGGTGATGGTAGAAAATAAATCAATGAACCAGGCAAAATACACTCATCTAAGGAGATCAAGATAGTGGGAAAAAAGATATGTGCGTTGCGTTTCTTCCTAAGTTATGGAGTTCGTGTACTTGAACTCCATAGTTTTGGTTTTTATGGAATAGCTCATTACGTGATGCAAAGATCGAACACTAGACAAAGAAATCTGATATGAAATGAAATGAGGAATATGATGCACATTTCAAATCCGGTGAATGTAATTGACTTTTGCTACAGAAAGGGGAGAATTAACTACTAGAGTGTCGACCCATCTGTTTAGTGTGGTGATGGCGGTGGTATGCTATGGGATGCTTTTCTCTGTTTGAACTAAGGGTAGGTGCCGTAATACTAGAAGAAATGAACACCGAATGTTATATTGATATTTTGTGTTACCTAACCTTTTATGGTTCTGTTTCCACAGAACCAGAACAGAATTCATTTGAGCATTAACTTCGTAATTCGCCATGCCACACGCAAAGGCTGTTAGTAACATAGTTTGCGGAAATGTGCGATGCAGAGGGCCAATCAGAGAAACAAAGTTACAGATCTGATCTCTGTAACGCATCTTGAAGAGTTAGAACTTCGTGTGAAGTTGAGACCAACACATTCGATTCTACCACAGGTATTGACTACTGTTTTTAATTGCTTATTGACCCAAAATCCCCGTGCTCTTTGTCACCATTTACTGGTGAGTGCCATCTTATCAGCAGTGAAATATGGATCAATGATGGTTTGTCCTCAAAGCATCACTGGCTTTGAAACTCAAGTGTTCCTATAATAGGATGCAAATACAACTGTGGGATGGTGCTTTATTTTTACAAAACAGCGTATGTATGAATTGGCTTTATAACGACTTTGGTTTTAATCTGAATCGTTTATGTTTTGAATGTTATTTTTAATTTTAATAACATTATTCTGGAAATGATCTTGTCTGCCGGCTCATTGTTAATTCTTTGACTTTTTCATACTTAAGGTTAAAGAAATTATTGCCCATTTCTTTCGTTATATCATTATTTCTTTCACTCTCTTTAATAGCGTTTTTTAGACTACTGAAATACAATATTTTTAATGTCATTATTTAAAATTGGACTTTATGTATGGGAAAGACGTCACTTCTTATCGCAGTTTTTATGATACCGAGAGGATGAACTTGATAAAAATTCATACACCATTTTTTAACAATAAAAAATATACGTTATATATTAAAGAGATCCCGGAGATGAAATTGTAGCATATCATGAAATTTCCAGAATAGCAGTGTGATAAAAGCAATAGGAAAACGCTATCTTAGCAACCCATCAATGTCTAGATTCGGTATTCGTTCCTTAATCATAAATATGCGCAACGCATTCATGAATTCTATCCAAAGTATTCGCGTCTGAAAGAACACGTGATTATCTTTGATCCGTCCATTCTCCGACATTCATATTTGCAAACGAAATATTTGTTTTTCTCCCTTCTTGGAGATTTTTCGCAATTTTGGGAGAGAATTTCGTTTCTCCTTATATAATAACAAACTCACGAAAAAAAAAATAGTAAATTTATGTTAGGTATCGTTCATTCACCAAGTTTTTATCAGCTGAAAGAAGAATTTTCGGATACACGATTTGTGAAGGCGTTTGTGAATTCCTTCATCCGTTGAGACTAAAATCTTCTTTTATGAGTGTTTTGTAACAATGCCTAAGCCTTTTTTACGATCACTGTTTTTCACCTGTCGTTATGAACTATTCCGGATTGATGGATTTTGACGAAAATTGGTCTTTCTGTTGAAACAATTTTTTTTCTAAAACCGGATGAATTTAACATTTAGTATATAAACATGAAATTCGATATTATGAAATGCCAATGTTAATAGCTTCCTAAGTAAAATAAATCTTGTAATTTTTAAGGCTCATTGTCACACAGTTGGTTTTTCTACGTTGATTAGCATAGACAGGAGAATTAAGATGATTTCTTAAAAATATGAAAAACGCGATGTGTGATTTTAAATCTACTTCCAGACGAATATTTTTCTAGCTTTAAAGCAAATGAGTTTTCTTTATTATAGCATAAAACGAGCCTCTTTCTTAAACTTACATGATCATTCATCTGGAATACTTTTGAAAACAAGAAATCTACTTTTAGAAATCTTTAATGATGTGCGACATAATAAACGTCATTTCACTTACAACACTCTTAAATATACGACAAAATGAAAAATTGTACTAATAAGATTATTTCAAGTTTTTCGCAAAGAATCAAACTTAGTATTTTTGCTAAAAGATTAATTATCAGGAGATCTGTTTACTGCAGGTTAATGCAGCATAGCTGTATACTGGCGCTTTTTCATCATGTAATAAAAATATTGTTTTTAATCCTTTAAGAAATAAAAAGTTTAAAAAATAAAAAATAAAAGTAACTCGTCCATAAACTTCTTTCTCGCAATATCAGAGATAAACAACTCTGCCTGAAAAAACTTACACAAACACTAATAATCTTATTTTTAATGTCTTTATTTGATTTTTATCCTGATCTAAGTAACCTAGGTGACCGTGTAATAAGTCTCCATAGCTGTTTGTATTAAGATGTTGTTTAGTTGGAAAGACGTAGGATCGTATTTCTGTCTGAGAAGCGAACAATCTTTGTAAGGACTTTTCATCTAAAGGTGAATCGGATGGTCTCAGAAGTAAAAACGTTATCGATTGGTTAAAAATGGTTATTGATTTGATTCTAGTCACCATCTCGAAAAAAGTTTTGGTCCTATTCTGGTTTCAGCTGGTTCACGAGTTAGTTGATCTTTGGCGTAGGTAAGCACTGTTTTTCCATTCGAAAAGTAGGTTTTTTTAACCTTACAACTCAGAAAAATCTTAGTTATCGCTAATGGACATCTTAATCAGGCCGCCTGTGGAGTTAGAGCTGTTCTACTCTATTGAGTAGGCGGAGTAAAAGGCATTAGGGAATTGATTTATTTATATTTGCATAATCACCATCTCATTCTCTAGCTATTTCAATCTTATAACATTATCGTGTCAACCTTGAAAAAAGCTGTCGAGTAGATTTGTTTTAAATACGAAATTCAAATTAAAATGACCCTGCTATTAAAAAAAAAGGGGGGGTCAAGCTTGGCAGTAGCTGGTATTAGGGTGATAGTAGGTCTTCCAACTCTTCTAGTAGTGAGAAACGTCACCGTTGTAGTAAGCTGTTTGTATGTCTTCAAGGTGGGCGACCGTATTATGTCTATGAATTTTTAATGGAATGGATCTGACTTCCATAATCAGCATCCTTAATGGAAATAGACACGGCATATGATTGGAAATATGTCAACAATTAGGACAAAATAATTAATTCAGGATTTATATGAAATGAATACTTTCAAAGGTGAATAATTTGAATCTGCACTGCTTGGGTAACAAGATGAACAAGATGCAAACATTTTATGGCTTTCATTTGAAGGAGAGAGAGAGAGAGAGAGAGAGAGAGAGAGAGAGAGAGATGGGGGCAACTATTAGTGCTATTCTTGCTGGAGGTTGCGCGCTTAGAAGCATACTAGATGAAGAAGGCAGTTCAAAGAATATAGAGATAGAAGAAAAGAAAAGAAGAGAAAACTCATTCATTAAAAGTCATTTAATGATATAAATAACGAAAGTAATATCATAATCTTAGTTTATCAAAGCTTTTAGTTAGATCATTCAGATGACACTATTCAACATCTTCGTTTCCCTCATGAATAACATGAACAAACAATTACCAACATTTCTTTACTTCCTGAAGGAAGAAATGAGTGCTTAACTTTTTAGGCAGAGTTTATGAAAAAAAAAAAAAAAGGCACGCGTCCTTTAAACAGTAAACGTTAAATGAAATATGACTTACCTACCTTTTTTATACGTTTTTACTGAATTTAAGCGATAAATATATGTAAGTATATATTTCATTTGGTTATTTATTATAAATATATCATTTGCTTCTTGTAAACTTACCTTCTTAATTTCTATTCCCTTAACCGCTACCGTATCGAGGATAAGGTGGTTGACTCTATGTCTCCCGGCGTGTCCTATTTCTGTAGACGGGTGTATTTACGGTCGGCTTGCCTGATCTGAATGATGAAAGACCCGAGTTTTCCGGTGAAAAAAAAACCCTACTACCGTCTGAGACCGGTTAACTCACCTTTCATCGAAAGAGACCAGATAAAGGTTTCTCACGTCCCTGACGGGAATCGAACTAAGGTCTTTCCGACCAAAGGGTTTTGTCTATACTGACTGAGTTACGGAGGCGCTGTAAATTCATTTTAAATTTATATTACAGTTTTTGTCCCGTATGAACACCGTTATAAGTTGAGAATCAGCAATATTCTGATATTGATACTTTTCCTTTTCAATCAGATAACTATCTAAAGTCGTTAAACTTCAAACACGATAAATTAAATTTCAGTCAATATTGTCAATCAGTTTTACATCGATGAACAAAAAAGTAATATTCATCTAATAATATTTATTTTTAAAAGAACGATTCATTAGACTTGTTTACCTACCACTGTCGATCCTGTAGAGACTCATGTGCTCATTGTTGTATTAGGGATAAAAAATGTTAATTTTTTTTTTGATAATTGAACTACATAATTTTATGTTAAATAACATAGTCGTTATTAAGAAATATGAAGTAATTTATAGGAGGGTCCGAAATCAAACAAACAACATAAAAACAACAACGTTTTTGGTTTTTGAAACAGTCCAAAGACAGGATTTTGGATTCTCACAGAGTTAATAACTTTACAGAAGAAGAAGAATTTTTTTTTATTTATTTTTTTGTTAAGGAAACTATTGAATGCAATGTATTTTGTGCCTGTATAGGTGAATGCCAACTGAAGAATATGAGAAATCTGATCTTCTTTGAAGATCTGGGTGATAAGGAAAGGTCATGCGAGATTTTTGTTCCCCTTTTCTGTTGAGAGAAAGAAGACAAGATTATTTATGGTTGCATGCAGGCCGAGTAAATTGCTCTTATTTCATTGAAGAATAGTATGGAAATTAGTGTTAAAGATGTTGATTAGGTTACATTTCTTTTTTGAATGAGCAGTGCTAAATACAGAAACTCGAACTCTACAACTTAATGCGGTTATGAACACTTTGAAACTAATTAAAACATGTTAAAAAAAGGAAAACTAATTCAAAAGTTTGTTTTTCCAATGTTTGTGCATTTTAACTAAAAATAAATATGCCTTTATTTTTGATACTGCTACGTGCTTCAACACCACGAGAAGATCACAAATGCAGCAAAGAAAACAAAATGCAAAAGATTAGTAAAATATCGAACACAGAATTTCTCCACGCTCAGTTTCTGTCATGCGTGCATGTTTCGTGTGATATGCAGCAGGCGGATTTTTTATACTTCTATGACTCTTAACCCAATAATGGAATACAATCCTTGGTAATGCTTGGAGACGAAGAGAAGAATAATCCCATTAAGTGATGTTAGAGTTGTGTCATAAGAATGAATTGGCCCATATGTGCAGAATTGCGATTTTCTTCTTAGACTGAGGGCAGTGTTGCCTTAGGTCTCGTGATGTTACATATTTATCTTGGACTTTGGATAATAGGCGAAAATTTTTTAGTGGAACGGAGTAGAATCTTCTGCTGCATGAAAATCATTTAGCGACTCAATCAAAGCATTCAGAGTGTTGAAAAAGTAGTCTGACTATGTAAAACACCAGTAGAAATTATAAAGGTCGTCTGACTTGGCAGCTTTATAATTATAATGTAAAAGGAAACGAGACTGAGAATAGTTGTGGAAATTGCATTCTTCAGGTTATGGTCTGAGTTAAAAGATGACTGAAATATACATGAAAGACGAAGAGGTTAGGAAAAGATCCAGAGGGTTTGTAAACGTTCTGAGGGCTGTGAACAGTCTGGAACTCCACATTCAACCTGTTGAACGACGAATGGTGGTTTAGATATTGTTCTTCGTAGCACCCTTCGGTCACGTTCGGTGAGTGTAGTGAGTCAACCACTACTGGTAGCACTCAACTCCATGCGCTTACATCTCCGTATTGGTATCACTGAAGTATTGACATAGAATGGTCCAATTTGTCAACAATTTGCCGAACAGATAGGTCTGCAACATGGCACCCTATCACAACCCCCCCCCCTTTCAAACTCTGTCAGTTCCCTTTTCACAGCCATTTCACCCGGACACAGTTGTACTGACTTGGGAGCATCATATTCCTCAAATTTATATCGGCTACAAACACATCACTGTTTACATGGACGATGCACCTTGCCAATGGGATGTCCGTTGACTTCTTTCCAGGCAGTTTATGAGACCAAAATAACTCACTTTCAGTTGACAACTCGCTATGAAGATTCTATACTCCTCGAGAAGATTCGAATCTAGCTCTTTCCAGCTGGGGGCAAATATCTCTTCGTCCTCACGATCACAGTAATGATGCCGCTACATGTAGTATAAAAGAGAGCAGAGAAAGAAAATGCGGAGACTCCAGAGACAAAAGATGTCTTAGGAAAATAAACAAGCAGGTAGTATTCCAACGTACATTTCCTCCAAACAGGGAAAAAAAAATTCCAGGAGTGATGCTCTCCAGTCATCTGAGTCCTGATCGTGTGAACAAGCAACACCAGGGTAAAATTTCTTCAGCTTGACAGAGGAAAGTTAGGTGTTGTGCGTCACTAGCTCATTATTAGCTGAAGCCCACGCACTATTGTTTATGTTTATCAATGCTCATAGTCATGCTGATATCTGTATTCTATACAGATATTCTACATCTTCATTTTAGTCATGAACAAAATCCTTTTGAATTTCTTTATTTCTTAAAAAAAGGCCACACGATATACCGAAATAGGTCTCTTAAGAAATTTTGCATTGTTATATATTGGGTAAGGAGACAATTGTTTATTTTAATATTTTTGAATGGATAATGAAAGCAGAAATTAAAACAAAGTTAATCCATTCTAATAGAATTTTATTTTTATATTACTTATGGTAAATGAATTTTAAATTCACTTCATTGGTGTTTTACAAGGTTTGGCAAAGTTTTAATCTTCACACAAAATGTTCTATCACTGCCGTTAAACTACTGTCGTTAATTCTTCGATCTATTCTTGGATGGATCAACTACTGTTTGCGGCACGTTAACGCATAATCGTTCTTCTGACTATCCTCAGAAAAATAAAGTAAAAAGAAAAAATCTGGAGTTTTCAAATCATGTGACCGTGCAAGCCAACCAATGTCGGAAAAACTTGAAATCAATGGAAGTGGGAAATATCTTTAAGAGCGCCACAGTTTCTTTCGTTCTCCGAGGTGTGGCCGTCTTGTTGAAACACATCCAAACATAATGCAGTTTGCTGTAATTGTGGTGGAGAAAGGTAATTATCATTTTTCTCTGTTGCTCGCCCGTGACAGTAACCGCATTGCCATCGTCATTATCATGAAAGAAAGAAAGGGTCCTGTTGCCTTTTAAGCGGTAACCACGACATATACTTAATCGACCAGAATACATTTGTTGTTCGTGAATTATTTGAGGATTTTCGGAAGCCCAAAATCGACAGTTTTGTTTATTGACCAAACCGTTTAAGTGGAAATGAGATTCGTGGCTCATAATCAACTTTTCAATGAAATTTTTGTCTTGATTTACAAGATCAAGCAAAGAATAGACGGCTTCTAATCGATTTTGTTTGTCTGTTGCTTCCAGTAGTTACACTAGTTAGATTTTGTATGGCAACAGTCCAAATCTTTCTTCAGAACTCGTTACAGTCTTGAAATGACTATAAGTAAGTTGCGTTTTTCTTTTTTAACACTGGTTTGTACGCATCCAATAATCTCTGTTATACTCCTAATTTGTATCTTCTAATTTCTAATCGGGATACCAACTCTGCTTATAGTGCATCCACGGTGTGGAAATTAAGGGTGAAATTCTCTTTGAGAATTTCTTTAGCTGGTCAGTTGCTTTGATTGAAACTCAGTTTCTCTATTGAATAATAATGATTTCTGAAGGAAGATTCCACAATAAATTATAGCTATCAAATTTGTTAAACGCCCATGATAATTTATTAAAATTCTTCGTCTGGAAATGACACAGAAAACACAAAATAATTTTAGTGATTGAAAAGGTTTTGTCATAAGAAATAATCTCCAAATACATGGTCCATCTTTTTTTTTTTTTTTTTTTTTGTGACACTTCTCTTTGTACTACAATAACTTGTTCCAGAAGTTGTTGACATCACAAGTATCTTCACTCATGCTCATAATTTTAGTATATTCCTGCAGTGGAGATACAAGTAATCATTTGGTATTATACTAATTCACATTTCTTTGATATAACATGGTTGTTATAATGCAACGCTATGCTACAAGTATACAGTCGATTATCGGTCTCCAAAGTGATACAAAAGTTTCTTTCTGAAAGTCAGTGGCAAGAAACTAAAGGAACTGACTAGTGTACCAGGATCCATAACAATTCAGTTTAGCGGCTGGTTGAAGTGAAATTCAACAATTTCACTAGATGTTTTACATGTTTGTTTATCGTAATGCGGTTCAATTATTTATTCTTAGGCAGTATTTATATTCTTTTATTGTTATTGTTGTAATCTATGTTTTATTTATTTTTAAGCCTTCATTATATTTTAAATTATCATCGGCATGCACTGCTTTAATTATTATTTAGCGACTCAACACTACATAAAAGCACAGGATCCGCCGACTAGGCTATACCATTTATTTATATAATTTCACCATTTCACTTTTGTCTGTTAATTACGTGTATTTTGTGGCTAATTTTTGGTTCTATTTGATAATAAAATATCGATGCCCACATTCACTTTGCAGCATAATTGCTGTCCATTATGTGCCCAAATATTACAATGCATTACTTTTGGGGTTGAACATGGCTAATATGTTTTATCTGTGATCTGCACAATCATGTGCAGATCACAGATAATGATCCGCTACACCGACATGAAGAACTTCACTTCTGAACGAATTTGAAGAGGCCAAGTTCACCATCGTGTTCGCCACAATGTTTTTTTTTTATTATTGCTGTTGTTGTTGTGAATGATATATAAATTGTGAAGTATTTCTACTTAATTAGATGCTTTCAAGTCAACAGAGAATGGATCTGCAGTATCTAGCAGACGTTTGAAACTACACTGCTTGGAAAAAAAGTCAACGGACACTGTAGTGTGAGGAACATTAACTGTGAGCCATGGGGAAAACTTAATAAGATGCAGAACGCACTTTCGCTGCGATAACTGCAGCAATCCTGCGGGGCATAATTTCCACAAGGGACGATAGCCATCAAAGAAAATTTTGAACTATTATTCATGTAGGCATGTAATGAGGTCCTGGACTGTTGTGGAGCGGACGTCTCTTGACCTTATCCGACGCTCCAGTTCATCCCACAGATGTTCAGTAGGGTGGAGATCAGTGCTATTTGGAGGCCAGTCAAGAGTGGTGAACTTTATGTCCAGAAACAACGCAGTTACAGCAGTAGACCTCATGACACGGCGCATTGTCTTGCTAAAAGAGACAACAGTCAGTTCCGTAGAAACGCTACAAAGTAGGAATCACTGCATTGTCCAGAATGTTCAGGTACCTCTCTGAGTTCAATGTTCCTGACACCACAAACAGGGATTCGAGGCCAAACCAAGAAGAAAATAGACCATACCATCACACCGCTACCTTCAAATTTCATAGCTGGGTTACTCATTACGCACTCTGGTAAGAGACGTTCCCCGGGCATCCGCCACTCCCACACCCATCGATCTGCTCAATAGAGTGTGTAGCGCGATTCGTCACTCCAAAACACAGCTTTCCAAGCTTACACGTCCCACTGTATAGCTCTTTACACCACTCAAGAAGACACTGCATGTTAGATCGAATAATGTGTGACTTGCAAATTGCGATCCTACCATGGACATCCATGCCGTGAGCCTCGGTTTTGAATGTTTTTGTGAAGCTTTGTGTTCCAATCGATGCCCGGAAATCCACATTCAGCACGTTGGGTAGCACTTTCAGTTGACTCCCTTTGCTTCCATCACTGATTATTGGAAAGTTGCGCTGACTTAGGAGCATCATATTTCTTTAATTTATACCGGCTACAAACACGTGACTCGTTACATGGCACGATGCACCTTGTCCATTGATAGTGTCCGTTGACCTATTTCCAAGTAGCGTAATTAGCTAATGTAGAAGGGACAGAAACTTCCCTCGTGGTTTTATAGGATTTCATTCTCATTCCTCTGGAAAGCACACACACACACACACACATATATATATATATATATATATATATATATATATATATATATATATATATATATATATATATATATATATATATATATATATATATATATATATATATATATATATATATATAGATAGCTTTTATCGTTTAACAGATTACTTGACTCAAATGAACAAACAACCACTTAGGAAATTTATAATACTTAGTTGACATGACGTCGATGAAGATTTTCCCTGATTCTATTCATAACTCGTGTGTATTGAATAAACGTGCCTGCTGAATGATTTACTGTTCTTTATCCTCGTTTCCTCATTATCGGAAATATTAACTTCTCGCGAGGGGAGGGGGGGAGGAAATGTATCATTTAGGAACATTTTGACAAATGGATAATAAATAAGAAATTATTAAGGATAGCAGAAAAAGCGTGCGTTTTGTTATTAACAGAATTCTCGTGCAAATCATTTGCAACTATTGAATCAAGATCCATTTTTGACTTATATGCTCAGGACGCTTTCTACGTCAGTCATTTTTATACCATGAAAACTGCTAACAAATTTAGCAACGAGGATGAGCTAAGGGTTAGATTGATTTCGTACTCTAAAGGGCAAACATACTTTTCGAACCGCTTCTGATCCCTCATAAACACGGTTGTGGTCTCACGTCGGGCAACAAAATTTATCTTTCATCTACACAAGTACAGTGAATATTTTATATCATTTTTCTTGTATATAAAAATAAATGTTCCTGATTATGAGCATTTATTTTACATTGATAAAAATGTGCAGTTTTCAGAGCAACCCAAAGGTGATGTTGCCAATGATATAATTTGCCACACTTGTTTTAAGCAAAATGAACAGTGAAAACACTCTTTCAGGTGATATTAGCCTAGCAAACGAGTCCTCTTTTTTTGATTTTATTCCCGCTGAAAAAAAAAAAAAGAACAATTTCTACACGTCATTGCAATTGTACAGAAAGAATCTGCTACATAGCAAGGATTTAAAATACTGCAAATAACGTAAACGTAATATTCAATGGAAAGTACCATCAGAAAATATCGCATCACTCCTACTTTTCTCTAAAACCTTTTTCGCTCTTCTGAAGCTGTCGTTCACCTACAGCCAGGATATTTTACATATTCCCTGTATCTTGCGAATGCTTATTCCTTCGAACTGAGTATATATATCAAGAATATTTCCTTTTCAAGTAGTTTGTTTATTTTCTATCTGAGATATCCTTCTGTTCTAGACATCTGTACATAGATTTTTAAAACCTCAACATAATCCTGCTTGAAAATGGCTACTCTGTCGAAACTATTTGTTAATGTTTTTCGCGTTTTGAAGCTCGGTTTAATGCAGTGAAAAGAAAAAAAAAACAACAACAACGGCGACTACTAAAAAGGCGGAAAGGAAGTGCGGGGGGGGGACGAGAGTTCTGCTGTTTCGAGAGAAATGCAGCCAAAAGCTTTTCATCAAATGACATCCTTCCTAGGAAGTCCGTCCGTTCCAACATACCATATAATGCACTTTAAAAATTATACCTTTTTGTTGAGAGGCTTTTCTTTTTCTTTTCTTTTTCTTTTTCGTGTAACAAATTCTCTCTTTCGATAGGAATGTTAGTATGATTCACTTTAAAAGTATTCTTTCTTCGTGTGTATGGAATATTTGAGCGTTTAGTAAACGAGTGGTAAGACCCTCAAACTTTCGCTCGTTAACTGGAACTGAAAGAGCATTAGTAGTGTGTGGCATTCAAATATCTGGACTGCTAAAAGAGACTTGTATTTACTGAATCAGCCTTTAAGACATTCAAGAAAAAAAAATCCTAAATTCACAATTGAGACTTCCAGATGGTACAAAAGATGAATCGTGTTTTCCATTGGAGACATATTTTATACGAGAGAATCTCAGAAATTATCTGCAATGTTTTATTTATATATTTTTCAATTGATCCCATCGACTATGAATCTAAACCTGATTGTTATTCGACTAAGCCATTTGCTCTTGAATAACATGTGCTGGATGAATTTCACTAACTAAATCAGTGGTTCCCAAACTCTGCATCGCAGCTAACTATTATTTTCTGCATTTAATTTTAGGTATTGAGACCACACGTTTATAAACATGAAATAGGTTTATTGTTATATTGTTTATTAAAAGTACGACATTTGTAAGTCGTCGGACTTATATCATCAGAGGTACACAAGACGCATAAAAAAGATTACAAAAATTAATTACAAAAAGCAGATGTTATCAGAACTTCAAAACTAGTATATAAACAAGGTGAGCAGAAAAAAACCATTGTACAAACTATTATGTCAATATTGGAAAAATGCTTGTTTTTTGTCACGTTCTGTGGCATAACGCATGTCATAGGATACGTCCATAGTTAGATTGTTGATGAATGCTGACCAAACTTGGTATAGAATTAATGTAACCATGTAATCCAACTTGGTGTAGGAGTAATGTAACACAATGTAGCCAAAAACCTTGGTTTTGGTTACACTGCGTTATATCCATTGTGTGTGGAGGATACGGAGGATTTTTATGAGGCTTCTTTAAATATTTTTATAAAACAGTTATGATCGATATATGGCATTTGTTTCATGCGAAACTACTTAGTGGCCTGTATTATCTGTTGTGTGGACGGCTAATCCTAATTTGTGCTTCCTTTTTTTTTTTTCTCAACGTCTTTACATGTTCACACATGTGTATATCTCCATACCCTCCCGTCTGACCAACATGGCCAATGCCACAAGAGCAATGGATTATGTATTCTCCCATTTTTTTTTATTATTATTGGGGTAGATGGAGGAAATTTTGGTAGATGTAATAACCTCGAAATCTTATACATTAGAAAAAAATCTACTTTAATATTGTAATCACGAAGCAACGTTGCAACTTTTTCTGTAACATTGTTAATATGAGGGATTCCATTTTTGAAATCCTGTTTATTTGAAGGAGTTTGTCAGAGGCTTCTCAAGAATTTTGTTAATCGTCTTCGGTTTATACCCATTGAGAGCAAGAGCATGTTTTTTTTTCCTTTTTCTGATTACTTTGTTTATAGCTGATAGTTTAAAGTTCTGATAACATCTACTGTATGTGTGTGTGTGACTAATTTTTTTCTAGTTTTTTATACAAGTTTTGTACCTCTGATGATGTAAGTCTTACCACTAACGAAACTTGTCCCGTTATATTATTTATATTATTGATTTTAATAAACCTGTTTTATGTTTAGAAACATGTGATTTCAATACCGGAATTAAATGAAGATTTGCTTTAATTATTATTATGTATTATTTTTTCAGATAGTTATTTAGGGCTCAAATACTTATTGGACCTAACTACTGAATAAACGAAACTGTTAGATATTTCTTTTCTAGGGACACCGTGAAAAATAATCACTGAGAGACTAAGGGCGCTGGGCACCGAAAAGGTTTGGAAACCTCTAGATTAAATGAACGAAACAAGAATAGCGTTTTTTCTGCGATGAGGGTATAGTAGGAGTGAATTCATTCAAGTATATACGAGTAGATTCAGATAAAAAACAAGGCAAAAGGACTCATCCTAAATTATAACGTTCTTAGGGAGGAGTAAGGATTGAGATTTTCTGACATTGTGTGACAGAAGGAAGGGAAGAGCGCGTAAGGACATGTTATGCAACAGAAAAAAAAAACTTCTCTCCGTTTTCAAAAGTATTTCTCATATTTCTCACGAAAAATAATTAAATACTCACATACAATCCAGTACAAATACAGGATGGCCATAAAATAACTTTCCCTCTTTGGAGGCATCTGTAGCTAAACCCAATAAACGGAATGAGACGAAATTTTATATTGAGACTTTTGAAGGCATGGGGGGATAAGTTCCGTTAAAAAAAAGATTTAGTACCAAAAGTCGCCGATAGGGAAAATTTTGGAGCTGGCGGAGCCGAAAACAAGCGGATAATTACATTAAAGGCAGATAAAATTGAATAATAACATTTCGACGGTGTAAGCGACAGCCGCGTCACTCATTCTAGCTGGGTATGTGGCTGAACACGACTGAACTTATACGGATAGAAGTGAAGCATTTTCCGTAAGATTTTCTAGACTGCATTATAAGTAATATCAAGTTTGCGAGCTATGGCACGAGCGCTTGGACCAGTACTGGTCCCTGTGTCGTCGAACACCACAGTAGCAACGTCAGTTACTGTCTCTTCTTGCACTGCTTTCCCTCCTCTGCCAGGTCTAACTCCTAGTGATCCAGTTTCTTCAAACTTCTTAATCATAGCTCTCAGTGCTACAGCTGACATAGGACCTGTACGCAGGCTATGAAGCCTTCTAAATTCCCGAAAGGCTGCTACGGCATTGCACTGTTTAAGGTAAAACAACTTAACAAGTAAAGCACGCTGAGGCAAGGTAGGACGCCTGAACGTTCATAATCCCTTTTTAAGTGGAATTGGTGGCGCTGCTGTCACGTACGCACAGTGAAATTTGCATAATCCTCTTTACCTGCGTTTACTGCAAATATTTGACTGCTTTCGGCTCCGCCAGCGCCAAAATTTCCCCTATCGGCGACTTTTACTACTAAATCTTTTTTTTTTCGCAGAAATCATCTCCACATGCCTTCAAAAGTCTCAATATAAAATTTGGTCTCATTCCGTTTATTGGTTTTAGCTACAGATGCCCCCAAAGAGAGAAAGTTATTTTATGGCCACCCTGTATTTCACTTATCCAGTACGTCTTAAAAGCCAAATGTTATTTATTTAAATTACTCAAATTAGTTGGCCGAGTGGTTTACGTACCTGCTCTGCAACCTACAGGCGGTATTCGAACCTGTAGATGATAAGTAAGTAATTGGACAAGAATTATGATACATCGCTCTGTGTGAGATCCACGCTTATTGGAAGTCTGAAGGGACTTGAAAAAGGTAATTAAATGTTTCATGTTTGGTCCTTATATGGAAGATTCTGGATTATATAAAAAAACCTAAAAAATAATTCAAAAATTCTTAGCTCTTCAATATGCGCAATATGTTTATAGCGTTTCGCAAATGAGAGTCACACGTATGATATAATAAACATCAAATAAACTTAACTGAAATACTGAAATAAAGGATCATTATCAATTACTAATGCATTATTAGCATAGATTACATATTAATATGCCATAAGATTTACAATAATGATTTTAAAATATTAATGACTAATAACTAATACTTTTATGATTACATAAAATAGCATTATTCATTTCTTTATGACTCTTGTGGTTCATCGGGCTAGTTACTCATGTATTACATAACGCTCGAGAAGAGGCTATAATAAGTATGGACATACTTATTATAACCTGTCTAGCCTTAACAAAGAACAATAGAATGCTGATCTAAGTAAACAACTGATGATGAAATAAAAAATAAAAAAAATACTTCTCAAGAACAGGAAGGTGACTATCGATGAAATGGCAAAGCCTCTGCAGATTCGACATGATTCATGACATGTCGTGGGTGAATATAAAGTCATCCCTGACAGATTTCTCTTCATAAAGTTTGTGCAAGTTAGATCCCCACTCAGCTATTAGATATGCATAGAAAAAAAACCATTACACACAAACTTGTAATCCGAACTGATAACATGAAGTGAGATAGCGTCTTACTGGGGTGCATTGGCACCACCATTATATATTAAAGCATAGCATATTAAAGTAAAAATATTAAATTATACCATCTACAGTAATAATATTAAATTAAAAATATTACGTTTTAGCATTCATATAGCATTATCCCATCCTATCCTATTACCTCAGCCACAGGGCTGGTAGGAGTAGTTATATGTTACCATACTAGGAGATGATTATGAGCAAGGGGGTTTCCCGTTGCTTTCCTTGCGGTAGTATAAATTTTATGACTGTAGCCGTGTGTGTGTGTGTGTGTGTGTGTGTGTGTGTGTGTGTGTGTGTGTGTGTGTGTGTGTGTGTGTGTGTGTGTGTGTTCACGGGAACGGTTTGTCTGTTTTGAGGGATGAAAAACCCGAGTTACCGGGGAGAACCCTCTACCTCCCTATGAGACCGGTTAACTCACCTTTAGCCAAAAGAGACCAGATAAAGGTTGTTCACCTCGCTGACGGGAATCGAAGCCAGGTCTTTGGGATCAAAGGGCTTCGTCTATACTGACTGAGCTATGGAAGCTCCTAGCATTATAGGAACTTCAAAGTTAGACCTATTACCGATAAAATAACTGGGCGCCGGTTCAGATGGTTTGATCACGTCATATGACGCCTTATAGATCATATGATGCGGAAGGTAACAGAAATGTGTACGGAACCGAGAGGAAGTGGTAGACCCCGTTTAACATAGACGCCCCTTATAAGCAAATCTCCAAACTGCCCAGTTAGTGACATCGACCACCCAGAAATCGGGATTAGTTTTTCATTTCTCAAGACGAACCATACCATAGAGTGGGATAGAAGTACAATTCCTTACATGGAGGAGGACTTCCGCTCCCGAATTTTTAAGGAGGCCACAACAGTTGTACGCTGTATACAAAACCTTAACAGGAACCAAGGACTAATCTTGACCGTGATCTGGAAGACCCTTATCAGATCCTTCAACTCGCCAGAACTGAATTATAGTGCCAACTATAGAACGTTCCTAAATAACAACAAGTGATATCATCCACACTCTAGGAATGTATTGTACGCGCTCTGTTTTTTGTTTAATATAATTGGAATCGGTTGATTATAGTTTGTAATAGTTTTTTACTTTTTAGTACCTTACATCAGTTATGTACCCTGAAGATGCCAACAGCCTTAGTTGGTGAAACTAGTTGGTATAACATAGTTGTTTATTATATGCACCTGAGCAATATAATCTCATTAAAAGAGTTTCCAGAGCTTTTTGGTCAGGGAAATTAAACGTTTTTTAACATTATTCTTATCTTCTTATCTAGAATAAGAAGTTACAAGAAAATTACATAATTTTTTTACATAAATTTTGAATTTTCGAATCAGAAACAAAACAAGTAAAACATTTTATAAACCATAAAATTCAATATTCGAAAACTGATTTCTAGATGATTTTTCGAAAATATTTCAGTTTTTTTTAAAAAAAATCGTTTATTATTGATACTTTTATCTGTAATTACGAAAGCCAAGAAAATATAAATTAATTTATTTAAACAGCATGATTACCTCTTTCAGTATTATACAATGAAATTCCCCAAAATAGCGGTAACGCTAGTACATTTCTGAATTATTAAATACGAAACATCCACCCATCCACCCACACACGCCACTGAAACTTGAAGTTTTTCCGATATGACAAGGAAAAAGAACAGCTATTTTTGTAGTATAACGTAGAATAATTTATGAAACAGTTTTGAATTTAAATTTACGTTACTGATGTTTTGAAAGCATAAATTTAAAAAAAAAAATCTCAGGATGCAGTTTGGTATTCCATGCTCCTATAAAAACAAATACTAACTTTTTTTTTTTCACTAGTCGCTTGTACGTGCTGTACGTTATTTATTCAAGCTGTAATTTAATCAATAAATCTGCCAAAACATGAAAAAATAAACATAAATTTGTTTCGAATGGAAAAGATGGTTCCTAGTTTTTGGTAGTTAACTCATTTTACTTTTGCTGTTCGGTGTCGCATATGCAATCTATTAACTCTGTCAACTAAATTTAGAAACAATACACTGGAAATAACTACTGCAATTCTTGTTCTTGTACTTGTTCGTCTTCTTTCTCCTTAGGTTTCAGACCTGTGGATAATGTTCCATGCAATGTATATTTACACCACTTTAATATTTAGTATTCCTGTTTATATGTTCTTGATATTCCTGCTTGCTCTCCATTCATTTGGTGGTTGTAAAAAAAAATAAATTGCCGTCTTCTAGGAGGCTGACTACCATGATGTGACTCATGATTAACTACGAGCGTAATGACATATGGTGAGGACCCTATCTCTTCCACATATTGTCGTAAGTATTGATGGCTGTAATCCGGGTTTGTTCACGGGCGGGTTTGCCTGTTTTGAGGGACGAAAAACCCGAGTTCCAGGGTGAAAAAACCTTCTACCACCGTATGAGAACGGCTAACTCAGCTTTAGTCAAAACAGACCAGATAAAGGTTCCGCACGTCATAGACGGGAATAGAACCCAGGTCTTTCTGACCAAAGGGCTTCGGCTATACCGGCTGAGCTACGGAGGTTCTGAGAAGTAGTTGTAATGCACACTTTTTTGTATATTTCTATGACTATATTATTATCAATTTGTATTCTATTTAATTTCTTGTATTTTAGTTCTGTTATTATTTCCTCCCTTAAATTATCGAGCAATACTTGAATCGATGATTCACCATGTCTAATTCCATTCCAGTTTCCTTTGTTTCGTGATTGCATACCATATAGCGCATTTATTATCTATATAAATATCTTTGTTTTTATTTTCCTCTTCACTGTTATATTTAAATTAACTTATTTTTTGCTATCGAATGCTTTATATAAATCAGAGTATTATATTCTATCTATTTTATAGCTGTTTTGCTGCAAATATTGGCTTCATGAACTACCAAATCTTGTTGTTCATCATTCAGTATTCGGGATTCATTTACAATTTTTTGAATATTTTTAAAGTGGTTGATAGCAGATGAATCTCTTTGTAATTAGGTGGAACTATTTCATCCATTTTATAAAAATAATTGGCTCTATATTTTTTCTACATGCGCTTGGATTTTTTTGTATATATAAAGACCCTGTTTTTCATAGATTAGATAACTAAAATATTATTTCTTTTACTCCTTATCCTAATAATTCATTCCGTAATTTGTCCATTCCACCTGTTTTTCTGTTTCTATTTTTTTTTTCTTAAAATGTATTCTATTTTTTATGTTATTTCTAAAACTTCGTAATTTTTCAAATTTTTGGGTAAAAGTTATTTTTAATTCATCCTAATAGAATTTAGTAAATAATCCTCATTATTTATGTCAGTTAAGGGTACGATTATGTACACATCCATAATTTCATTGGTTATTTGTGATTATCTCCAGGAGTGAGATGAATTTGGTCGTTTGATATGACATCACCCACCTCGCTTATTGAGGTCAAAAGTTGCTTGAAAACGTTTCAGCCTCTAGACCAGGATTTCCGAATATGTAAAAATAATTAAAATGAAAAAAAAAGTCTTTAATCCGTCGATAGACTCATGTTTTGTAGCATTGCAACATTTAGTAGGTGTGAGACACATTTTTGACTTCCTTTTTTATTTTATGCCAATAGTTTATCTTTCTTTGACTATACCAAGGCACCCATTTCTTTCTTTTATTTCAAATGTTGTCTTTCCTAAGGCTTCATAAGCTGCTTGTTTAATATTATAATTTAAAATTTTCCCAGTTCGATTCAGTTTTGTGTTTTCATTAAAAGTGTTTTTTTTTTAATTATTAAACTGTTCTTGTATTTCTTTGTTTTGTTTATATAGTATTGTAATATCTTCATCCCGTAATATTTCAACTTGGTTTTGTTTCCTTTAATCTTATTAATCTATATGTTACCCCCCCCCCACAAAAATTGCAATTTTCGAGTAAGTAATGATGCATGGCCAGCTTCTATATCAAGCTCTAATAAAATGAATATCAATTATTTCTTAAAATCTGATCTTTGTATCTGTAATTATAGTGTCAACTGTGGATGGATTTTTATTGTAAATAACTAATTTTGTATCTGATAATATGTTTGTAATGTTTAAATTCTCCAAGACGTAAAGAATCATTACAATGGCTTTTAAGCAGTGAGTTTGCCGATCTAAATACCATTGCTTCTCTCAGAAACGTGAGTTTTCATTCCTACAAACAAGAAAAACGAAAAGAAGAATGCATGAATTTGCAAAGAAAATATTCAAATGAACGTTGAATTAAGTACGAAATAGTACATAATTTAATGTCCTATTAAATTAAGGTTGCAAAAACATAAGTACTTGAGTATTCGTTAACGACTAAAAGGAGGTGGGGAAAGAAAGAATATGATCAGTGCACTGTTTATTATAATCAAAATTTTACTTCATATAAAATGACGCAAAATCATTATGGTTACAAACTCAGAATCTGTAGAATTTATGACAACTTATAATCCTGAACACTTGACAATATATAATTTATTCTGTTAGGATAGGCATTTCTAAAAAGTGAAAAAAAGAGGGTATGGTATGATATTTTTAGTATATTTCTTCTTATAGTAATAAAATTACCATACCATGCATGCTGGCCTGGTTGGTTGGTTGGTTGAGTGCAACTCTAGACCAGAAGCTTTGAAACTTTTACTATTTAGCATGGGTTCCGGATTATTAACAGTTAGTCCAACAAACAGCCTTCCATAGAGCGGATCAGACTAATAAAATAACTAGTATTTCAGATAATGTTTTGTAAGTATTAAAGGTAGATACAAGTCACAACTTTCATAATATAATTTGATATTTTTTTCATGTTTACTTAAGTTAAATACGTTAAAACGAGTATTTTTTAACGAGCAATTTTTAACCGAGTGATAATAGTTGTTGGTTATTATGATTAATTTTTTGAACTCTTCATGTAAAGGGTTCAGAAAAAAAAAAGGAATGGAGATGAACTTTTATTATCGTCTGCTTAAATGCTATCAATTTTTATTAAGTCTTATGTAACAGTGCCCTCTATCTTAGGAACATGTTCATTGTGTTTTCTTTCTTGTTAGTAAATAATTATCATAAATAAATTACCCTAATAAGCATTGTGCTATGTAAAATGTATTAATAAATTAACGTGTTTGTTAATCAAGTATTAAGATAAACCCAGAAGACTAATCAATAGCAATTAATACATCCCGTGTTTCGTATAATAATGTACCCGTAAGCCTGATCATACTGGTGATTTACATAATTAATATATATATATATATATATATATATATATATATATATATATATATATATATATATATATATATATATATATATATATATATATATAGTTGAGTTGTTTAAGTGCAAAGTTTCTCCGATTGAGGGCGTTCTTAAATAAATTCACATATCTAGATGATACTTGATAGTAAAATTACGTTTTAAATAGCAAATGCATCTTGATTTTACATCATCATGTAAGAGGTTAAAATTCATGAAGTAGCATTTTGTATTAATTTTATATAAAAAAAGTAACCTCCGAAGTAATTTATTTACAACTCGTAATTTCAGATACTTAATTGGTTTTAGAATTAAGACTTCCGAATTCCATTTGTAAGTTCACTAAAAAGAAATAGAGAAATATAGAAATTTTAATTTAAATATATACATAAGTAAAACAACATTCAGAATTAAATGTCAAAGGGCGCTGCTTGCATCGCAACAAGACCGTAATGATGCGCTTTTTAATGTGATCGACATTGTTATTTATAAATTACTTCGCATTCCAATTCGACGTGAACATGTCTCGCTGCATTAAACAAAACCTACTCTATATGTAATTATAAAATTGTGAGTTTAAAAAATGCGTACTTCGTTTTATCGAATGAGATTTACATTTTTTCCTCCCCGAAATTAACAGTACACTTTTTCAAGTCCTTTCAGGTTTCTTGTAACAGGGCGTCTCATAGAGTGCGTTAAAATTCATCTACTAAAATATATCAACAAATATCCATGGCAACGGTGGAATTCCAAACAAGAATACGTGTATCATGTCGGCTAACCAAGCCAGCAAATATGCATTCTATCAAGGATATTGAAAAATGTTTTTATCTATCCGTGTACCACATGCTGATTAAGTTACGGCAATCCAAAGTTTTATTTTAATTTTAAAACAAGTATTGTTATTACTTTTGATAATCAGCAAAATAAAATTGGAAGTATGTGTTTTTGAAACATAGAATGAATTTGTTATTTATTAATAAGAATTGCTACTGCAGAGTAGTTTACTACGCCCTCTAGGGAAGCGCATAAAGAACGTGAGATTTTTTTTTTAATGAAAGGCATTCGTCACACTTGAATGGAAGTAAAAGATATATTTCCTTTTTAATATCATTACTGGAAAAGAACTAATTCTCTTCAGCGGTATTATACGTTACAAATTTCAGAAGAAAAGTAAACCCCATAAGTGAAAAAAATGCTAATTTGAATCTATCAAATAAGGATTTTTTTTCCAATTAATTTAATTGAAGCTTATTAATGCTTCAGACTAAAGGGAAAGAGAAAAATGAGACACAGAAAACAAAGCGTCCTAAGAATTCATGCTTTCAGCGATTGCTTCAGTTGCATTGGCTGTAATTCTAGTGTCTTCTTAAACCAAAACCTATTGAAGACTAGTCAATATTTTAGGGGGGGGGATAGGGGTTTAATTTATTTACTTTACTTACTTTATCTTGGCTCATAAATAAAGCTGTGTCTGCTCAGCAGAATGAAATGTAAAATTAATTTTGAAGTTTCAAAGAAATTGTGTCTGAAAACTATTTTATAAATTGGCCATCTTTGTTCTCATTTATTCCAAGGAGAAGAAGGGATTAATTCTAAAAGAAAACGTGATGCGCAAATATTTAACTTTTATCAAGTGTTCTAAATTTCCGTGATGGGTGTGGTTTGTTTCGACTTCAAAGTAGGTGTGATTAGCGGCATGCAACTGATTACGTCCCAGTGATGAGAAACACTGTTTTAAAGAATCCAATACGCTCTTCATCCCAAATCACCTCACTGGAAAGTAACTATCCCAATATATCACCAATTAGATTTAACTCCAACTCCTATTAACATCTTATAAATAATCCGCACAGAAAAGCGATAGAGAAATGTGGAGTTTCAGAGAAAACGTGGGGAGCGAGAGTTATATGTGTTATGAAAAAAAGTTATAATAATAATCATCATCATTCATGTATGAATAGGGAATTACATACAGAAATATTCATGCAGCAAAAACTCATGAAGTTAAAGCCTATTAGATGAAAATGAGCAGGTTGCTCTGTTTCGTACCAAATGATCAATGTCTGACGGTTCACGATCCTCATTTTCAAAAACAAGTTTGCTTATGTATTGCCAAAACTGTTTCATTGGTCTTGGAGGAGGAAGATTACTACCAACTCTCTACAGGCCAACTAATGGATACATTAGTTGCCAGAAGAGAGCAAGAACACTGAACGTAGATGAAGGTGGATGTCTAACTTGGTGTCCCAACCATTAGAGATGACTTTTTTTTAATTGTTTCTGTTAGGTCCTTGCTGGCTTTCTTCAAGAATTATAGTATTAGAAATGTGATCTTGCCATGCATATCGTAGTATGGTTCGAAGGCATGTTTTCCCAAAGCTATTGTATTTACTGTTCGTTGAGTAGTGATGTTCCATGCCTACATAGGTAAATATGGTTGGACTGGTGGATTGGTTCAGAAGAAGTTTGATATTTGTGGTGATAATATTGGATTTCCAGTTCCATAAAAGCGTAGCTTTTATGGAACTGCAGAGCGTTATACTTTCTTTTCACTATATCTGATGGAGTATCGATGTAGGAACCAAGGTTATGAAAATCATTTACTTCTTCAAGAATATGGTCATTTAGCCTAATATTTTTTTTCTATTCTGTTCTTTAGGACTTTTGTTCTACTGCTATTGACTACCAACCCGATCAGTGCTGCAAGTTTACTTAATTTATTTAAGTGGCTTTGGGCAGTCTGAATGTTACGGTCAATCAGAACATCATCTAAGACTATACTTATGTGTGTTTGTCCTGCAGAATCTCAGAGAGTTATTCCGTACTCATTTCCTGTGAGTTTGAATACGTAATCAAAGGTAATAATGAAAAGATATCATGCCAAAACGTCTCTCTGAAAATCTCCAGTGGAAATAGCAAAGCTCTCAGTCATCCCACCATTAACCATTCACCCTTGCATGATAGTTCTGGTACGATTCTACTATTCTTTGATTATTTTCAAGGGTATGCATAATAACGGCGAACTTTGAACAAGCGTTATCTATTGATTGAGTCGAACGCTTTTGAGAAATCTACGAAGTTTAAGGTCAAAGGAAGGTTTCATCTCTTGCAGCCTTCTAAGATAGTAGATGTGTTCATCAGCGTCTCTATTTTTCAAGAAATCTACTTAAGTTTTGAGAAGAAATGTTACATATGGTTCAATTCAGTTCAGAATCATCCTATTATAGATTTTCAGTGTGGTAGGAAGTAGTATGATTCCTCTGTAATTTTCTGGGTTGTTCATGTTGCATTTCTTGGGTATTGGTATTATTAGGCCTTCTCTCCATTGTGATGGAATGCTGGATGTAGCTAGAGCTGTATTACAGATATTTAACATTTTGTTTTCAAAGCTCTTTTCCTCCATGTTTAACAGGTTCTGCTGTTATATCATGTTATACAATTATAATGTTTTCTCATTCTTTTAGTTTTTTAGTGCTTTCATCTTGCATCGTAAAGTTGTTTCCTGTAATAGGAAGTTCTTTTTGGATTATTATTTTTAGTAAAGTGCCTGTAGTAGAGTTAAATGATGAATATGATGAATTGTTGGATAGTTTTTAGAAGTGGCAATATGTAATAATAGAAGTAATAGACAAGCCTATGATTTAACGAACTTCAACTTCAGCTCAACTTATTACCAGTAATTTCTTTTTTGTTCTTGTTGCAGCCAATAATTGCATTTTTAATGAGTAATTACTTCTTTCCTATTGGTAAAAGGAACCTATCTCTCATCTCAGATTCTACATCAGTTAATGCATACGAACAGTTGTCTTAATATATTGAGAAATACTTTTGTTTATAGTTCGCCCACCATTTCTAGATCCCTTCTTGGCTTGGTGCCATAGTCGATTCATGCTGAAGGGGAGAAACAAATGAAGGATGTACGAATTGGTCGCCAACACGCGAAATCACGTGCTTTCTTGATTTTTGTTGTTCTCTTTTTGCATTATTTTTTTATTATTAATTTGTATGATGGATCCAGTACAGTCAACAAGTTATATTGTTACACGTTTCAGTAGCTCTTGCAAAAGAATATTGAATAATGTGCTGACATTCTGCGAAAAAGAATCGTCAGAAGGCCGTCTTCTTGTTCCCCTTTCTCAAGTCATAAAACGTGCAAGTGCAATTGCGGGCGTATCGGGGTCAACTGTTAAAAGCGAATTCGTAGGGAATCAAAAGGTGAAGGTAAGCTAAAATTTAAATCTCCTAAAAAAAAGCGCCAGAGAAAGAAAACCATCGAAACCGTAGCTTTGAATGATTTTGATGTAGACGTTATAAGAAGAACTATTCACGGATTTTACGTGGTAGAGAAAAGAGTCCCAACTGTTCCGAAATTGATTCCTGTGCTTAAAGAAAAAATTAATTTTCCTTGGCAAAGAGAAACTTTAAGGAAAATACTTCATGAAATCGGATTTTGTTTTAAAAAGTCCCAGAATAAAAGGAAACTTATCATGGAGCAAAGTGACATTGTTTTATGTAGAACGCAGTATTTGCACGTATTAACACTCTACGTACATTTTTCCAACTGTTATACAAGCAAAATAGTTACACTTTAAAAACAGCAATGTTCGTAAAAGAAAAACTAAATTTTCCGACCTGTAATAATAAACAAATTCAGTTTGTTTATTATTACATCCCAGAAGACAGACTGATTACCCTATTATCGGAATGAATTCTCCTTTTTCGGACATGCGCAGAAGTGTCGAGGGACCTCAAATCAGTGGGCGAATTATACTTGCATTCCTTCGAAGTTAAAAAGCTTGAATAAAACTAACTCATATCATTCCTCATCATGAAAAATCAATCCGATTTCCAATGAACAAAGTTCATTAGAAAACCGGATTGATTTTCTAATGGATGTCTGTCTAAACCATAAAACCATACACTGTGAAGTTTAAGGATATTAAAATCTTAAATTTCACACAAGACTTTACATATTTGCAAATTGCACAGTTTTTTTTTAAAAAAATTGTACCCTATTATAAGAATTAAATTAAATAAAACTTTTTATTGCAAATAGGGCATAAAATCTTTGAAAATCCAGGCTGATATTTACTTGTTAATATGGTTAAATGGCCTTTACTAATTTGGCTGCGGTTTTTTTTTTTGTTATTATTAGTTTAAAAAAGAATGTATACTTTTCAGACAAATGCTGAAAACCAAACAAATACTCAATAAAGAAATATCTTGGAATCGTAACTTGAAAAATCTTTGCAAGAAATGTCTAATTGTGAACAAACATTTTGTACTTTTTTATGTTTAGTTGAAAATATAAAAATCTTTCGCTGATGATTTTGATCTGAATCTTGTTATGTGATCTGGAGGCAAAAACGAAACTTTTAAAGAAAAAGAAAAACAAGAAACTTTTAAAGAAAGTTGATTTCTAATTTAACTAATTGAATTTCTAATGGAATTTTGCAAAGTTTTTAACATAACTACCATAGTCTTATAATATTGTGAATTATCGTTAATTATTATTGATTCATCACAGAACTTTGATAAACTCAAATGTATGTTAAGTTAATGTATTGGGATAATAAATGAGTTTCTTTCCTTTTCTTATCCTGCGAAATCGGAAAACTGTCTCCATCTCTCTTTTGAAGTTGATTTCAATGCATTTCACCCAATGTTTATCTTGTAATTACCTTCCAGCGATATACAAAACATTTCAGCACTCTAACGGATGCTAATTAAAGAAATGTAAAACGAATGTAAGGAAAAAATAGAACATTCTAAATAAATAATGGAAATTAACCAAATGATTCTTTACTCGTTTGTTAGCAATCATTAAATCTTTACCTCAAATTCTTTCAATTTCTTTAATATTTTTATTTTAGTGATGCATGTTTGATTTGATCTCATAATTGATTTGATGTTTGGTTTGATCTCACTACTAATGATGGTGGTCGGCGGTAGATGGCGTTGGTGTAGTTGCGGTCAGCTGGTGGATTGTAAGTGGCGGAAGCAGAGTTGTAGAGCAGATGCCCTCCCTCGATGAGTCTTTGACTCCCTGGAGGTGACAAATAATAATAATGATATTTAGTTGTCCAGCTCAAGTAAATTTCAAGTAAAAATCATCCGATACTCCCAAGTTTGTTATTTTATCTCATAACGTGGACTCAAGTTATTGCTTCTTATGGTAAAGTTCTTGGTGTCCAAAGTAAATTAAATAAACATGACCCTTGGAACAAAAGTGTGGTCATAGCTCATGTTCATGAAAAACGTTCTTAACATATTTCTTGAAAAAATGAGACAGACGTACTTCCACCTTTACTGTATATACAGTATTATTATAATGGCAGAAACAAGATATCCAGTAAATGTGGAAGTACGTTTTATATTCACACCTGAAAGTAAGCATAGCAACTGCCAACCATTTGGTTTGCCAGTTGCTATGCTTACTGCAGTTGTTCTTGGTTGGTCTAACGGATAGCTTATCCACTCTCCAACTATCCGGCTGCGCCTTCAAATCCCGTAGTGGGCGTGAATGTTTGTGGTTATCGTTAGGTAGTGAATAACTTGCATCAGCCGATGCAAGACCACCGGCTTGTTTATGGTGGGCTTGAAGTGGCTTGAAAAAAAATCATACTTGTTTTCTACAACAAGGTTTCCAGACCATGTAAAAATTAATTAAAATAATAATTAAAAAAAAACCTTAACTCACCGATGGTATTAATATACATTAACAACCCTTCATGAATTGGATCCATATAAAATATAGGCAGGAGCTTTTTGAAAAAATCTGTTCTCTGTACATCCATAAGATGGCAATCAAAAGAGTGACTGCACGGAACCTGCCTAGTAGGATGTTCAAAGGACATCGTTTGCTACGACTTCAACTACAGTGACTACACATCCTATTACCATACGCTCCACTGGGGTCAGAAAAACATTTTTTTTCTTTATATGCAGTACATAGATGTCTCCGAAAATCCAGATTTAAAATTTCTCTTTAAAACAGTTCATCTTCTGGTACATTTTCACACAAATTTGACACAAGAAATTTTTCTTCTTCTTCTTTTATTCGTTCTGCTGGCTTTTAGAATATTTCCTGAAGAGTTCATTCCACTGGTTCTCAAATCCAGTGTTAACAAGTTTCATCATCTTCTTCTAACTTTTTTGCACGAACATACTATAAACAACGTGTCGTGAATATGATAATCATAAAATGTTTATACTGAGCGTTATTCCTAAAGTTCGGATTCGCATTTGCGATCTTGCGAATAATCAGAACTTACCATTCGTGTCATGGCCAAGGTCATGTTATTTAGTCATGTTAATTGCAGTTATGTGTTCTGCAAACATTTTCCTGTTTACTCTTTTAGTGATGTTGCATTAATGTTAGTTCAATTATGATCATCAACCGTATAGTTAGATATTCTGGATCTGAAAAGTTGCAAAATACTAGCACTATATGTGAGTTGAGGTTGGATTAGAAAAGGAATTTATTTAATATTAGGATTTTCTGAAATTATCATGTAGTTTTCCTGGTATCAAATAAAAACAGAAAAACAAAGGCAACTGTATGGTAATACAGTTGCCTTTGTTTTTAGAAGTCGATGAGTAAAGCATTACCAATAGGGAAAGAAGATGTAGAGATATTGAGAGCTCCAGGAAGCTCTAGATATTGTTCCTTAGAGGCAACAGATAGATGTTAGCAAGAAAAATAATCTTGTTTCATAATCTGGGTATACCAGAGATTTGAGGTA
This sequence comes from Typopeltis vanoorti, assembly GCF_054136105.1. NCBI lineage: Eukaryota > Metazoa > Arthropoda > Arachnida > Uropygi > Thelyphonidae > Typopeltis > Typopeltis vanoorti. Next base: position 55,828,172 of record NC_143556.1, read on the forward strand.
AAGGGGGACATTTTTGTGAGAAACAAAACAGAAGGGTATTATAGGTGCACTGAAGTTGTTTCTTCTATTGGAAAGACAGCATTAAAAAGTTCTTGAAGTTTTGGGCTACTTGAATACTGTAAGGCGGTGTCTACATAATCTTCGCGGACAATTCATACGAAAAACGAACGCAAAATATTGCATATTTTAGAGAATATACACATTTTTGTATATCTGTATTATTTATTCAATTTGATTTTAAAAATTTTTCTAATACTATTCTGATCGATGAATTTTGTGGCAAAGAATTTTCTGTGAACCCTATAAGTATTATGAAATAAGATGAATGGAGTCTATTCCTGTCAGGAAAACTATGCATTGGATTTGATAAAAATCCTATGCATAGGATAGCAAATAGTTTTTGATATGTTTGAGGGAGGGACTGTGTAAGAAAAGAACACTCATTTGGCTAGATAATTGTTTTATGTTGAGGCAACTAAGATAACATAGCGAAGTGTACTGTATACCTTTCTTGCCTGTGCTCTGCTGCTGGTTTGTCGGTTTTGTGTCATTAAAAACAAAAACCTCAGCCTCGTACAATAGCCTTTCGGCTATTGTACGAGGTTGATGAAACTGTCTAACCTATCCTTAGCCGAAAGGCTATTATAAGTTATTTATGGCTTTGACATTATGCTGATCATTTTTTTTTGAAGTTCATTGAATAAAATGATACCATTAAGTCCGTGATGTTTGAAAAATATTTTAATTACTTTTATTAAATTTAAAAGAATACCGGCGGGTATTTGTGTGCACTACATTTTTCTTAGACTAATAAATAGGACAAATATTAAATAATACTCTCATATAATCTGCAGAAAACTAGTTTGGGTTGTATTGTTTAGATATGCAGTATAGAAAGATAAGAATTGATATAGTAAAGGCATAAACTTTCATGGGTGGGTGGGAGCAACATAAAAAATAGTTTTTGGAAAAGGTGTGAGAACACATACCTTAGAGTAAGTGCTATCAGTATTTTGTGAAGAGAAATCGTATGCTGTATGCATTTAATATCTGATTGCACTTTACAAATATTGTAAATTGACATTTGCAGACATAGTTATCATTAATGTATTCAGCATATCAAGCAGTCTATCAGTGTTCACATTATGCATACACAGCATACGTTTGATGTTCAGCAGTTAGTTTCGATAGGAATTTTGACATTTAAGGATCTACAGTGAGAGTAATTACCCATAGTATGTCTAGTGATTGCTTGTCATAATTATATATAATACTGTCAACTATGCAGATGTATGTTATTCATGCCTATATTTGATGAAATGATTCACATTTAGTAACCTCCAAGTTCAATTTCACAGCATTCAACTAAACGATTTTTTTTTAAAGTTTACCTTCGTGTTAATTTGGAAACATACATCGCAGCTAACGAACACTTGAACATAATTTCTGAAATAGAAAAATAGAAATAGAAAAGAAAATATTACATTTTTAGTGCCAAGTTTCATAAAGCAAAAAAAAAATCAATTTTTTTCGAAGAGCAGCATTATTTTGAGTTAATAGATAAAGACAAAAACAACTTAACAAGGACAGAAATCATTAGTTTTTCTCTCGTTGCTCAGTAATTAGGAAGTAAAATAATGAAGATGATTCAGGCATCTAAAGAAAGCGAAGGAATTGATTCATCTTCTATGGGGTCTCTTTTATTTATTTATTTTTTTTAAAAGTTTCTTCAAAAGATACGATTCCCACTTTTGACATTAATGAACGAGACTGTTTCATTTCCATTTAAAATACCTGAAAAGGTAACTGTCAAATTATTATACAATAAACGCTACAAAACATTTTTAAGTACAAAAAATATATGAGAAATCCAGCAAGTTGTTCTGAAAGATTTTAAAGAAGGGCGTTTAGGATAAAGAACATATTGTCAAAAATGTAATGTTTTCTAACAGAAAAGTCACTAGTACTGTTTACATAACAGCCGAACTCCCCCCCCCCCTAGATGTTACAACTTTGGTCACATAATAGGATTTTTACGAGAATATTTAAATAGAAACATTACATTCCGATGGAATGGAGTGAACATCTGTTCTCTGAAACGTTTTTTTTTAACTGTCGTTAAAGAATTATAACTAGAATAATGTTGCAATAAGTAATCAAAGGAATATTCTCATATAAATCGGTTTGTTTAATGTTTTTCTATCCTTTAAATTGGAAGGAACTTCAACAAATGCCGACCACACATTACACGTAACACTGGAATAAATGCTGCAGAGTAATATCGCTTAAAAGAAATAACTATTTTGAAGTTGAAACAATCGGAACTTGTTGGCTGAGTGGTTACATATCTGCTCTAACAGGTTTCTGGTTCAAATCCCACCTTGCGCATGAATGTTTGTAAATGTCGATTGTGGGAGATGAACTACATCACCAAGCGTGAGACCATCCTCCCTGCTTAAATTCAAAGTGCCTTAAAGAGTGCCGTATTTCGTCTCTAGAGGCAGAATTCCTAATTAAGTAAAATATATAAAAAGTGATTAAACACCCACCCATCTGGGACCTTTCGTAGGGGAGATTTGTCGCTATTTGGGATTACAAAAGAAGCATCTACGACTTTGAGACCAGGGAATTATGTCAGATGATTGCGTTTGTTCTTTTGCAGGATTTGTTTGTTTACTGGATGAAAGACTACCGTGAGTACGAGTCACATTAAAAATAAATCTACAGCAATGGGTTGTTAATCCCATGTAGCGCGTATATCTCGTGTACTGTTCGCCATTTCTAATAGCTGGCAATTACTTGATGAGAAGTTTCAATTGGATGTACTGTATGATTCGAGTAAAGATTTCCAGGCCTCATGCAATAAGAGTTTATTAGCAACTTATTCTCTTCACACTTCAGTGTAAACATTGAAGCAATGAAACTGGAAGGAAGAAAGCTTAGAAACTGCTGGCCAGTTTGTTTTCGTGGTTTTCTTTAGAAACATGTGTAATGAATCCTAAAGTCTTGAAGATTGTGAACTACATCGTAACAGTTCGGCTTTCTGATTTTCATGATTTTTTTTTCATTCTAAACCATGTAACAGCAGATATATTAAATTTTGCTATTATTTCTGTAAAGGAGTATTGTTTTAGGAGATATTAAATATAAGGATATAAGATTTAAGACCACATATCTTATACCTGTATCTTAGTTATAAGGTCATATCATTCTATTTTAGGAGATAGAATTCTCATATCGTACTTCTGTTTTGGTGCGGATCAGTTTCTCGGCATAACAGCCATATAGAAAGATATTTTTTTTATGAAAGCCGTTAAGAAATAATTGGTTTTAAAAGAAGTAAATAAATAAATAAATAATCTAAAGTTTCTTTTCTAGATAGAGTACGCACTCTTTTAGTTGCTGTGTTTTTTTTAAAAAATTGGTTGATAGGCAGTATTCATCTTCTTCATTCTGACGAGTTGATTGCATTTCTATTCAGCGTGATTAGACAGAAGACGATATGACAGACAACCGCTGTCATCTCGTATTTGTAATCCTAACTGGTTCTGCAATCAATTTTTTCAAAGATGAGAAATTAAAACCCCTAGTTTTTCCATAAAAAATCTACTTTTTCCTTTTTTTATTTATGCATTTATGAAGGAAAGTTTGTATATTTTTACTTCGACTGGGAATTTAATGTTTTTCTTGAGAAATTAACAAAATTTAAGAAATTATTAATAATTTCCAAAAAAAAAACGTCTGCAGCGAAACGATGAAAATAGAGGAACTTCAAGAAATACAGATTACTATTTTGTGTATAAAACAGTTTCCTATTACCCAAAGTTTTTCTGTGGTTCGTGATGTTACTATAGGAACGACTTTAAGAAAACGCTGCTTGTTCAGATTTCTCCATTTCACACACACACACACACACATTAACCACACTCGGATACACTGTAAATTCATTTTCCAAACCCTACTGATAATTATAAATGTAGACACATTGTCAGAAGAAAGAAAAGCGGAGGCAGCGAATGAATCTCCAGGTGGGAGCGGTGAACAACTGATTCACATCAGATGTAATCCCATGTATGCTTATTACATGGGAGAACCAAAATAAGTTTTATTCATTTATATATATATATATATTATTTATTTATTTTTATTTATTTATTTATTTTTTTGACGAATATTGGAAATTCTACTAGTGATTTTACTGACTCTTGTGCTGTTATATATAGCATTCACTGTTATTATAATTTACAATTTTTATATATCGTAACAATGTCATTATAGTGTTTATTATGTGGTTAAAGTGATCAAAAATTCTCCCGAAAACAAGTATCTTTTGGAAAATAAGTTTGTAAACACCATCGTACAACCAGACGTCGATAATGAAAAAAGAAAAAAAAATGCTGCCAACATGGCTGCAAGATTAACGTCGAAGTAATGTACCATAAGCCAAGGCACAGAGTTATTGGATTATTTGAAAGCATTATGATATAATAATGTAATAAATACGGTATTAATTAATAAAATTATCATGTTAATGTTGAAAATTTATGCACTCTGAGGATGCATTTATTCGTCCAAGTTTATATTTATTCCTATGAGACTAGTCTTGAATTATGCAAGGTTCTGTTGAAACTCAATATCGTAAAAGTGATTTAATTTATTTTTCTCCTAATATCATCACAGTAGTCTCAGTTATTTCTTTGCATGATTAGAGAAAAGTAGACTACTTTGCATATTTCTCTGGACATCGTTTCCTCTTAGATATGCAGTTTATTAATGCTTCCCTCACCACAAATGATTGAATATAAACCAATTTTTAAATCACTCTACCAACATATACATTGTTCGGAATCTGTATGTGAGTTTACATTGCACTGTTGTAATTACGCCTTCTATAAAACACATCACCGTAGATTATTTTCTTCTTGTATGAAGAGGCATTTGATCAGAAATACTACATTAATATTGAACTTCTAGTCATCTGGTCAGAGTGTTGTTTAATTAATAGGATAGTGAATCAACCTATGTCATTCGTTATTTATATTTTCATCAATACAACTAAGACTACGTATAGCTTTACTTAAAGCTTGGAAGCTTCTAACAATTGGAAGTTGGTATTATGAAGCGAATATCAATCATCATTAAATCCTATACTTTTGTCATGTCTGTAATTCTTGTAAAGCAAATAACATTATCAAAAGATGTCTAATAAATTCTTAATAGATGAATAGTGATTTTCCACATGATGATATCTCGATCAGGTCAGATTATGCAAAACGGATTATGTAAATGAATTTATTTTCTCGGATATATGAAATAAAACTAGTAATGATCCACGTCATAACAACTGCCATACGAATATGCTATTACCATGAATTTGAAAAGCTTATCTTTTTGGGAATTTATGATTGAAAATTTCAATCAGAAATTTCTCCAGGAGAAATAACAAGGTGATTTTATTGAAATTATTACCAAAACCTTTACTAAGGTATGTTAGATTTTTTAAAATTTAATTTAATTATTTCTTTTCAAGAATTTTATGAGATTTTCAATGGAGTGCAGATCTGCATCCAAACCATAGGTTCTTAAAAACCTTTTTTTAATCCTTGACTACTTTTCATAAGACTAAATTATTAGGGATCCTTGGCAGTAATGGTTACGTTGTGTTAGGTTTTTATACTCGGCTGTCAGTTTTTGAGCCGTTTTCAATAAAACAAGAAATAGAAATAATGAACATATTAATTGCAAAAAATGCAAACATACAGTTATATTTAATATCACATAATTAAAATTTTATAATTTAACAAAAAGTAAAAAAAATAGAAAAATAAGAAAACCAATGTAAGCATTTAGTTTATCTTAGTTATTTATACAAATGATTATTGCAATTGTGTTCGTGGAATCATGTTTACCGAATTTTATCTCAGCAATGAACTAAACACATATAGAAGAAAAAATAGTATATAATAACTGTAATGTGCAATAGTAGACATTTAATTTACTCCCATTTATTAATGTTTGTTTCGAACCTCAGAATCTTTTTGACGACCACCATGTGGGTTACGATCGATAGTTTAAGAGCCACTGATCTGCACCATACGAAGATAATTTAATATAGATGCCACTGTTTCACAAAAATATCAAGGATAGAGGGATGGTGTACAACTGACGATAAGAGCCGTAAAAGAAAAACAATGAATGAAGCGGAATGAGACAAGGCGTAACAGCATATAGCGCTGTACTCTTGTGTATTGAGTGTTTGGCCAGTGGTAGCGAACATAAAATGGGGTTTTACTCGTAATAAAATAAAACAATTTTATTTTATTACGATTAAAGGAATATCATGAGTAGTCAACATATCATTCACATGTAAAGTTAGCTGGAAAATAACTAAAAGTAACTAAAAACGACTTTAGTGTTCAAAATATATTTTGTTAATAATATTTTTGTCTACATAGCAAAGGGTTTAGCTTAATTAACCGTTGGAATTCAGGGAAACTGATTTTCGCCTTTAGCGCTAACCATAGCTGAGATGCTGGCTGCCGATGATTTTGAAGGATTCGGGACAAGAGAACAGCAAACAATGCCATCTTGTGATTCTAAACCATAACATTTATATTGTTGTTTCTAAGAGTATAAGTTCTACAGTCTAATTTTCTGCCGAGTTAAAATTCTGAGTTTCAAAGAGAAGGGAACTTATCTATCTGTATAATAGGATATTGACTACGTGCACCAGTTGTAAAAGGGTCTAGAAAATGTTCCACTAGCAGGCGAATAGAATCGAATATTCAAAGGATCTTTCTTCTGATTTTTAGCATTATGATACCAGAAACGTTTCCATAAGAATATATATCGGTTAAAAAAATTAAAATGCACAACACCTTCTAATAAATTTTATTGCTTTATGATAATAAACATGCTATAATATCATTATAATCATCAAATATATTATGGTAGTCATATAATATCATAAAAATATTTTATAATAGAAATCACTCATGTATTTAAATTAACGATATATTTTGCGCGCCCTCTTTTGTTGAATTTTCAACAATAAAACTTACCGTAAAAAGCAGGAACAATGAACATATCTTTTGAGTACAAGTACTTTTAAAAAGTATATTTAAAATTTCATAAAAAATCGAATCGTATCTTTTATACACCTTTTGCACTCGAGTTGAATACTTTCGGCTTCTATTTTACTCTCTTATTTAGTTTCTCCATACGCCAAACTGTAATTCAATCACTTATAAATTACGTTAGGAGAAGTTTCTAGAACGAGTTTGGGCTGTTAGCGCTTCATTTAGAATTCATTACAAGCATCCTTGTATTGTTCCTCCGATAATGCATAGCGAGCTACCTCGTTACAGTCTTAAACTTCTTAAAAGTAGAGAAGTGAATAACAGCGAATCTCTCATCTCGTAAAGGCTCTCTTTACGAACAGATACTGACTCGGCGTCACGGTCTTCTTATCCCTTTAATACATCTCCTTTGCCGATGTTCCTACCTTTGAATTTTGCCGTTCAATTTCAAAGTGCTTTATCAAGAACCCTCGTTCTCTATTTCTGATTGAACTTGGCTATAAAACGCAGATATTGTTTAACAAAAGGACGCGTTGAAGCTGATAGCGTGGTTCGTGTGTTTTCCAAAACTATTATGTGGCTAAAATATATATTTGATGAAATATTTTATTAATCTAGACATTGGTGGTAAATTACAGTTTATTAGAATTTGCTTAATGGAAATATTCTTGCCGAACACCCTAATGTTATATCAGTCGAATAAACTATGAATATTTTAAAAATTACAAAAGATTGTAACATTTTAAATACAAAATTTTATTAAATATAACACGCATATAAGAAAAACTAGAATATACACATTGTGCATTTAAAGGTGTAATAAATTGTGGAGTTTCCTTTTCCTACTTATCTCCTGAACAGGAAACAATATGATAGCTTGGCGTCAGGCTACATTATTATTTATTTTATTTAATTATTTGTATTTTATTTATTTATTTATATTTTATTTTATTTTATTTATTTATTTTTTTTTTTTTTTGTCCAGAGCGATTTATCTTTTTATTTCCATTTTCCCATTATGTGTCAATTGCCTGTCAGCGAAGTAACTTGATTTATTAGAAATCTACTTAATGCCCTAATAGAGCGGTTAATACTATCTGTGTAGTGTATTATTACTGTCAGCTACATGTGATATTCTAGCCGGTTTTTCGTTCCTCAAACGCTAGAAGGGAAAATCTTCATCTAACTCATCTTCAGTTGAAAAACCATTAAAAAGGTTCTTCGTCTCCAAGACCGGATTTGAACCCAGGTCTTACCAATCTTTGTCTATACCGACTGAGCAATGGAGTCTCAGCTTATGTTTTTATTATAGAACATAATACACATTCCAAATATAATCCCTAAAATCTGCTTTTAATATATTTCCAGCACACTGAATCACACTAGTCAATGGATAAGTCAAAAAGAAAGAACAAGCCTGACAACTTTAGTTTTAAGCATAAGAAAAATATGAAAGTAGGTTTTTCTAGGAATAAAACTGGTGCGGATAAGCAAAAATGAAGGAAAGTGAGTCAAATCAGTGTTAGAACTGTGAGAAAGATTCCAGGTACTCTAGAAAATTTAGATGGAAATATCGTTATTCATTCCAAATAGCCATGGAAATGTATGTAGTGATATCATTCAACACGATCCAGTCAAGAAGGAGAGAACTAAGACCGTGTGATACTGATCGTTTGCTAATGGAATAATTCTGTTTTAATTACAGCGGAGAAATTTTAACATTTGTGGAACTTATTTTCTGATGTTGAAATAATATTCTATAGAACTTACTTTCAATTAGTATAGGGTTAATGGTTATTCTGAAGAAACACAAATTTCTGGAACGAAAGCGAAATTCTATATTGTTTGGATAGAAGAGAAATGTTTTTTTGTGACAAGAAAAACATTTTGTTCTTTTATTATTTTTTCTTTTCTGTTCAGATCTGGAAATTATCAAAGATGACAATATATATATATATATTCTTTTGCGAAATAAGAAAAGAACGAGTTACAGTTATGTACTAAATTTTACCTAGTGAATACGTCTGTTACTGCAACATAATGCCAATCAACAGACTCCATGAATAGTCAGACTAGCTCGGGCGTTGAGCATATATAGATTTTTAGCTGAACACGTATACTTCGGACAACAAGAATTCGTAATTACATCAATCACATATCAAAGTATCAAAATTCATTAGCCATTGTTCGTAAATCTTTCTAATCTATGATGAAAGGAGATTAAAAAAGCAAATACTAGAAAAGCAACAGAGTTGCAGGCGTCACATTTCGGTTGCTAAAACTGTAAAGAAAAGACGAAAAAAATTAGAATGCGACGAGTTAGTTCAATAATTTTATGCTGTTTACATCAAGCAAGAAAAACTTAGAAAATCTTTGATTTCGATTGGAAAATATAAATAAAAAAATAAATAAATTTCGTGTGATGATACTGCGTTCCCCCTTTTTTCGGGAGTTCACAGTACCATCCAGTCCCCCAAATTTTATCCGCACTCCAGAACCGGCATAGGGTGACGAATCAGATCTATGGCTGGGTCAGTATTCCTGACTGTAATCGGTGTGTCCTCAGACCGGTTTGCGGGATGAAAAACGCTGCTGTTTACGCCCAAGACCGGCTAACTTGGCTATGGCTCAGGAAGATACTTTAGCTCCTCACGTCGTTGACGGGAATCGAACCTAGGACACTCCTCCCCCAGATATATGCTTACGAAGCGCAAAGCCACTGGGCTAACCGCGCGGACAAAAAATAAAATAAATAAAGATTCAGTTATTGAAATAAGTAATTCTTCAAGATTTTAATATATAGTATAAATTCTTTCAGAGCATTTTTTTTGTGTGATATTGAAATTGTTTTTCAATTTCAGGACATAGAAAGGATAGATTGAATAAATCCTGCTAAACGACAAACATCGGCATATCATTGTGATATATATAATTATTCCATGCTTTCATATATGTGGGTAGAGGATTCTTCATGAGCAGCTAGAAGCAAATGAAAAAGAGCTTTCCATCGCACTTCATAGATCGTGTTGCTCATTTATAACGTCACGTTCATACCAATGCGTAGGAAGTCTATTTCATTTTTTTAAGTCCAATAGAAAGAAGAGAATTAGAAATTATTATTTCTACATAGTGGTGAATTATTCAAGGGATGTCACTCTTGAAATTTCACTGCTTCGTACTTAACGCAACTTTTCAGTTCTTTATCACAATATTTTGATTATGTACGTATCGTGTAAGATGATATATTTAATTTGTAGAATTATCTTGCGTTATAATATCCTTTCAGAAATTAGAATTTTTCCTTTTAAAAAAGACAAATCATCCCGCGATTGTGAAAAACCGATGAGAAGGAGGAATAATAAGAAGAGGTCAAGTGTTTTATACGGAGGAAAATGTTGATATTATCGCGTGAAGCAAAAATCTTTTCATCACTTACTAATTTAAAATTTTAGACCCAAAGGGATTTAAAATTAACGTTAATGCGAAATATTAAATGAAGCTTTTCAGTAATGTAAAGAAATGCAACTGGACTGATTTTTTTAGAGAATATTTTTATAGAAGAGTGAACCACCTGAAAAGCAGTTTAAAAAAAGTCAGGTAAGTCAGGAATTTTAAATGAAACAGTTTGAATTTGATCTAATTTTGCACTGTTAGTCTTATTTCATCTTTTCTTTTATTGCTTTATTATGTAAACAGTAAGAGAGAGACATATGCCTTTTTATTTATTTAATTTTTGCACTGTTTACCATTGTCTTTTTTATTTTGAGAAGTAGGTATACTTAAAAGAAGGTAACGAATGGTAACAAGCGCTGATTTCTAACAGTTTCTGATATACAAAATAATCACACAAGCCATATTTGTTTAGTTTAATCGGTATTATTATTATTATTTTATTTTATTTTATTTTTTGCACGAGAATTCATCAACGTTACTGCCTTCGTTATTAATTTTGTTTTTCTTTGTAATATATATTTATCATTATTTTTAAAAATAAATGACATTCATTTAATAGCAATTAAAAGAGAAAAAAATAACTCACAATAGAGAATACCGTATAAAAACTTCCCAGCTACAGATCTATGCACCTATTCAGACAGTTTTTGCATTAATATAGTTTTTGTTTCTTGCGCGCCCTCTTTCGGTTCTTTGTTCAAATGTGCTATAATTAGAGAGTAAAAAAAAAAATAATTATAAACACAATCCAGATGTGAACTTGATGTAATGAAATGTAAATTATTTGTTAAGAAAAATAAGTAAGATATAAGAGCGAAAAGTGAATTTGACAAATTGACACAATAAGAATTGTATGCTGTTGTTTGTTTAGAAATCTAATATAATATAAAACAGATTATTAGATTCATATGTCAGTAGTCACATACCCAGTATATTATTATTATTATTATTATTATTATTATTATTATTATTATTATTATTATTATTATTATTATTATTATTATTATTATTATTATTATTATTATTATTATTATCTATAACAGAATGTAATAGTAATAAACGTAATAGTAAAAATGTTTAATATTAAATTAAAACAATAACGTTGAAACTGTTTATTCTGATCAAATCTGTTATCTCCTAATGATATAAACAGCAAATTTGCATTTGGAGTAACAATTTAAAATTCAGCTTGCAGATCTCGAATTAATAAATGTGTTTATAAAAATTTTTCAAAATATATAAAAGTAAGTTTGTTCGCTTTCATGTGCTACCTTTGTGGTGACAGGTACAGTGGTTACATAAAACTGCATCTAAAACAAAGTTCATAGGAAGTCATAAAAAGAAAAACAAAAAAAGCGTTAACTATCTCAAATAAAAAGACACCAGAACTTTCTTTTGATTTTAATTTTTTACAACATCTACGCACTCACCTAGCACGTACAGATCACCAGATTATCAAAGGATAAGCCTATTTATCACTAAGAATTTATAAAAGTGTGTAATTTAACCCTGCGGAGGTCGCCGCTGATCTGACAGATACAAATAAATTGTTTAATATAAATATTCTTACACATACCAGTGTATAGCTTGGAGATTATAAGTAGCTGCGCATGCATCATATATTACGAGTGATATTCCACACTGTTTATGCGATCAGTTTTGGATTAACACGTGTTATGTAAAGGTGTGTGATATTTCATAGCAAATTGTATCTGAGAGATACCGCGACCTCCAATGTCAGTATAGTATTGGTTTATTTATTTTTCTTTTATTTACCGTTGAAAATGGCTGGAAAAATATATCGATTGGTAATCCATCAGATGTTGAAGAGATTAAACGATTTTGTTACTAGAGTCCGATGATGAGCATGATAGAGTCGAATGCGAAAGTGATATTTGATAGCAAATTGTATCTGAGAGATACCGTGAACTCCGATATAGTATTGGTTTAGTTGTTTTTTTTTTCTTTGTTTCTTTGTTCAATATTTTCTAGATTGTAACTAGAAATATATATATATATATATATATATATATATATATATATATTCGTAAGTAAATTCGTAAGTAAATTCGTAAGTTTCTACAAAGTAAGTCAGCATGTACTCCAAGAGAATATATCGAAAATGTAAGAAAGCCAGGGAGTGTATAAAAATTAGCTAAACAAGAGACAAGAGAAGACTGATAAGCGTAACCTCCACGGATGCCTTCGTCTCCCTTGTTCTCTCCCCAACTTCCATATAACGAAAAATTTCATCAATCATTAACCTATAACACCCTTTCAGAAGTTTTTAGAATTCTCATATTATCTCTCTCTCTCTCTCTCTCATTTATTAGTCCACCTACTCTTACGCTGTTCTCAAATTTACAATCCAAATCTAATCTTTGTAACCACAGCTTCTTTATTCTCTCTAAAATCCAGAAAATCTGCTCACATTAGTCCAGACAGACCTTGTAAAGAAGCAAAATGCTTTTCTTATTCTTATATGTTAATGTTCGTTTCCATATAGCAATTCTTCTATAAGTTATAATAAAGTTATACTATGTGAGCTTTGAAGTTCAAATTCCTATACACCTATACACCAGGGATCTCCAAGATCCCTGGCATCGTCACTTTCACCAATATAATATATCGTTGGAATCACTTTAACTTACTAACATTGAGTTGCTAGCCATTATCATTTGCCAACATTTGTAGTCTTCTCAAATCATTCTGTAAGTGACTTATATCACTGTCATCCCTGATGACCCTTCCTATATTTGCATCATCATCATCAGCAAGCAGTTGAACATCTCTTATCAGGCCCTTCCCGATATCATTGATGTATAGAATGAACAAAATTATCAGGGAATGATACTCGGGAAACACTACATTTTCCTTAAATTTGGCAGAATGACACTTCCATATACCACTTCCTGATACCTGTCCATCAGCCACCCGCTAATCCAAATCAATAGTTTATATTCGGTCCCTTATCCTCTCCAATTTTTGCGACAACCTTTAATATAGTACGTTATCTAAATCCAACAGTATCGCATTATATTGCATCCATTCCGTTTATTAAACTCGGCCGCATATTATTATAAAATATGAGCAAATGGTTCAGACATGACCTCAGATATTCGCCCAGAAATGCTTCGGTATGACGGTATGGAAATTATACAATGGATGTATGGATAATTCAGAAGGTATGGTCAGAAGATCGAATTCCAGATGACCGCAATAGAGAATTTTCATAGTCCATCCATCCATTTATCCTTCTAATTTTCTCCCGTCCAAGCCTAGTCGAGTTTCCTGATTGAGATGTTAGGCAATTTAATATAGTCAGTGCATTGTGTAAATATAAAAAGTAAAAGTCGCGTACATCGTAATCTAATTAAGTTTTGTACAAATATAAATAAATAAATAAAAATTAACAAATGTTATAAGTTAAAACCATGCTAATAAAAAGGATATTATATAATCATTTAGAATTTATAGCCAGATTAAAATTTTTCTAAGCGTTTATATAAATATAATCTTCGACAGGGAAGTTTGCCTTAGTTTACACTAATTAAAATACACGAAATCAGCCCATGAACCACCCATATATTCTTCTTTTATTAGTGCGTTTCTGTTTCACGATCATGATCTGACAGATGTTTTGATCTGTTTGGTTCTCCTCACTAAGGTTAGATGGAGGATAAAAAAAAACCTTATATCACTGCAATTACCTCATGTCAGACAGTTATAATGTTCATAAGCGAACTCTCAATAGGCGTATGTACAAATTTTAATCCAGCTATAAAATCTAAATAGATATAGATATATAATATTATTTTATGTGTAATATTTTTGCCAGATTGAAATATAATATTATTTTATATTATTTTAATAATTTATACTCCCTATCGCGAATGATTCATTTGTAAACAATATAATTTTCTTACATGAGATGATAGAATGAGAGTTCATGTCTTTCATCATCGGCCTTTGGAGTATAAAGATTGCTGAGGATCAGCAGGTAGTGAGAGGGGAAGAGAACGAAAGGTAGAGTGAGATAGTGGGAGGTAAAAAGAGGCCTCAGTCGACCTGTTTAGCTATTTAACCAAGAGGTTCTGGCTAAGCGGTCCATACACGTCTCCTTCTCTCACCTGTTATAAAAAAATACTTAACACATACACTTTACTTTACCCCGATACGTAACTTAATCTAGATTAAGCCAGGTGTCTGGAGATGTCATCTCCTAGCCTCTAAAAAAATCATTAAACCTTAAAACTTACATTAAACTTAAACCGTATTTAATACCTTACAACTGAAGTGACTGCGATAAAGGGATCTCTATTAAAGTGAATTTAGAAACCATAGTACCGAGAGTTGGGAGAGGGAACCCGGCCCGAGTGATGCAGCCCACAAGGAGCTGCATCGCCTCGACGTAAGCCTTCGCAGCTCGCGTTCTCAGGCCAACCCCCTCTTGATTGTTGAATTGTAAGACCCGTGGATTACCTTATAGGAAGAGACAGGGTTTTATTTGTCCCTGTATAAGGAAACATATTATGGATGGTTTGCACCATCTATTTACAAATTTAAAATCTCCTAGGAGATGTCTTTCTTGGGCTAGAAACCTTGGCAAGTAGAAATAGAACCTACTCAGGACTTTTGCGTATATTACTCTTTTCCGTATCTGGTATTTTTTCCTTACTTTCCAGAGGTGATACTTTAACACATTCACCAGAAATATGGTGAATTTTTGTGCTTTGCTGACAGGTGGAGGAAAAAGTAAGTAGAGGACCTCCTCCCCTGTCAGCAATGGAATACCCTGAACATTACTTAATCTTTGCCAGATGCGTTGAGCGGGCAAAAATAAAAGAAATGCCCCACTGTCTCAACGCCCTGGCACACGTCACAGAAAGGGTCACAAGGTTTTGTTTGTATTGGGACATTACCTGTTTCACCGGGAAATGTCCACAGGCTATCCGCCATGCTAGGTCCCGGTGAAAAGGCTGTCCCCAACTGTTTTTAAAAGTTACTTACATGTTGGTCTCTTGTCGTGGTGTATCACATCTGAAAAAACTCCCAGTAAAGATTTGCCGGTTTTGTTTTGAGCATATTTAGCCCGTCAGATTTAAACTTTTTTAGGTGTTTGCAGAGTGGATAATACCACTCTGGCACAACCTCTGCGCAGGGACCAGCATGATCCGTGGTCCCAAAGTAGGGGAGGAAATATCCTAGAAAAAATCTGATTAGGATGGTTAGAAATTAAGTCCTTCCGTATGGTTTTAAATGTGTTGGTATAATACAGGAATTTTAGTTTGGTCAGGGAGTCTTAAAACCCTTGTTCGGTTTTAAGATTTAGAAACTCCTTTTTTGTTTCGTGTTTTCTGTTATTCCAGAAAAAATTCAGTAATGGTTTGTAGAGCCTGGTTTCTTTGTGTGTTGTTTATGTCCATTACTTTTATGGTGTGCATTAATATTGGGGTGATTATTGTTTTAATTACGGTGGCACTGTCGGAGAAATTGGGTTTAAAAGGCCTTAGTTTCTCCATACAGGCTTCTATTAGTTGTGTGACGGGAAGTACTGGGGTTTCGCTAAAGGGAACACCCAGCACTGTTAGAGGCTGGGTTTGCGGTATTAAACCATAGGGAAGGCACGTTCTATGGAAATCTTCAAAGGTTTTCATTTTAGTTTTATCTGTATTAACGCGTAGACCACTAATTATGCTGAATTTTCGCAATATGCCGAAATAGATGGACTCAGAGTCTCTGAGTGTAGCCACTACATCATCGGCATATACTACTAGTTTGCTCTATCTGGAGACTAGAGGTAAAGGTATTCTTCTGACTGAGGGGGGCTCTTGGATATAATTTGGACATGATTTTTGCCTTTCGCCTAACCGTACTGATCCTAATGAAACAGGAATTTATTAGGTTCTTTATATAAATATAAAAAATGGTGTATACTATTTTTTCATTAAATTCTGGAATATTTTTTAATTCAGGGAAGTTTTTAGTTTTCATTCTTATTTAAGTTTATACTTAACATAATATTTTTAGAAATAAGTCTGTTTAAAGATGAAATTCAAATAATAAGATAGAAATATATCTATGTGGTAGATCGCAAAAGTAATATATTCCAAAGCAATCAAGATAGGTAATATTGCTAGTTCTTGTTTTTTTCGTTTGAACATTTTTAGCGTTTTATCTAATCACCTTATGTTTCTTGAACGTTTATAATTAAACTGTGGAATTCATAATGATGCAACTGTTAGAAAGCTCGACTTCTCTTTCGAAACCCTTTGCACAGCCTTCATAAAAAAATTACTTCATATATCTCGCGATCATCTTTATTTTTATTCCACTCAGAACATGTCTTACTAACACTTCTTATACCTAATATATTTATTCTGTTTATGGAAGCGAAGAAAGAGGCATAATGCAAAAAATCCCGAGATGAAGTAATAATCACTAAAGTGTGGTTCTTTACTTTATACAGTGAAATTATACCTGCAAGAACCCTTAAAGGAAAAAAAAAGAGAAACTACTCTGGGAATTCGTTGTTTCTTCAAGTGTTTTGATGACTGCCTTTCTAGCAATTATGTGGAACGTTTACATGTTTCATGAGCGAAACTATTTTTTTCAACAGTGTAATAACGACTTACAAGTGGTAAGGATTCTGCAATTTTTCATGGGTTTTAGTAGAGATAAAAATAGCAAACAGAACAGACAGAAATGTTATACTGGAAATTAAACTGCCACTTCTGGTGATGATATGCCTTCCCTTGGGCTAAGGAATGCTTTTAGTAGCAAACAAAATAAGAACGTTGAAATAGCGCAATGAGTTTAATATGAGATCTCATGTTATCAAACATTAGAAGCAAACATTTTATTCTGCTAAAATACGAAGATAAACAGGATAGAATTTCACAACTGCAAGAATAACACGTGCCTTCGATGGGAAAGATGTAGGTTCGAAATTCCTGAATAAGTGCGAGGAATAACTACATTACTAAGCTATAAATAATTTTAATAATTAAAATGATAATAATCAAATAATTTCTTGAATGATGACGTTATTAAACGTTTGTTGTTAAATAAAGTTTATTTAACCGATCGATGGAAATGGGGATCCTTTTCCCTGGGAAAATTGTTTTTTTTTCATTAAACAAAGGAGTCAAGCCAGACTGCGAACACATGATGTACTAAAAACATGCATAACGTTACCCCATACTCGCCTGATGGCTTTTGAAATTTCTGGGTTAATTTTAATAACCTAACATTCCTGTTTTAACAGGTAGTCAGCGTAAAATATAGTTTTCATTCAAACGAGAAAATGAAAAATACAGACTGCGAGACAGGCTTATTTCAATCATGAGTTGTTTTCTAGTAATGATAAATTATTACCCCAGGCTTTACACAACTCATGGATGATCCATATTTTTATTTCTCTCGTATATCTGATCGAGGACGAGATAGAGCATGAGACGTTGGTGCAATAAATTTGATCTGTTTCACGTTTGTGCTAAGTCCTCATGCTGGCATACGAACCTAAATCCGACGGAATATGTTGACTGATTAGCCAACATATTCTGTCTGGGCTGATCAGAGCTGTTCAACAGCCCTGATAAAGGATCTTCTCGTGTTAGACGCTACCATGATATTTTATAGTATAATTATTCAACATATTGAATCGGTAACAATTTTTACATAGATACAAGAAAACTGTTAATAAAATGCTATATCTGGTCAAGCCTTCTCTACAACTGTGAAACGTGGAATCTAAATAAAGATGAACAGAGAAAAAATTAGAAGCTTTCGAAATTTGGACCATCAGAAGAATGTTGAAAATATTATGGACAGAGAAAAGGAAAAACAAAGATGTTTTAAAGAAAGCAAAAATGAAAAGAACATTAATTAAATTCATTAAAGAACGAAAACTTAAATATTTCGGACATCTAACTAGGCAAGAAGGCATTCAGAAATTAATATTAGAAGGGAAATTGGAAAAAGAGGAAGAGATAGACCCAGGAGAATGTGGTTTGAAGACATCAAAGACTGGAATGAATTACCATAAATGTTCCAGAGCAGCAAAAGAAAGAAAAAAATTCTGTGACATGGTTGCCAACCTCTTGCTTCTAGGGGATGACACTTGAAGAAGAAGAAGAAGTTTTAAGCTAAATGTTATAAATAAAATAAGTATAATTGAAAACCAAAGCGTCTTCTGGTCCTAATGATGTCTCCACAATTACTAGAATGTTCTTCGCCAGAACTAACATTGGTTGTATATCGTCTCTGAATTCTATCATACTTAACTGGTATATACCCGCGAAATAAAAGCAAGCCTAAAAATAAAAATGATATTAATAAAAACGACGAAAATCTGTCCTCAAACTGTCGATCTATTACTCTCCCATCAGTCCTCTAAAATAATGTAAAAGATCATTGAAAGTCAACAATTTCATCGCCCGCTTTGAGTCATATGAAGCAATGACTCAAACTTAATCAGTGAACTTAATCAATGACTTGTAGTCATTGATTAAGTTCATTTCCTGAGATATGTTCTAACCCACGTAATGCTTCAGTGTCCCTTTAAGTTGGGTCCACTGAAGCACATCCTAAGTTGGAAACTGCTTCAGTGCGTGAGTGGCCTTTTCGCCTCTTGCAAGCAAATACGCGACGATTGTTTCTTTATTCAGTTTCTTGCTTACTTATGCTTCTACCAATTATACACTGGTGTCAGAAAGCTAAGGGGGACTGCATTTTGCCTGTATATGAAAACGACTTTTCTTTTCTTCACGACTACAGCCAAATGTATACATAAATTTATTACCATCATACTTATAAATTATATTACACCAAAAGGATGCTATAAATTTTGATTAAATTGCAATACGTTTTTGGCAAAGCTTACAAATTTCTTAAGGGCGTAGTTTAGCCCTTAAGCCCTTTAGGAATTAATGTAAAGTGCTTACAGATAACTATGTGGAGAGACATTTCAGTTTGGAACATGCCCATCCAGAACTGCGATGCAGCCCTCACAACGTTACCATTGTTAGCACCAAGCGATTCAGGAGTTCTTGAGGCAAACTGGCCCACTTCTCCTCCTTCAGAGCAAGGATAAGGCCTTGTTTGTTTTCTGGATGGAAATTTCAAGCAGCAATGTGTCTCCCTATTGAGCCCCAAACCTATTCTATGGGGTTGAGATTTGTGAAGCATCCTGACCAGTCGATTCGATTAACATCCTCGGTCTCCAGAAGTATTTACACTGCTCGTGTACGATATGGTATGGCACGATAAATTCTTTGCCTATAGCACCACGGAACAATCGAACGTACGTTTAGAAACTTCGTTGCAATATAGTTCACCAGTCATAGTCCATTTTTACAGCAATTATAGGTCGGTGCTTCCATTAAGCATAATGCTGCTCCATTTCATTACTCCAGCACCACCACGGATATCTCTCTCTCTTTCAAGAACATTCTCGCGATGGTAAGAGAAGTACCATTTTCATGCCAGATTAAGTGATATCTAGAATCGGAGGAAAGACTAATACGACTCCGATCTCAAAAGAGTACATTAGTCGATTGGTGTCTTGTCCGATTTTTATGGATACAACTCCATAGATCGTTTTCTACGATGAGCTATGGATAAAGGGACAACGCAGATAACAGGCCTTCGGGACTGGTTGCAGACGTCTTGCCACAGTTTGTCGAGATATCCGCGTACCTGAGCTTGAATGGAGCCGATTTGCAAGCGGACCTGCCCTGGTACGTTTTGTTGTTGTAAGCAAAAATCTGTCTTTATGCTCCGTGAAGGAGTGAGGGTGACCTCTTAGCAAACGTCTAGAACACATTCCATTGGTCTGAAACGCTACCCACAGAGCCTGGATACAACGCTATGTGAGATTCCAAACTCTCTGGCAATATCAGCAATTCTTCGGTCATCTTCAAGCTTTCCAATAATTCTTCTACGAATGAAATCCTAGATGATGTCTCTGAGAGATTACAAGACATCCAAGTTTGCAACTTTATTCCTCCACGAAAAGAGCTTCCTTCAAACACAATTCGCTTAGTGCAGCCTTTTATTCTATTGAATGCCACCACGTGACCATTTTGAGCGCGATTCGAAAAATTGAATGTGTACCCGCTTTCTACTCGAAATCGTCAGTTATGTAAATTGCAGCAAGCTGATTCGTCTGAATTTGCAGGCGTAATCTTCAGGTTTTGAATACCAGCCTAGTTCATTATGACCGATTTTTGCCAAATAATAATAATAAACTACATTTATTATGAAACAGATTTATTTTAACAGGAAAATTTTATTGACACCATATAATTTTTTACCTTTATCTTTTAAGTTTATTATCCATGCTTTCAAAATCTCCACCGATGTTGGCATTATTATGCAACTGTGTGTTTTGAAGTGTGCAGAATGCCGGGATTCTAAAATGATTCTTCCCTTTGCTGCACTTCTAATATGACTAACGTTTTTTGGCAAAAATCAAATTAGATTCAACTTATTAATATTCAGTATTCGAGCAAATTTATAACTACAAACAGCCTGCATTTAAAAAGCATTATTCCATGTAGAATGAAAAATAACGACTTTTGTTACAAATGATAAACTTAAAACTATAATTCTGAATTTAATTCACATTTCTTTTTATAAGTACAAGAAAAATTTTATGATGAAATCACAGTTTATTTATTTTAATGTAGAATCCACTGGAGTTTGGGTCTCTAATATTTAAAGTGCTTTTGTCTCCCTTCTGTTATGGATTTCATGAAGTTAATTATCTAAATTTACGTATTTGAAACAGAAAATAAAATGATCATTAATATTTCACGAGCATAATCCTTAGTTTCATATGACAGTTCTCAACTTGCATCAAATGAACTCAGCAAAAATATTATATTTTAATATCGCATGTTAAAATCCCTGCTATTAAAAGCAAATCAGCTTATATTTTATGTATACATACGTAAAAAGTTTCTTTACCGATTTGTAAACACCCATCAATAAAGAACTCTTTTACTCTATGCCTATATTAATAAACTATAATATAATTGTAAGCGAAACGTTATAATTTTTAGCAACAACCAGAGCCAGCGCTGTGCTTTCTTGGCGTATTTCAGAAGGAAGAATTTATGCCTTTTTAAATACAAATTTAGCCATAAAACATTTTATGTAGTACATACTGATGGTAGTCATGCTCTTACTTTTGATATAGCATTCATTTTTTTTCTCTGGATTTGCTTCAAGTTTTGTTGATCTAGTTTCGAAAGAGAGAGAGAGAGAGAGAGAAATGTTTATTCGAAGATGCACAGCGTGCTTAATATAATTTTTATTTTATATGTACATAGGTAATATTGTTGTTCGGAAGGTAGATCAAGTATGGCACGGTGTTGCATAATTAACTCTGGTAGCAAGTTTTTCGAAACGAATGCTTAGAGTGATACTAGGAAAAATAAATAGAAAAAAAAAAAGAGATAAATCCGCCTGAAACGATAATGTGAGATTTAAAATAAAAAATTAAATTAAATAAAAAATTAAATAAAATAAAAAATTAAAAATAAAAATAAAGTCTATGTATGTTTTGAATTCTATCGTCAGACGAGCCTTACATAAATAAATATTGAACAGTAGAGTCACTCTGATCAACTAAAATATTTTCTTGGGTAGCTAGTTAAATCTTGTCTTGAAAGAAATTAAGGATTTTGGTCTTTTGCATGTTTTGCCTTCTATACGCATAAAAAATGATAAGTTTCTCTCAGTAATACATGATAATTTTATATAATTTATGCATGTCATTTATTTCATTTCTCTCAAAAATAATAATAACGCAACTTTCATTTTAATTGATTTGTAAATTAACATTTTAAAGAGCATAAAATATTTTTTTCAATTATAAAAACATACCATGTAATTTTAAAAGTTTGATGTCATAATCCTGCTGCTATGACTTTGACAAACAGCTCCTGGAAACTGAATGAAGTATCAAAGCGCATGCGCCATATCAATGATTCAATAACTAGTGTACTTCCTGACAACCTTTTTTAGTGTGTGCGTATCTGGAGGTGGGGGGGGGGGAGTTGTAGATATCACTTTAAGCAAGAGACTAAGAAATGCATATTATGTTTTGAACATTCCATAGTATTTTAGACATAGTTTACTAAAAAAATTCAACAATGTAATTATTTTAAACTTTTAACTGGACTGTAATTCAAAAAAGCATTTTAAGGTGACTCATTTGGAAAATTAACAGGCTGATTTCTCTTTGATTTTTTAAATCGAAAACTAGGTATATTTAAAACTTTTTTTTTAAAATCATCAGTGCCGGTGTAAAACCGTATGCTATGTTTTTTTTTTTTTTTTTTTTTTTTTAATGGAAGAGTTAATTACTGCACCAGGAGAGAAAAATCCCTCCATAGTCACAAAATAATGTAAAAAAAAAAGGCAACTATAAAGTTGGGAAATATTTATGCTATTATTTATAAGAGCAAATAGCTTCTATATCTAGATTTATGCATCATAACAGCAAATATTTACCAGTTTTGAGGGTCTAGTTTACATATTCGCTCGCTTAGCAGTACATGTACGTTGATATTCTTGTTTGCTTTCTCCTATGTCATCTGCCTTCGTGCGTAACACATTCATTTTCATTGATTCCGAAAAATCGATACACAGAAGCGCGAGCTGTCTATTGAGGGCTTGTTGATGAAGTGGGAGCTGTCGTTTTGAGGAATAGAAGCATTAGAGACGGAATTTATTCTGTTTCAAAACAGAAACTAACGAATATGGCGAGTGTTTCGATATAAAAAAAGTTCGGTTAAAATATATTACTGTGGTGAGACAGAGTTCCGAATAGCGTTTGTCATTTTTAACACTTTTGACATCTCACTCAAATCCAGTGAAGAGCTAGTTAACGTATTTTAATTCTTAATGTTCATTCAAGGGCACATTTTATGCAAATTTCTGATATGTTATCCAAAATATAAATAGCGAACTGCATGTAAATGAAATCGCTGAGAGTGTATGTAAGAAAAATATAAATAACTGAAATCTCATAAAATCAAATTCTAATTAAATATTATACAATATTTATCATGCAAATATTGCATGGCAAATACAGAATATTCGCCAAGCAAATTGCTGAGGTGAAAAATATTGCATGGCAAACACAGAATATATTGGCAAAGGCCAATAAGATCTGACGCCGATGTATTTTTTTACATCAAAGAGGGGAACGATATGAAAATACCGCTCCCTCTCTTTCTTCCACCAAAAACGTATAATATTATAATTACAAAAATTGCAATATTATATTTTATCGACAACAGCAGACTACCAAAAATATTATACAGATACAAAATAAGTGGAAAAAGAAGAATCAGAAGACCAAGAAAGGGATGGCATGAGACCGGAACAGGCCACTTGGCCTAAAATCCATGTTAGGAAGAAGAAGACAATATTATATTTTAATTATATTGTTACAATTGCTGTATTCTAAATAACTGAAATATATAAAGTAGTATTTATAAAGTGTATATTTAGTAATACTTTTAATTATGCTGTATATTATGATTATAATTTAATTATAATTAAATTAATACATTTAATTAATTATAACTCTTAATTAATAATTTTTAAGTAAGCATATATGAGCACGAAAAAAAGCTCAGAAGTAATATGGAGGTTAAAATATCCATTTTCAACAACTGATTTTCGTATCGGTCAAGCTGTTCTAAGAGCGATTAATAGATTGTGTAATATGGTTTCTTCACTTTATTAATTATGTAAATTATGAATCGTGAAATGAATTTTAGAAGAATATATCTGTTGATTAATATCTCATGAAAACGACAAGACGGTTTTAAAGAGATATTAATCGAACGGACAAAACACCTCTAGACGTCGGATCATTTAACTGATTTCAATTAAATTTGGAATAGATTTTTTTTTTTTTTTTTTTTTTTTTTTTGTACTTGAATTCTGTCTTTCATGGTTACAGCATTCATTGTAAAGTGACAAATCTTCGTATTAGAACAATTACTTTACTTTAAAGTAAGGAAGGTTTTAACCTTTACTATCTCAAGATCATCATCAAGAATACACACACACACACACACACACACACACACACACACACACACACACACACACACACACACACACACACACACACACACACACACACACACATCTGCACCGATTTTCAATTTTAATAACTAAAGATATACAAATAATGGAACTATTTAATAAAAGTTATATGAAAATTCCTCTCTCCCTCTTATATTTTATATAATAATTTCATCTATGTAAATCTGATCTTTTGTACTAATTTTTTTTATAATTTTTCACAATATACTATCACATTATAGGCCATTTCTCCTTTGAATCATCCATAGTTAATGGAGAAAGTTATCTTGCTATGCTGCAGACTTTCTTCATCACCATATTTCAGAGATTAAATTTTTCAAGTAACACCATCTTGCAGCGAGATGAAGCACCTTGTCATTATGCAGTGAATGTGTGAAAGTTTTTAAATAACGTTTTCCCGAACAAACGGATCGGTGCAGGAGGATCAGTTGCTTGACCACAGCGCGCTCCTCATCTAATTTGAGTAAATTTTGTATTTGTTTGTGTGTGTGTGTGTGTGTGTGTGTGTGTGTGTGTGTGTGTGTGTGTGTGTGTGTGTGTGTGTGTGTGTGTGTGTGTGTGTGTGTGTGTGTGTGTGTGTGACCATATCAAAACACCTCTCTCTCTCTCTCATCAAAACCTCATTCTTTGAATGAACTCAATGTCAGAATAACAAACGCAATTCAAGCAATATCAGTGCATCAATTATGCACTGTATTCGCGGAGTTTGCTAATTGGCTTGAAAGAAGTATCAACAATGATGGCGGCCATTAATTCAGAACTGCATTAAGAATAAAACTTTAAAACTTGAACGTTCATTTAGTTTTTTTAAATAAATAGTTGCATTATTGGTATATCTCTAGTTATTAAAATTTAAAACGGGTGCAGGACTTCATGATCAGTTCGGTAAACTAAAGCATAACTGCTCTGGTTAACCATTGACCAGGGCCTAACATCTGGTGGGAAAAAGAAAAAGGGGAAGAGAAAAATTAAGTAATAAATAAATAAAATAATTATAAACCTAAGAATTAAACATTTAAATACGTTAAACATCAATTAATGTTAGTTTGGCTTTCCTCTTTTGAACTCCTGGATTGACTGTTTCCATATCAGACTATCGAAATTTAAGTGTCACCATATCAGACTATCGAAATTTAAGTATCACCATCCCAGTACAGCGAGGAAGACTGTTTAAAGTACACAGGTAGATGGAATGAAAGGAAAAAGAAAAGTTTGAAGCGGGACAGTAAATGGATGTTAACTAAAACTGCTCTTAGAATCTCGAAGGAAAGTGAAAAACTGATGGCGGCCATTCCAGTAGAATGTTGTCCATGATGTGTGAGAGATATGGGGAGGGGGGAGTCACTAAATAATCGAATTGTTCTCTTGTGGAGCGTTATTAAAGAGTTTTTTTACATGCATTCCACCGAATATATGAATAAAATTTGTGATCAATGTGTAACCAGTGTCACCAAAGAATATGAAATATCGTTGTGTAGATGGTGAAAGACTTCCTGCTTCAAAATCAATTGTAGACAATACTATTACTCAATGGAAATATGAACAAGACTCCTCAGCAAAGAAAACGCAGGGGAAGATCCAGAAACTAACATCAAGACTACTGAAATTTCTGTGCAGTCACTTTTTGGTGTTCAGAAGGACTGCACAGAAATTTCAGTAGTTTGAAGTAGAAACGATAAATTCATAAGATATCGAAATATTTGCTTTTTATATAATGATAACTTAACGATAACTCAATGGTTTGGTCCAATACCGATATATTTAATGAGATGCGATCATTTTATATGAATCTAATCACGTTATTTGGTTACATAAATGGAATTCGTTTAACGCGTCTATTTTTTTTTTTTTTTGTTGTTGTTGTTCTTGTTCTACGACTTTTTGAATTAATGTCCCTCTTACTCTTCCAATATACCTTCTCTAAGTATAGTAAGGGAACTCGTATGTGTGCATTAGATGAAAATGCTTTTAGGCTTTTCGTTTTATTTTCTGTCTGGCAGTAAAATGTACTGTTCCAGGTAATGCTGTCATCAGTCGTAACAGCAACTAGTTTAGATGTCTGTTTTTACCCAAAGAAATAAAATCTTATTTCTGTACCATGAATATCGATCCACAGTGGAATTCTGAACTTTGTTGACTTGTTTGAGAGACTTCATGCGGAGCTGGAAAAACCATCACTACAAACACTTTATTTTAGGGATATTGATTTGAATTTATTAATTTTTATCTGATCTTGGTAAAGTTTCATTATATTATATTATATTATATTATAGTTGTGATTGCAATTCAGATTCCTTTAACTTTCTCCAAGTAACGTATTTAATTTATAAAGGAATTATAACTAAAGGAATTATACTACTCTCACTTCAAAATATCTTATTATCTTAGCATATGCAATTGACTAGTAGAAATGTTACGAAAAAAGTAACAAAATTAATATTACGAAAAATGGTTATCATGAATAAAATAAAAACTACAAAACAATTTTATTTTATATCAGAGCTCCAATTATTGCATTTGTAATGCTGGATTTTCCTTTTTTTGTATATCAAAGTTGCTTGACTGTAAGATTGCTTAAAATTTCATAATTATATTTATTTCAATCACGGGAAATTGAGGGAAAGGGATAATTTTCAGCGGCTATAGTTGTTAATGCCAACATCGCGATACATTGCAGTTTTGAAAGAAAAAAATGCTCCTTTAGTACCATACAAGTTTCTTTCAGAATGGACAAGTAAATTAATTTTTCTAATCCAATAAAAGTTCATTTGCTTTAGAGATCGCAAGCTATTCTAAATATTGCAAATGTTTAAAAAGAGCTGTCGACTCTGGTTTGACTATTGCTCACAAAGCAAGGGGTCATAGGTAATGATTATCTTTCAACGAAACTAATCTTGTCAAAATACGTTGTGTCATTTAATAATAAGATTAATATTAGAAGTAGTTGGTTAACCATAACATATCTTACCTATCATTTTTAAAACAAAAAGAATGAAAAAAAAAATCTACACGGATTCATATTAGCATACGATACTATATAAAGGACTGCGTGGCCTCAGTTTCTATAGAACAGCCATACATAAGGTGTAAAGAACATCTTAACGGTATGTAGGGCAGTGGAAGTGCGTGATATACCTCGATCAATCCCTCAATACCATTTTCCTATCGGAAAGCGTGTTGCTTGGCAGTGCATGAGATACGCTTTGGGAAAGCACCATCTCAGATGTGAAAATTTGTATCGGAAATTTAATGATCTAGAGTTGTTTCTCCTAATACGGACTCGGACCTTTTTATATAGTTTATGGAAAGATAAATTCGACAATATGCAGTATTTCAGGATAATGCAATGATTTTTACAGTGTTGCAGTGCTACGGAACAGATCCGACTCTTTCAACATGACGGTATACCATGTTATACTACATATGCATCTGCTGCACATGAAGTATAACATGATTAGAGGAAAATGATGCGATCAACATCATACGCATTTAAAAAAGTCCGGATATGAGCCCAAGAGAAATCTTTTGAACTAATTTATACGTCTGATTGCCTTTCAAACTAGCACGTGCAACACAGGTACTTCGGGATGGTGATAATCATGTTGAAGGAACAAAGGTCCAAAATATGTGATTAATATTATCAACAAACGGTGACAGGATGGAAAATCTACAAGGATGGAAAATGATCGGAATGGTTGGTGGATCCTCACGTTACACGTTACTGTGTGTGTGTGTGTGTGTGTGTGTGTGTGTGTGTGTGTGTGTGTGTGTGTGTGTGTGTGTGCGTGCGTGCGTGCGTACTTGCGAACGAGCGTACAATTTGGTTTCGGTGAAATATTGTGTTGTCTCAGTACTATTTTCAACACATTCAACATATTATATTTTTTACAAAATTAAGGAATACTTTTTTATACATTATTATTCCGCAGTTGTGCATTACGTGCTGGCATAATCTGTGGAGTTGATTCAAGCCGAAGTTAAACATGCAGGCTATAGTATCGACCTGTATCCTAGCCTGTCTCCATTTCATTAAAAGTAGAGTTTATTACTCATTTATTTTTTGAAGAAGTGTATCAGATATTTTGAATTTCAGTGGATGTGAACATCTGTAATATTCATGAATACGTTCTGGTTCATAAAACTCATCATTAAATTAAAATAGCTATTTGGAAGTGCATCCAATATATAGAAATTGATTCTTTGTTGCTAAGCTGCACATCTAGAGAATCATACAACTCCTTGAACAAATCGTGCTCGATTTGTCCCACATACTACTATGCAGTCTTTCTTTGGTTATATTTGGCATAATATTGGCAGGAAGATGATTCGCGAGTTGGCCAGGAAGTCGCTTAAAACATTGCTAACATTTCCATCAGGTTTAGTCCAGTATAATATTATTATATAGCAAATGATATGAAGCATAACCGATTTAAATTAGTACTTTAGAAAAGAAGAAATGTTGGGTCTTTCTCTGTGATGATGTCTGACTTAATTTTACAGCAATTCATATTTGAACGCTGACAAAAACGGATAAAATAAGCTGAACATTTGCTCTATATTCAAAATATGATTTTCCCTATCTCTAGTCTCCAATAAAACATAGCAGCATTGCATTGATTACACCTGTCATGAATTCTCTTTACGTAGAGGATGATTTTCACATTTTAATCTATTGAAAATGTGAATCGTTAAATATCATGGTTAGGCTCTGTACAGCACAATTCTTTGATTCTCTCTCTCTCTCTCTCTCTTCTGATTGATCCACTTACGAACAAAATAAGCTATACCTACATCGTCACTACACATAGTGGATGGAAATTCCAGATTAAAAAATGTACCACTAGCAATGCCTATGACTGTAGGAGTTTGACCTTTCTTCACTTTAGACACTACATCTTTACTACACTGGTCCACCCCAGATAGGTTTCTCCAATTTGAGGATTTAATGTTTTTGTCTCTGAAATATATTGATAGTTACTAACATTCCAGTTAAATAGGATTCACGTACTACTTACCGAACAACATGCAACAAATTTTAGCAAACCTCCAGATTGGAGTGGCCGAAAGGTATTGTCATCAGTCGTTTAAGACTCTTATGGTTTAAACCATGCAAAAAAACACCATAATACAGCATAGACAACCACAAGCACGCCTGACAACAAACCAGAGGCTAAAATCCACACGATAAATCACAGATGGATAAGTATGAAGCACAGTCAATCAACGGTAGTCGTTATCTCAAATCCAGACTTAAAATAGTACGGAAAGACTTATCTTTCAGAATTGTCTTTCAGGTTGCTGAGTTTTATAGTTATAGAGAAATATATGGCATATTTTAAGGGATATATTTCACAAGAGCGAAAACTGTAGACTATTTTTGTTTTCTCGAATTACGGAACTTCTAGGGATCAAAATATCACATTTCTAATTCGATATGTCTAATCGTTTCTCGAAAGGAGAAATGTACTACATAATTAGCAACGTAATAAATCACGAAAGAAAAGAAAAGGCGTGTTTATATACATGATGTTATTTTTAAAAACTTATCAATAGAAGCATATTAAATCATCAATTTTTATCTGAAATAATATTAACCGAATTTAAGATCACTTTCCTAATTCCGATTTTTATAATATTATGGCTGTAATTGTTGAGGGATGTTTGTAAGGCGGTGATGTGTGTGGGTTTACCAATGCATAGAATATCGTCCACGTATCTGCCATAAACGGTGATGCTGGGGGGGGGGGGAAGGGTCGAGTAGGAGTGATTCTATGTGTGCCAGGAATAATTCCGCTAGTTGTCCACTGATGTTGTGGCCCATAGGGAGACCGAAAATTTGAACATATATGTTGTTGTTGAACTTAAAGAAGTTGGCTGATATTGTGAGTTAGATCAGGTTAATGATGTCATTAGGTGTTAATTTTGTGCGTGTGTGTGTGTAGGGTATGGTCTTCTGTGAGTTGTGTGTACAATGTCTAATGATCTGGGGACATCCACGTTAGTGTATAATGACGTTGCATCCAATGAGGTGAAGACATCATCTCGGGATGAAGTAATGTTATTTATTTTCTGGAATAGGTCGTCCGTATTTTTAATCATAGAGTTAGACATTGTAAGTAATGGTTTAATGAGTTTAGCGACGAATTTTGATAAGGGTGCTGTGGTGGTGTTCTTGTAGGAGACTATAGGCCGTATCGAGTAACCGTCTTTGTAGGTTTTGATGTTCCCGAACATATAAAGGGTGCGTGTGGTGCGGGGGGGGGGGTTGTGTTTCTCATTGTGGTTTTGTCAATCTTGTTTTGACTTTTTAAGGTGTATAGGGTGCTGTTGATTTGTTTTATGAGGTTGGAGGGTGAGATCATTTTGGATTTTTTGGTAGGTGTGTTGGTCATTTAAGACGGCCGTTATTTTGTTGTGGTAGTCGGTTTTGTTGATGATGACTACAGTATCTCTTTGTCTTCTTTTGTGATCATTATATCCTGGTTCATTCTTAAAGATAATAGGGCTTTTTGTAAGTTGGGAGTAATGTTGGGTTTCACTATTATTTTGCTATTTACAATGTTATTTGTTTTCTGGAATATAGTATCTCTGTTTGGGTCATTTTCAAGTTTCGCTTGGACTTCGATAATGATGTCTTTTCTCGGTACGTATTTTGGGGATACAGCAAAGTTAAGTCTTGTGTAGGAGATGATGATTTCGTCAGGTGTGAGAGTGTGATGGGATAGATTTATGATGGAGTTGTCTTGTGTGGGTCGCGAGGCGGTGATGTCCGAAGGAATGGGAACTGTACGTAATGTGTATTGGGAGCCTGTTAAGAGAAACCATTTCTTTGCGTGTCGGGCTTCTATTAACTCCGTGTAGTCGTTGATGTGTATTTGGGTACCTCCAGAGAAAACAGCCCATTCCATTAGGGTCAGTAAAGTTTTCAATCTACGTTTTGTATTGTGAATGTATGAATTTGCTTGATTTTTCTTTTTGAATCTGTCATGTATGGTCTGTTTGATTAGTGCGCGTGATTCCCGGTAGCAGATTTTTTTGTTTCCGGGAATGGAGCGATTTCCGCGTACCGTTGCAAAATTTGGCGTGACGTTGTGATGGAGGCAATTTTTAAGGAATGTTAAGTGTAAGTTTTGTGCGGTGTATGTTAGGATGGTTTTCTGATAGGTTTCATTTGTGAAAATTATACATTCATTGAATGTATGACGTGAACCCATGGCATAGCCTTGTGTTTGGTGCGTGTGTGCTAAACCGATCTTATTTTAAGGCGTTTATTGTGATGGATGGGGCGGAAAGGAGGGGGGGGGGTTCCGATGATGGTCACACGACAGAAACGGCTCGCACTCTGTTAACGTTCCCCGCCCCAGTTTTCCCATAAAAACCCTTCCCCTTCCCCAAAGAAACGCCCTTAAGTATAATATATATATATATATATATATATATATATATATTCTTTTATAAAAAAAAAATGGGTTTTCAAAATTATTCTTCCCGCCTTGCGTCAACCCCCCCCTTTTTTTTAAAAGCCTAACAGCAGAAATATGGAGAATGAAGTCATCCTAGCATCTAAACAAGGTATGTACAAAATTTTCTTCCTTAATTATTCTGCTATATTTTCCTTTAAAATACACTTAAAATGCCCTAAAAATTTTCTTGAGTAAAAAAGCCAATGTATTTAAAATAAGGGACACTCCTAAACAAAAGCAGGCTAAAATAGCCGTAAAAGGTAATCAAGAGGAGTAACATGGGAATTTTCCCAGAAATAATACCTATAAAGTAATTAATATTGTTTACATGTGACAGTTTAATTAATTGAATTAATTTTACTAGTGTATTAGTGTATTACTCTTGTTTACGGTTTCTTATCACGGTATTGCATTGTGCTTTTTCACTGATGTAGAAGGAAATGGTTATGTTAAAATTACTTTCAAGTTAAATATTACTCTGGATGTATATCATGTAAATTTGCATAGAATAAAACATTGTTAATACCAGTGCTGGTGAGTACAACGGAAAGTGAATGAGATTAATCTGTTTTTGATATCTATACACTTGCCTGCACAACAGTTTTCTTGAAGTTAAAAAAAATGCAATCTTTTAGTTAAAAAATTAAAAAGAAATAGTTGTAGCATTCCATTTGGGTATTTTAATCTTGAAGGGATTTCACGCAACATAAGAAATTTATCTTGTTTGCTTCATATTCTAGGAAAAGTTTCATTACAGCAACCAAATAGCGTCGAAGATAAATGGTAGTACGGGATACAACGTACATAAGAAGCAGGAGAAAAAAAGTAAAAAAAAAAGGAAAGAAATTGCTATCTTAAATGTCTTTAATAAAGAGAGCAGCAATATTGCTCCTTGGCGCGACACATACAGAAGCTGGCATCCATTTGGGGTGTAAGTGGTTACCCTGGATCTCACAGCGACGCTAGTATTAGAAACTGTCAGCTAATGTTAGCGTTCATTCATTATAGATATGAATATCTAGGATTAATGCGTATCAGGAAACGCATGATTCTCAAATACGTGCACATATCTCTTGCATCTCTCTCGCTAGTACTCTTGCAATAAAGCAACTGGATTTTACCAACTAGATTTTACCTTAGATATTGCAGTTAATTATCCTAATGGCTTTAGCATTACAAGCTAAGATTGTGGCAATCAGCTAATTGTAGCCAACATTGTGTTTAATATTTATAAGGGCAGAATAAGTTATTTGAGTTTTCAGCAGTGATTGCTGTTAATTCTTTTACTGAATTTTGATAATAAATATGACAGCGAAATAATCTTTTGTTTGAAAGGCTAAAATGTAATGTATAATTTTTCCTTCTCGAAATTTAATTACTAACATGTACACCAGAAGTACTAATTACTTTTTAAAAAACAAATAGATTAATAGAATTGATGACATACGGCGAATCCTAGAATTAATGCCTTTTTTTCGGTTGTTTTGAATAATCATTAAAGATTTATTAAGCTTAAAATCGTTCCTGTCAGAGAGAAAGTTTAAGATAATTTAGAATCAGTGAATGCTTTTGAATAAGTTATAATGTTCATCAATGTAAATATGCATAATTAAGTAACGAGAGAGTAGAATGTAAAATAAAAAAGAAATAAAAGTATAAACATGGAGGTATATTGTCATATACTAGTAACAGCACACACTGTTTTTTCCAGACTTGAAGTAATTTACTAAAAGAAACGTCTTATTCACAGAGGGATTTTGTTTATGTAGCAAGTAAAATATTTACAGGATTGCGTAAATAATTAAAATATTAACTTAGTGCCTGATACTTGAATTATCGACTGACACCTAATGAGGGTCTTTTTTTTTACATTTTACTATAATTAACAGTCTACATGCCTTCAACATCGCTAGTGATAATAATAATGTTTTTACCAAATGCAAAACAGTATTTTAGACTACTCACAAAGAACTAGTTTTCGTTTCACAAAATACCAAAATACCATGTTTTTGCAGAAAAACTTGTTTTTCTGCAAAAAGCTGCAATTTTTTTTATCTCAAAAAAGAGGTCCAAATCGTAGAGAACTAATATCGCATGAATAAGGGAGAATGCTCTAGTGTTTCAATAGTTTCATCAGACCATATTGTGTGGCAGATTGATTCCATCGTATAGCTTCAGGCATTGTTATTTAACAAGCAAGATAGGCGTCTAACAAGGCCTGTGCTTCAATGGCAGCATCATTAAAACATTAGAACGAGCCGAAAATGACTTAGAAAATCATTGGAATGATTAATATCATCCTATCTTTCCTTAGTTCTTACCCAAGATTTTTGTTTCATTCTTGAACACCTTTGATACCAAATATTTCTTTATTGTCTAAAAGACGTGAGTAGTTAAAAAGTTCCCAAACTCCTCGCCAGATGACACTACGCTAGGATAGAGATACATTTCCTTGTGTCAGCAGTAGAAGCTGCAAATCCGTTGTTCATTTCAATGTTATAGCGGCATTATGGAAAAGTAACGCAATTTCTACTCCATTGAAACAGCAGACTTCAAGAAAGAACAGATGTGCATCGTATTTTGTAAAACTAAGGAAAACAACTACAGAAACCTTCAAGATATTAAATCTTGTTTTTATGTAGTGGAAACAATGAATTTGGTTTTCTATTTCGAACGTGAACCGAAGTTTGTTGATGGTAACGATGAAGGTTGGGTAAAGATCAGCAACGAACGAAATATGATGAAAATGATACGGGGATCAAAGAACTCGTAATGAATTTATTTCGTTCCACTGTGAACGAACGATTATGGCTGCGATATTTCATTATGAAGAACAGTTGGAGAAACTAATGGATGAATTCGACTGCCTTGTGAATTATGTGTTTTTCTTTAAAATGTTGCCCCAATCTACCAAATTGGAATATTTACATTCCAATACCAAGAAATAAATCAATAAATTGTCCTCTCTCGAAATTGAGGTTTGCAAAATAAATGCAAAGGAATAACGTTCTCGAAATTTAGTCTCTTCTAGGAACAAACATTTAACACTAATTTCCATAAATTGTTACGGATGTAAGCACTACTTTGAACTTAGCCTACTTCCGCAGTATTTTCTACGTTCCGTATCGTATTTCATATGAAATTACTAAAAATCGTTTCCACAAGAGAAATGATGATACGAATACTATTTCCTTCTCGTTTTGTCTACTATAAGCTTAGTAACCATGACAACCACAATGTGGAAACAATTGGCATTATATTGGCTTCTTGATATTGTGTTACATTACCAAGCAACATATTATTTGATTCACGGTGTTTTTTGCATGTTATCATATATTTCATATTACAACACGAGCTCTTCTTGTAGCTAAACTTAAGAAATAGTCTTCTTTTTCATTAAATGGGTGTTTTCTTCTGCTGGTACTAATGTCACTGAGCCAATTGAAGATGACTGCGGTTAGATGTCATTCTTTGTAAAGCCACCATCTTCTTTAGTATATTTTAATACTGAATTGAAATTGGTTTTATCGTTCAAAGAGAAGGCTACTTGCCTATTCAGCTGTGTGCATTACATCAGAGGATTGCGAAAGAGCAAAGTCAATAAATGGAAATGTTATGGTAACCCAATACCAACGCAGTGTTGCTCTGTTACCTATATAATTCCAAAGGTAAAATGCTACCCATGTAAAGTGAAGTAATTATTCAAAACTATTTTAATACTTTGATTTAACAGATCATAATCGCAAAATGAGAGGGATAATTAGAGTTAATGTAGAAGCGAATAGGATGGATAAGTACGCACAGAAGAGATTGTCTATTGTGCATGCCTACAAACCGTTTTTTTTTTCCTTTTTTGAAGAAGAAGAAAATCAGTATTTTTAAAGCATAATCGGAGGATTTTCAATTTAACTTTTATACTTAGGTATGAGAGACTAACTAATAGAAGTAAGGGTTGTTCATAATAATTTATTTTTAATGTTTTCGCGTAGCTTATAATCTCTTAAACCACCCCACTGAGTCTTGTCAAATATATCCCAATAGATCTATAAACAGATGTATTCTCTAAATTCAGTCTATCTCATATTGGTCTCTCTCTTTCTTCAACCATTTTTCATAAAGTGATGATCCATTTTTAAAAAACAAAAAAACAAAAATAGCAATTCTCCATTCCTGATTACATCCGCACTTCTCTTATAAAGACACGGATAATTCCGAGCCTCTCACTACCTTATTCTAATTCTAAAGGATATAACGTTCTTTCCTGATATGAAAACGTGTTGAAGACTCAACTCATGTGGGCTCTATGCAAGGAAACGAACGTTTTGGTCCCATTAACTGCAAACCGCAGAAGAACTTTTCGAAAAACTGGTGTTAAACATGTGAATTAAAGCCGCGACAAAATACGCTTCTGTTTTACGACAATCGGATTCTAGATGTTGTTTGGTTTGTTGAGAACAGCAGTACCATCCATTTGACATTAAAGAAAGGGACACTTACGGTGGAATCAGTGTGGTACGGAATAATGATCAATGGTCGCACTACTCTTCATGTTTTTGATAGAGATACCGTCGTCGGTTCAGATACGTTACGACAACAAATCCTCGAACCCTATGTCTGACTTTGTTAGGATGTGGGAATAACGGAGGTTTCATTTTTGCACGCATGATTATGTCACTTCCCATGGAATTCAAGAGGTGGAGAAGTGTCTTAAAACTAAAGCAGTCAACGACGTCCATAGCCAGCACGATTACCAGGCTTAAATCCGATTGAATATATGTGGTATTTCGTTGGGCGTCGCAATGCACATCATTGCTTCGGTCACTTGGCGAGCTAAAATCTCTTCTGGTGGGAAAATGGGATCTGTTGCCACAGAAACTTATAAACTCCTTTATATCAAGCAAGAGTCACCACTGTCAGACCTGCTTATTTGATAAAGAGGATCATACGAAATTCATATGTCATGTGATCATATTTTGGAGCTTACTGTGTTGTCTTCTGTAATGTGCGCTTTTTTTTTTCGTAATTTTTATGCATCCAATGTTTAATACTGCTAATACCTATTGTACTTCTATTTTGCACAACCACACCGAATTTTGTCATGCTTCATTGTAAACTGCACTGGATGATAGTTCACATTTTCTAACTATTTCCTTAAACTGCCGAGTATGGGTGGCTCTTTTAACCCAATATACACACAGAGTGAATATTACGTTTATAGAGCGAATATCACGTTTAATGATTATGTAATCAGATTTCATCTATTTATATTAACTCAAGCAAGCTCTATTTTGTGTCTGGTGGAAAGGCTTATTTGGCTTGAGCCAGTTTCTGGTTAAGTTTAGATTAGATTCAGCATGTCATAAACTTGATTTATGATAGCCATGAATTTTTAACATTAAGTCAAAAACATATAATAATTTCTGGAGTTTATGTTTTCTGAAAACTAGCCTGTACATCTCTGTATTTACGGAACCCACTTAGGTGAACTCGGGCCAAATATACTAACAATTGAGTGTTCACAGTTCAATTGCCTAACAGTTGGCGTATCCGTTCTCCATTCAAAAGGATTTGAATCTCGCCATGGGCATGGATGTTTGATTGTCCTACTAACTTTGTGCGGAAAAGGCATCTGCGACCCTACTACTTCTTCTAGCAGAAGGCTTCACTTCCTAAACCAAATGAGGTGCCGGAGTGACCATACGGGGTCAAGTGACATCACATGATCCCGTATGGAATCAAGTGACATCACATGCGGATAACTAACACAGTAATGTTGTTTCTAGTAATGTTGGCTGTATAACCGACGTATTCGCACATGTCGTAGTGCCCGTTGTAGGCAAATTGACCAAATAAATAAATATAAGGTTTTTTTTGCAGCTTTCGGAATCCCTATAGAGAAAGTTTACGAGCTCACGATTCAGCGCATTACGTTCTGATGAAGTTAGAAAAATTAGGTCGTCTTCATAAAAAATGGCCAGTACTAGCACATTAACACCACACTCATCAGGCATACTTCAGCGCGGATTTTTTTTCTCCCTTTCCCTTACATTAAGAGAATCTTGAAAGCTAAAAGATTTGTCGTTGAAATAATTAAGCAAAATGTGATTTAGTAGAGTTAAGCATAAAACGTTGCATTTGAAATGCTTCCCTCCAGTATCAGGAGTGATTCAAAAAGTGCAATGCCGGTGGAGCGTACTTTGAATATATTCAGTTTCTTCTTTTTTTTTTTTTAATTGGCGTATGTCTCGTGAAAAAATCTTTAAATTATATCAAATCAAAGTGCAGGGTATTCTTTCCCTCTTTCATCAAACCTTCTTTGAAGCGTGAATTATTCACAGACTTTTCTAATTAGCAATATGGTGGATGAAAGAAATCTTTTGTAAGAAGGAAATTAAAGGATGATTAGAAGTTGTTGACCTCACTATTCCTGAATATATAATTCAAATATCTTCGGCTGTGGACAAAAATATTACAAATTTTCTATGCGGGCTCTCTATGTGGAAGAAAAACTTTGACTTCCATTGCGCTATCCAATCTCCTTTTTGACGTTAAAGTAATTACCCATTATGTTTCTCCCTAACGTTTAGTATGTATATCTGTTTAACTACGCCCAATTAATGAAGTTTGTTAAAAGCAGTCAAGAGAGAAGAACCTTGATGTTCTTTTGTTATTACGTTGATGTCAAAAGAATTTACATTAAAATTTGCATTCAAAATTCAATACATCACTTATAAGATAAAAATGAAACTAGCTCAAAATTTAAACCAGATTGTTTGATCCTCATCGTCAAAGATTTTATACTTTACATTGTCGATACTTCGTATTTCATAACTCAGCAGTTTATTTAAATTTATTTACAGTTGCAAATTATTTATAGTTTTGTGTTTAACCACGCTACCGGTCAGGACGTATATATACATCCACATTTCCATGGATGCGAAGTGCATATTAAAATTGTAATACCATTGATATTACATTGAAATTCATGATGGATACGAAGCTTTTGAGGATGCGTATTTGATCTTTAATGGCCGGTAGTTCATAATAGTCTTTCTACTGTTGACAAAAATTGGCGACTAATTTATACTTCAACAATACGTGTATTACGTCCTGGTAGTGAAGACACATTTACGGAAGCAATACATTTTTACTTTTCACATCTTACATATTTTATATGGACACAAAATTTTGTGCCCATATAAAATGTTATATATAAAATATAAAAATAAAATATAAAAAATAAAAATATTCATCTAATTTGAACACATTTTAAACAACTAAAGATAAAAGTACAAGTTGATGGTAACAAAATTTCCGATTATCCAACACATCCAGGTTTACTGTCTTGCAAATAATTCAAAGTACTTTGGATACTGTTCTAAATATTATCTGCATTGAATAATTCTTTGACAATCATCATATAGTTATTTCATTCTGAAAGAATTTCTTCACGTAACTTCTTTAATTTAAATGTCGTCTGTCTTTTTCTTTAAAAGTTTGACTTTAAGAAGGGAGAGAGAACATAGACGAATACTGAACTGAGAGAGAGAGAGAGAGAGAGAGAGAGAGAGAGAGAGAGAGAGATGGAATAAAAATATTAGTAGAAAGAAGAAGAATTTATCCTCCCCTCTTTGAGCTCTTGTTAAAAGACACGGACCTAGTATTCTTGAGAAAACTTTGGTAAACTTTTGTAAGTGTACTTCATGCATAACTAATTACCCCCGGGTTGCGTGACATTTCAAATACGCGTAGCATTTTGGCTCACTCTGAGGATTAGAATTTAGAAATATTTCTTGGAAATGACAAAAAGTGTAGATTTAAAAGAAGAGTGTATATAAAATATGCAAAATAAAATTGCGGAATGTTTTTAATTTCAAAACTCTGAAATTAATCTGTTAGAATCGCTTTAATGTTGTTAGATTGATGTAAGCTGTGGGAGCGAAGGATGTGAATTAAAAATATAGATAATGATATTTTATTAAGATTGAAAATAAACTCATTATCTTAATACATTCATTGTAATTTAGTCATTTTTATTTCTGTAGAAAATTTTTCGAAAAATTGAACTAAACTTTCATTTAATGCATCATTAAAATTACAGCATAATAATGAACTAATTAAAATCTGACAGAGTTTTAGTTTACATATTAAGTATATAATAGCAATACTTCCATCTAATGAAAAGAAAGCAACATGGACGACAACATCCAGTTAAGTAAAGTCACACATTTTAACATAAGCGGGACAAATGTAAGTGCATTTCTTTATTTCTCTCTATCTTTCTTTCTTTCTTTCCTTCCCTACTTGATTCAAAGTAGTTACGCGAAATCTAAATTCGGTATTAACCCAGGATTGCAGATTCAACAGCTAATGTAGAAAAAATATTTTCCATATGTTCAAATAAATATGTATGGAAAGAGATCTTCTTTACAGCAAGCCGAGGGAATGTTTTTTTAATAAGAATTATTACTACGTGTTCAGAATAATATATTTCAAGATGAAATCATTTTATCATTTTATTATGCATCTCTCTCTCTCTCTCTCTCATAAAGCACTAGCATTTGGGAATAAATAATGCTATATTATTTAAACAGAATTTATATATATATATATATATATATATATATATATATATATATATATATATATATATATATATATATATCCATATTTTGATAAACTTCTGTTTCTCGGAATTATCCATGTTCTGATAAACCAAAGTTTATCAGAATATGACTAAAATTAATATGCAAATACCGACAGACAAATTTTTGATTTACCATAACTTATTCTAATGGGAGGCTCTCCGTATAGACATACCTCTAAATTAAGACTTTCTGATTTGATAAACTTTAATAAATGTGTCAGATACTTATATCGTGAAAGTATGTGTAATATATTTTTCTTCTATTACATCCATCAGAAATGCTTTCCTCTATCCTCTATCTCAGTATTTCTAAGCTGTGTGTGTGTGTGTGTGTGTGTGTGTGTGTGTGTGTGTGTGTGTGTGTGTGTGTGTGTGTGTGTGTGTGTGTGTGTGTGTGTGTGTGTGTGTGTGTGTGTTGGAGAGAGAGAGAGAGAGAGAGAGAGAATTGCACATCACTAACAATAATTCCTTCCCTCTTGACGTATAGTGAATTTGTACATTTAAAAAAGAGAAAAAATAAACATCTTGGTATAATCGAGCAACTAAAGATGCAAGATAATTTTCGCACTGAGAGAACAGGCCATACAGAATTTAACTGCTTGTATCTAAAATATCTTCAGAATGTTCTTCTGCCTCCTGGGAAATTTAGTTTTCCTTCCTGATAAAACAGATAAATCGACCAGTTGACAGATCTTACAGTGTTAGTTCAGAGCCTTATTTTCTTCGCTGATCACGGTAAACAATCTAACCTAAATCCTTTTGGATTGAAAAGGCAAAATTTCAGGTGAAGTTGGTTAGAATGCTTCCTCAAATAAATTGGGAAGGATATGATAACTGAAATATATTCTTCCTTGTAATTTGTAACTGCATTCTGCAGTTGTATACACATTTTAACATAACCGCTTCTGAAGTCTCTTTTTCTTCTGACAAGCTTCAGATCGTTTCATGAATCCATCACGACAGAACTGAACGCCACTTCGACGAGCAATCTTCCCATTCGACTTTACTTTATTACACCATTTATCAAGAAGTGGTGTTGGTTTCAAATTTTTCTGAGAAGAATTAGAAATATGAAAATTAGAAATCATGGAGACCAAGTTCTATATTTGTAGCAAATCGTCATGTATACTAACGGAAAGCATTAAAAGAAGAAAACGCTGTTCCATATAAGGAAAACCATTTCGAATCCGTGCCTTCAGTACTCGTATATACAGCGTTCCAACGTAGCACTCATATGTAGTATTAATTCTGATGTAGGAGAGTTTGTAATCAACGCACTGAACCATTCATCACCCGCCCCCCCCCCCCCAAAAAAGTGAAAAAGGTATCTGATGATGTCTGTACACTCATTCCGATAAACAACTTTCATTGAAAGTATCGTTGAGTAGGCGTCTGTGGAGAGAGGGCATGGTAGTAATATATTTTCCGGTATTTTTCCACAAAAATAAAGTATCACATATAATAAGAAACTATTTTTTTATTATTTTCTGGTTTTGTGAAATTCTTTTGTTTTATTTCCTTCGGATAATTACATGAATAAATGAAAAACTAAAAAACAGTTATATAACAGTTAAAAACTTTGATAAAGATATTTTGTGGCACTCTAGGAGATATTTTATCATTTCAGCTAATTCTTTCAACGCTCTTGAGAAAAAAACGTAATCTATGTGGAGCATTTTTGTTTGTTGCCCACTTGATGTTTTGCTGCGGTTGTAATGTGCTGTGAGTGTCTTCTTTCGTTAGCAATGTTCTTGAAGTGTTCTGATCGGTGTAACTGCCCAGACCTGCCCGACTATTCTATGTTGTATAAACCACAGCTACATTTTAAGTTTCTTATTTTTTTTTATATCCAATCAACGAGATCTCTAATCACCTGAACCCTCCACATCGGACACTCAATAATCAGATGTCCACAAGATCAGTTCTAATTATGATTCACACTACTTAGAACAGACAAGGTCTGAAGAGGCATGCCAATCAGAACACTTCAAGGACGCTAAGAACAAAAGCAGGCATAAATCTGCGCTGCATCACCACCCCCACCATGAGGAAATAAGACACAAATCAGTACTGAAGGGTACCTCCATAACCTTCTGTAGTATTCATAATGTTGCACGTTGTCTTCAATTTAAAGCCAAATCACTTGATTTGGAGATGGTAATCTCCAAATCTCTTAATGAAGCTAAAGAGCTAAGTTCATTTGATCAAGAAGATTGTGGCTTCTTTTCTGATCATTCATTACGTGTAATAGAGGGTTTCCTCTTAATGTTTTCCCATCAACACTCGATATCACAGAGCCCAGTACTATTACCTTCACTCTTCCTCATATTGATGGCGTTTTCTCGCTAACCTAAACTCCTCTTCATAGTTTTGTTGATGACAATACATGCAATTCCTCTTATAATGTTCAAATGATTCACACTTTATTATCATCTGTGTTCAATGTCTTAACACGCAAATCTCATCGGAGTAAAGATAATCATGGGAATTTCAACACTACCAAAAATAACCAGTTTTATTTCTCGGAAGAAAGATCTTCTTCCACTTCCTCCTATTTTTGATAATATTCCGATTTTTAACATTTTCCAAATTTCACATTTGGCTTATTCGGGTACAACCCTCTTCAACCCGTCCCCTGGCCAAAAAAGTAGACATTGTATTTTGTTCTAAACATTACTTTCCTTCTGCTCAACTCTTAACACTTCACAAAACCCCAAATCCTTCCTGCATTACAATACTGTTCTCACATTTGAGATGGTTCACTGAACAATTCAAATACCTCCTAAGAGAGAGAGAGAGAGAGATGTTTAGTTTATAATCAAGAGTTCTGAGAATGCTTGAGTGTATCCAGAACACGATCGTCCGCTTAATAAATGACATCCTTCTCTCGGTGACTCCTTCCAATCGCCTTCCCATAGATTTCTGCATTATGTCTTTTCTAAAGGTATTT
This sequence comes from Typopeltis vanoorti, assembly GCF_054136105.1. NCBI lineage: Eukaryota > Metazoa > Arthropoda > Arachnida > Uropygi > Thelyphonidae > Typopeltis > Typopeltis vanoorti. The sequence goes on from NC_143556.1 coordinate 55,871,897, forward strand.
GTATGGACATTGTTCCACTGAATTAGCTACCATTTCCTTCACTTTCCTCTAATTATGTTAGAATACAGACTGCCGGAAGTCCCTTAATCCATATACGGTTCAGATCCTAATTCATTAAAACCACGTTTTCACCTCTTATTTTGTCGGCCCTTTTCTTTGGAGTAATCTTCCCTATAGCATTTTTCCAATGTATACAACCATCAGCTCTTACATAAAAAAACGCAAAACATTAAAAAATCCTTTCTTCCCTGTAACCACTTTCCAGCACACTTAATTGTTGAGTTATTGGTATGATGGCCATTTTTGTGTGAGATTGATATACATCAGTGGCGGCTCGTGGCTTGAAATCGTGGAGGTGCTGCAACTTTTGAAATACACATACACACTGTAAGTACGGTGTATACATGTTTGGATAAAATATCAAAATTATCGTAAAAATTAAAAACAAATTAATTAAACATGAAAAAAGATTGTTTATTATCGATAAAATTATACTGTTTGGTATAATTCAAAATTACTTAAAACTAAAACCCATTCCTTTAATTGTAAAGGAATGGATTTACAATTTTTGGACATTACAATTAAATCCTTTAATTGTAATGTCCAAATATTTAAAGAGACGGAGTAAACACGATAAGCACTATGAACACTCTACTACTGGTGCAAACTGCATATAAACAACAGAGGAACTGCGCGACGGACAGTGCCGCAGTACGTTAATAGCTCGCATCTCACTATGACGTGCATATGCTTGCGCGTAGCAATACGGCATGGATTTTATTATTTTTTATACAAAATAAGAGAATTGTATAGGATTGTTAATGATAAAATTAAATATTACAAGCAAATATAAATAAATTACTAAATATATTTATATATATCCAAAAAAATTGGGGCTGCTGCAGTTCCGCAGTGCCTATGCACGAGCCGCCCCTGATATGCATAAAAAATAAGTCTTTCCAAGATAGCTGAGTGTGTCAATAACATCCGTACATTGCATTTCAATTACCTTAAATCAGGTAGACTTTCAGCTTAAATATTATTTAATATTATGTTTAACCTACACGTGCATTTTATTTACTTTTCTACACACAAATGAATGATAATCGATAGTCTAGTAAATACATTTTAATTCTGCAAGATTTGCGATCGCTCGTTTTGATCAAAGATGTTTAACGTTCTAAGCTTAATATTTATTTTAATTCCGCATCATTTTGATGTTTCTCGCATGAGTTCTCCTGTCACTTAAGCACCATTTCCATTTAATTAATTCAAGCAAACTTACACATATTTGGCTTATCTTTCGCTAAAACGGAACGTCACTAAAGTAAACGCAAACTGTTCATTAATTTTATCCTTAACCGCTAACAAGCAATCGTTAATACGAAACTGGAGTGATAATGAAAATCGTGTATGCCGCAACACTCTATTGCCCGTAGATGGGTAAACAGAAAATACGCGCGTCTCTTTCAACTGCTATGTTTCATTTCCTTACACTGTCTTGTTTTGTTTCTCTAGTTGAAACTAATTTTACCGGTAATGGACATATTTATCAACGAAGTCTGTTTGTTCCAAAAGAGTACTATTGCGACTAAGTTAATACGAATTCCCAAGGCTCTTTTATTGTATTCTATACCGAATGCTTTGTCGCTTGCAATTGCTTTTGATACTAATTGGTAAAATCAGTCTTCTTGCAGTATCGTTTTTGACAGTTTGCATTAACATCAACAACTACGTTTCCATTCTTCTCTGACTCTCTGTTGTAATTTGCGTTTAACTAACTAACACAATAAACATTTTAATTATTCTGTAGTCGCTTATATCTTTTAGACAGCACTTCTAAAATTGTTGGTTATCCATTCTGCAGTTTGTATTTCTTTTCTGAATAATTCAGAAAAATTCATGTCGTATTCTGAAAGATCTTCTGAATTTTGTTTGGATGTAGTGATTGAAGCTTTAGTTGTTTCGGTTTAGCACTAGGACAGTTAAATGTGTGTGTGTGTGTGTGTGTGTGTGAGAGAGAGAGAGAGAGAGAGAGAGAGAGAGAGAGAGAGAGAGAGAGAGAGAGAGAGAGAGAGAGAGAGAGAGAGAGAGAGAGAGAGAGAGAGAATTAGAATTATTCAACTTTAATAACTTGCAAAGTCCGGATGTGTTGTTTAACAGACTGAGCATGCGTGACATCAAGCTACTATAAATGACGTGCTAGAGAATAGCTGCGCATGCTCGACGCCAGCCAGACAATTCGCTTCTCATAGTTTTATTATTATTATTACTGTAGGCGTAGGTTTCTGTGGTTTAGCAGTTCAAAAGAAAGATTTCGGTATTGCGACCACATGTTCATTAAGATAAATAAAGATATACAAACTTGACAAGTTTCGTATGTCGTTTGATTTACATCTTTAGAGGTTAAAGGTAACTAAACACAAGAAATGAGAAATTACTCAAAATAGTCCATTAGATGTTGTTATGGTGGTCTAACTGTTCATCAAATTAAAAACATCCGAATGAAGAATCGGTACATACGTTAATGCATGCTATGTTTGAACAATGCTGGATGTTCATGCTCTGTTATTCACGTTAGCTCTGTTCGAGGTCTGACTTGGGTATATTTTTTATGAAAGCTGACCAAACTTGGTGAAAATTTAGGCCCTGGTTTTGTTGCATTGCGTTGGGATTCTAAGCATATTTGCAGCTTCTTTAAATTTCCTTGTGAAACAGTTCTTTTCAATATAAGACATCTTCGTTTTATGCTTTTATGCAGTGGAAGTTGTGTGGGATGCTAGGCCTGATTTGTGTTCTCTCCTTTTTTTTGTACGTCTTTTTGATGTTTGTTCATACGAATTTCCCTGATCTTCTCGTCTGGCCTACGTTACAGATGCCACAGGAACAGTGAATTTTATAGACACCTGGTTTTTTTAATAGGTGATGTGGAGGTTTTGAGGGGATGTATAAATCTTGATTTTTTTTCTAGTGGTAGAAAAGCTACTTTAATGTTATGCTTGTATAGTAATTTGGCCAATTCGTTCTTAACATTCTTGATGTATGGAGGCGTAATTGAGTTCTTTAAATCTTGCTTGTGAGATGTTTGTAGGAGGTGATATTGAGAATTTTCTTGATTGTCTTAGGTTCAAAACCTTTTTTTTTTCTTTTTTTTTTGAGGATATATGTTAAATAATGATTTATGTTTCATTCCGCTTTTCTTCTGTGCTGGAAATATTGTAAGCTCTATCCCCCAAGGTTTTTATTAAACCTATTTTTGCATGGGGTGGTGGTGTGAGGCAGCATTAAGAAATCTTCCTGTGTTGGTGGGTTTTCTATAAATGGAGAAAGATAATCTGTTTTCTTCTTCATTAATTTCTATTAGGATGGCAAGGAAAGGTAGTTTTTTATGTTCTTCCTGATGTTGTTGTGCAGATTATTAAGATAATCTTCAAACGCAGTGAGTTCCTCTGTTGTTCCTGGCCATATGATGAAAATATCGTCTACATAAAGAAGCCAAATTTTCGTTTTTTTATGATAGTTGTTTAATGCATTATTTTCAAAATTTTCCATATATAGGTTTGCTAAAGCTGGGAAGAGGGGGGGGGGCAGTGAGTCTGCCACAACAACATCTAATGGACTATTTTGAGTAATTTCTCATTTCTTGTGTTTAAAATGTTAGTTACTTTTAACCCCTGAAGATATAAGTCAAACGACATACGAAACTTGTCGGGTTTGTTTATTTTTATTTATCTTAATAAACATGTGGTCGCAATACCTAAATCTTTCTTCTGATAGTTTTTTATGTTTGCTTTTTTGAAGAAGTATTGTACGTTTTTTAAAAAATCTGTATTTAAAGAAACAGTCTCCAATATGAATAAATGGCTGAAGAGAAATACAGCTAATAATATAACATGTGATGCGCAGTCTGGAAGTGAGTGAGTATAAGAAAGCCAGAACTTCTTACACCTGGTAGTATGAAATGTTTGAAGTTTGGTTTCATTGGTGCTGATGATAATCAATTATCGTTATGAGTTATCTGTAGTGGAGTATTATCAAATAAGTGCATAAAATGATCATTACCGAAACACCATTTTGAATGGAAACAATGGATGACGTAATTTTCAATCGAATTTTGATCTTTGGTTGTAAAGATCATGATCGTTACTGACAATAGTTTTGAATCCCGTCTAGAAGGCGAAGTTATAAGAACTTCAGAAACAGAACCTTTAAAAGAACTTCAGAAACAGAAGATGAATCAGGTTGGCTTCTGCCGTCCTGGTTGGCGAGTGGTTGGTGTATCCGCTCTCCAACTAACAGGTCGAGGATGGTTCGAATCCCGCTGCAGGCATGCATGTTTTATGAATGGCTTACCATGTGACTGCTATAACCTTTGGTATGCGCAGTATGACCTTTGCTGTCCTTTCGCCATTAAAAAAAATACTTTGCTTCTTATGGAGAAGCAAACAAACCGGCCAAAAGAACACGCAAGAAGTAACAGGTACAATACCATCGATATCGTGCCACTTCAAGATGCTTTATACTCGTATTTGAGCCGTAACGCTTTGAGAAACGACACAACTGAACTCATCTGTAGCCGTGATAAAAAATGTCTTCTCAACTGTCCAACAATGTGTTAAGTTCATAAATTATATAGCATGCCTTTTATTAAATTTCTTTTTTATTTACTGCTTTGTGCAAAGAATTGGGGAATAACCGTTGAGCTTTGCGCTATGAAATTCGATGGCTAACAAAATCAATCATTCTAAGACGACTAGTTAAAATAAAGCATGAGTTTTGTAGTTTCTTGAAGAAACATTCCACATCGGAAGGAACGTTCTATGCGAATTTAACGACAATTTTTATGGTTTTCCTTGGTTAACAAAGGCTTATTTATATGAGATATATGTTTTGTTTATTAAATGTTTTTTTTTAACGATGATCCTACCGACGAAGGCTTTTTGTTGTGAATCTATAGCACATTCATACCATTAGATGAACTAAGAATTTTTTTATATTTTTAAAAATCACATATATATTCATTATCTCATATTTGTGACATTGTAAAGATTTTCCTTTTTTTTTTTTTTTTTCATTTTATTACCTGGTGCGGAAACACTGCTCCAGGGATCAAACATAAAACTTTTTAGAGTCACTTCGAAAGGGGCAATGGTATCACACAGCTGAGATTCATGTACCATCTAAAGACAATCATAAATATACACACGCAATTTACAGACAAAAAACACTAGTTGTGGTGGTGGAGATGGGCGGTAGATGGCGTTAATTGAGATAATTCGTAGTAGAGGTTAAGACAGTTGTAGGTGTCCTCCCGCGATGAGTCTTCGGACTCTTGGAGGTGTTAGGAATAATAATAATAATAATAATATACATGCCCACACGGAGATTCGAACCCGCAGCTTGTTGATTGCAGAGCGGATATTCTAACCACTCAGCCATAAGCCCAAAGTCTGATAATCAGTACGTAAGCATTAGAAAAGTTACTTCTACAGAAAACCAGGCTTCAAATATTTAATTCCAAAATCACAAAAATAAATAATACACAAACACTATAATATTTGGCTCCAAAATGTTTTAATGGCTTACTTCTCATAATACGAAACGAGATCAACATCAACACATACAGTATACTGATTCGAGAGTACTTAAGTGTTTATAATAATATTAAAATTTTCTTTAGAATAAGTGCATAAAATGAGAAATTAACCAATGCTAAATAATCAATTGATTAGTGTTTTCATTTAGCGTGCACACACAAACATAATATTTTATCCCTATATATTGTTCTTGCCAATATTTTTGTGCACTGCGCTATTATATATTGATTTTTGTAATTCTTATACATTTTATAACCCGGATGAGCTTATGTTCTTGGGTTATACTCATTGCTTAGTGTTAAATTTTATTTACATTAAGCATTGTATTGTATTAAATAAATTCTTTATTCCTTCTTTCCTAATGAAAAAAAATATAGGAGTGCAGCTTTCAAAATTTTGTCTGTCTAAAAAAAATTATCAACACTAGACACCAGTTGGCATTTGTTATCGAGTGTTTGACTATCGAAAAATGCCATTATACAAATTTGACAAGTAGCATGTTACTAGTACACATATTCAGTAAATATCAGCTTAGTAAACTTATAAGTGTTTGCAAATATTTTAAAGTAGACATTTCTTTAGCTTTTTTATTGAATAATAATTTCTTTAGTCTTTTTTAAGATGTCACTTCTCTTCGAAATATTTACAGACAATGCGACAGTTTTATTGTACACCTTTTAACTTTTTTCATTAATCTACTTCATATGTCATTTACATAATTCTATCTAGTCAGTAGCATTAATAAAATATATTTCATATACTGAATTATGTAATTTTCAATTTTCTTGTTTGAATAAATAATATAAAGATAAATCTTTCAAGTTGCACTTTGACTAATAAAAAAGTTGAAGTCTTTCGATTCTGTGTATAATCTATGAGAAAAGATGATGCGGATCTTTTAAAAAAGAAGATACAAACATTGTATTAAGACAGCTTCTTTAATACTTTTTTCAATCTTAATGGACTTGTTTTGAAGTTTACGTTAAATTTTTAGATAAAAACTTTTTTTGTGCTACTCGAAATTAAAAATTAATCTACTTCTCTGCATAAACATTAGCGAATTCTTTCAGCCATACATTTATCTTCCATTCATTTTTGTATAACATTATATTTTACTATTACATAGACGTTATAGGAAGACCAGATTACGAAACTGCGTATATAAATTATGTCTGCATGCATTTTCTCTCTTTGTAATATCTTTGTAATGAACAAGTATGGAAGAATCTGAGAGAGAGAGAGAGAGAGAGAGAGAGAGAGAGAGAGAGAGAGAGAGAGAGAGAGAGAGAGAGAGAAAGAGAGAGAGAGAGAGCATTAAAGAAAAAAGTATTTTTTTACTGACTGCGACATGTTCCCTATTTTTCTTCGTACAGCTGTTAAATAATTTGCCAAATCACGGAATAAGATATTGATAATAATATTTAAAAAAAAATTATGCTGCACACATGCACGGTCTCAGCATCAGTAAATTATGAATGATATCATTCGTTAGGACAGCGATTTCAATTTGAATGTTTTATTGCTATGTTAGTGTTTTTTAATCTCCTCATAATATAATCTTTCTAATCTTTCCATTAGTAGAAAATTCAAATACAAACAAGCCTTTACTAAAATGTTCTACTGTGTAATGTCTGAAAATGAAATTCGAAATGTTTAAAGCAAGCCAATGAATTAAATATTGCCACGAAAAGGAGATTCTGACTGACAAAATAAAGATTTAAAGAATGTCAGAAGATGACCGAAGGAATTAGTAATCCATTAACTCAGTGGTTCTCAAACTTTTTAACTCTGAGTCCCACCTGACAAGAGAAAACACTGTCACTCCCCGCCGATTTTATTTATCAAAATAGAAGTCATACTAAGTGTACCGTTTTATTCAGTTTATTTTGTGTTTTCTACCTACTATTTAACAGTTTTCGACACGAAATAATTAAAATATCACAATATTAGGCCTACAATAACAATTAGTTTTAACACTTGCAATTAACCAAAATATGTATTGAAATGAAACAGTATTTAACTAACAAGTATTTAATTTTTCTCTGTAAAAATAATCAAACATTTAAATGTCAAAGTCTAATGTGATGGATGGGCCTGCTTTTCAGAACAAAGTTTATCAAAACGTGGTGTAATATCAGAAATGGCCACTCTAAGTTCTTTAGCAATATTCAGTCTTGAACGATACTTTGACTTCGTAGCTGCCAAAGCAGAAAAGCCTTTCTCGCATAAATAAGTTGATGCGAAAGGAATAAGGATCTTCAATGCTTTTTGGCTCAAAGTTGGGAATTCCTTGCCAATATATATCCAGAACTCTGACCAAGACAATTCCTTAAATTTACATTTCAGTGAAGTATCACTAGTGAGATCGATGAGTTGTTCTTGCTCATTTACGTTCAGAGATGATGGCCCAGGTGCATTTTCGAATGGGGTTTTAATCCAATGAAATTCATCAAAATCATCACAAAAGTATTTTTCGAAATATTGGTGTCCCCCTGGCGGTCGCGCCCCACAGTTTGAGAACCACTGGCTTAAACCACTCGTAAACTTGAGTACAAGATAAGCATTCATCACCGTATGCTTTTTGAAGCATTTGATGCGTTTCGGTAAAACGTTTACCAAGTTACACCCAAAAGTCAATCGCAGCTCTCTGTTTGAAACTCATTTTCCGACCGTTCGTCAAACTTGTTTATCACTCGTGGCACTATAACTCGGCTTCTAATGAAACAAATGTCACAAACAGTTGATATAACACTAATGAAGGTTGCCGCTTTCGACAACAAAAAGATACAACAGGTGGCGCCACTAATTTCTTCTATTATCGAAAAGTTGGGTTTCTTTTTGGGCAGAGGGTGGATATTTCTGCTTGACCAGTAGATGGTGCGAAGTGTTATCCGGTAAGAATTTTGATTTTAGTATTAGGAAGAGAAAATCTCAACATGCAAATATATGTTCATTATATGAGTAAAATGAATAATTGCTAGATTATCACATTTTTCATAAAAAAAGATGAGTTTGTGTAGATTGTTTAGAATTAAGAGTAAGTTAGATTATGCTCAATCATTTACATTCAGCAGTTTTGTCTGTTCACTAGTTTGTTTTTGTTTCTTTATTTGACTGGGTAAGAAAAATCTCAAGATTCTAGTAGGAAAAAGAGGAACAAATGCCCATCACGAAATCGCACGTTTTTCCAATTCTATTAAAATATTTTAATATTTATTAAACTCAACAGGCATAAGATGAAGAAAACAAATTGAAACAATCAAAATACAACTGCAGCATTTAAACACAATTAATCAACTGCATATTTCGGAGTGGAGAGATTTCTCAATCTCGGAAACATTTCTGGAAACATGCATAAAGCATACAAATAATAATAATAGTAGTGGCAATAATAATAAATAATTCAAATACTTGTCTGAAAGACATATTACAAAGGAGTGAATGACACTTTTAATGTTAAAATTACTCAACGTTTCCACCAAACATAGAAAAACAAAACAAATCGCTACGAATTTTCACTGATCATTATAACAAATTTTTAAAAACAATCATTATCGAGATGCTCAGAAATGCTTTGATTTCTTTTAGATTGCTAAATCCAGTAAATAAAATAGTGTCATCAATTAACGGCATCCAAAATGTATGAAATATACTGCAAAAGTTTTTACCCATGCTCGAATGTGTGAGTGTATTAGTGTGAGATTCATTTATTAAAACATGAATACCCAAATCAGTTGTGCTCAACATTGAATAACTTATTTTACAATTTTATATTTGAAGTTTATGCGTGAAATGCACTATATTATAAAAGCAAGTTGAGTGCACTGCATTAGTTTGTTTACTACATTAATTTTTTTCTATAATAATAAAGAATGGTCACGTTGCTAACTGGCATCACATTACTGGCACTATATGCTGTTCTAATTAAAAGCAAGCTGGCGATTTTGTGCGATTTTATTTTGCGTTATTTATTTGAGAATCTATATTAACTATTGATGTAAAATATATATATGTCTGTTTTTGATTAATATTCACTCTTTTATCTATATTGGTGATTTTTAATGAAGTATCACAAAACACCTCTATATTTTATTAATGAAAGATATTTTAGTTTCAACAATTGGAATTTGGAATTCATTATCAATAACTGTTCCAATAGAAACTTTGATGATGATTCATTTGCTAATTCATCATTATTTTTACCTACGATCATGGAAACGTTTAGTACAGATGAGTCATAGCCTCTATTTCTTTCAATCCTCCCATATTCTTTCTTTATGAACACTGTTTAAACTTGTTTCGTTATTCTAAATCTTCTCTTATCTAGTCTGCCGAACTTACTCTTGGCCTTTTCTCCTCAGTTTTCATCACCTGATGTAAACACACCAGCTGGTTCTCCTTTTTGATCATTTACACACTATTCTTCACCGGATGGAACAGCAATGGAGAAAAACCCACTTCCTTCTTGCAGTCCACTGTGAGGAGTAAACCACTCAGAAGTACGACATTTAGCCTTCGCAAACCTCTTATATTTAACATAGATATTCTTTGTTGTTTCTGATATACAGCAAAGAAAAAAATTCAATTTATGTCTGGATTTTCCGTAGTTTTCAACAATGTAGAAAGGCTGTGTTTCCTGCTTCAATTTTTCTTTTATTTCGTTTCTCTTTCAATTTTTCCTTCGTTAGAGCTCTTTCCATTTAGATACATTGAATACTATTATATGCGTTCAATAACATCACTTTTCCTTCCTTCCTGCCTCTTTTCAGTGCTTATCCTTTACATATTTACTGCAGTTTGTTTGTCTGTTAGTTCATCTGCTGGTTTGAGATCTTCAATCGATTTCATGTAGTAGTTTATTTTTTCATAGCGGCATCGTTCAAGGAATATCGTAACTGAACTCTATTTTCGAACTCTATTTCTTCCATTTATATATCCTGGACAGCATCTTTTCAGTCTTGCTATTAGGAACAAGCAATGCAGAAAAATATGGAAATGGGAAATGCCTTTGTGTTCTTTTTTATATATAAAACCATCTTCCTTATCACATCCTCTTGATAGAACAACTTTAAATCGAAAACTGACTCTTCTGTGTATTCCGTTCAATTACCTTTATTTTATTTTTTGTCCTTCACTTGATTCTCTCTCTCTCTTTCTGCCCATATGCTGCATGGCACACACACAGAGAGAGAGAGAGAGAGAGAGAGAGAGAGTAAACCATACTGCAAAGTTTTATTTTGCAACTATATATTTTAAATATTAATTATACATAATACTCATTTAATATATATTGAGTTAAGCTAATCATTATCATTCAGTTCTTCAGCTGCATGTATTTTTTGTTTGCTGCTTATATTTTGGAGAAATAAAATTTCTGTAGTAGCATATAAGAAACATGATCAAAACTAAATTTCAAATACAAGATTTTCTTAAAAATTTGCAACAGCGAAATAAACTAGATTAATTATATTGACTACGGTCACGTGAGTCTGATTTAAAACGGTATGTGGTATATTCCCATTGTTATCAAGCTTAAGGAAATGGTATCCAAATACGTTTTGATAATAGTGTTATGATAAAATTATGATAATTTTATTCTAGAAGCAGAAGAAACCAGAAATACATTATATATATTTCTTTGCATCCCAATTGCGCTTATTTTAATTAATTAATTTATATATAAATAAAATAAATTAATTAATTAAAATAAGCGCAATTGGGATGCAAAGAAATATAATATAGGATGAATAATTTTGTGATTGTGAGCAAAATGTGTAAACACTTAATTCTTTTCTCCATCTATTATGTAACTTATTCCAGCTTTCTGGTTGGACAGAATTTATTGAAACTTGGTATTTTAAATCCTTACATGAATGTGGGAAGCTGTTCTAATTTCATACCAAACCCGGACTATTTTAGGGACACATAGTGGAAAAAACATGTCGAGTCAAAATGACATAATGCAACAACTCTGTTCTGGCTGAATAGAATTGAATGAAATTTGGGATTTAGGTAAACACAGAAATATGCCTTTTCTGTTCAGTTTTGGTTTCAATCAGATATCTTTATTAGTAGACTTAACCTGATATTTAGAATTCTGCATTGACTGGAGGGAATTCGCTAACATTTGTTATTAAAGTCTCTTAAAATTTCATAAATCACTTTCATTTTGTTTTAAATCTGGCCGCTTGTTTTAATGAAAAAAAAAGGAATTCTATATCTCGTGTACAAATGCCAAAAACGGCTATCAATTCAATTGTATGTATAATATCCTTCTGCTATATTATTGTGCAAGTATAACAATTAATTCGCGGATTGGCCGCATACTATCGCGCGAGTTAGGTAGAACCATATGACTCGCACAACCACTCATACGAAAGAATGCTATTGATTCCAGTACTCGTTTTATTGTATAATACAATAAAAATACTTGAATTTAAATGAACAAGTTATTCATCATTTCCATATACTCTTTATTGTACATATAGCTACTTAAAATATGTTCGAGGTTAGTTACTAAGGGAAAATCGGAGCGATTGGAGGAATACTATATATTACCTGACAAAACCAGTAGTTTTTAAAAGCAATAATTATTCTAGTATATTACTAAAGTATTAAGCACCTACGTAATAACAAAATATTCGAACCGCTGATACTGCCAAACTTTGTTCACTTTTAAAACAAAAAGATGTATCTTTATAAATAAAAATAAAAATAAAATAAAATTTATTAGATAAAAAGTTATTTTATAAAAAAAAATTAAAAAAAAAAGAAAATTTGATTCAGAATATAATACACCTTTTTCAATTATTAATTTGGTTGTGTTGAACGGTAATGGATGCAAATGCTGCAGCCAATGAAGTTCTAACTGAGGCTCGGCTATTGCTGTTACTCTCCTACCATGATCAGAGCTTTAGCAGCTCAATAACACCTTATCCCTACACTGTCCTCTACAGATAACGGGAAAGATGAAAAGCATTCTTGCTTCGTCCCTTTAAGCCAGTCCTTATAAGCAGTATAAGGATATTGTTGTGCATGAGAGTCTGCATGGGAATGTGGAGAAAACGAAATTGTATTTAGGAAGGTATCCAGACACACATAAATTAATAGTCGATAAATTAATTGACTATGTTGGCATCATATTATTGTCTGATCAGTTTATTGCAATAATTAATTATGTATAGAATTGTTATTGTTCAGTCGAATATTATTAAGTGGCATTTTCTTTTCGCAGAATTTAAACTAAATCACATTAGGTTTAGTTAGAACGTAAACAACGAGTCAATAGGTAGACTATCAAATGGCGCCCTGAATTTCAGAAACCAGCATGTATTTATCCCCCCCTTCCCCATTATAAATAAATCATTTCAGGTGGTGCATGAGTGAGGTATGTTATCATAGTGCTAAAGCAGTGAAGTGGTACGGAATGAGTTGTTTACAACACATAACAACAGTCAAGGTTGTTAGTCTAAGAAAAGTGGTTTATAAAGTAACTAACATTACTCCAATTCTTTAAACATTCCTTGGAGGGGAAGGGAGGAGCAGACATCTGGTTCGTAAGTATGCAATAACCTAGGAATATCTCGAAGTGCTAGGACATTCCGTCTCTAACAAAGCCACAAGTGCGAGAGGATTCTATTCATTTACCGAATGCATACCACGCTCATATGTGGGCTGAAAGTACGTGCTAGTTTAGGTTTATATAGCATGTATTAAAATTACAGGATCAGATGCAAAGCTTAGCATTCGAAGCAAATATATGTTTATGCAAATATTCTCTTTAAAGAATAATGGATTAGTAAACAATTTCATATTCTGTCGTAATATAAAAGGATAAATATCTGCCACTATATAAATAACAGATATGATTACCAACATGATGTTGTTGTAAAATATAACGTAAACAGTCCGGTAGGAATGTTTTGTTTCCCTTTTCCCGTCATTTCTAAGCTCATTTCAAAGACTGAATAAGAATCTAGATTTGTTTATTCTTATGACAAAGTTTACTAATGAAAACATCTTGCATTCGGTTTACAGTTCGCAGAAGCTAAACACATAACGATTGCTTATTCCTAATATGAACTAAACCAGTCAGAAACGAGAGAAGAGTGAAACAAAATTAATTAGAAAACTAAGATTTAGCATACGTCTCGTTATTTGTTTGTTTTCATATTTCTTTCCTCTCTCTCTCTCTCTCTCTCTCTCTCTCTCTCTCTCTCTCTCTCTCTGTGATGCCGTTGTATGAATTAATATCTTTCCCCGTCATCCATTCCGGATTTTTTAAATGGAAAATTTTATTTAAATGATACAGTTTCAATCTGCTCGGTATTTAGTTTTCGATTGATCGATGATTCCTCTCTCAAAAAGTCACCCCCCAGTCCATCGCAAGACATTCAGTTTATGTTTTTATCCGTTTTACAGGTAATTTCATGAAAACTCTGTCGAACTCGTCACTATCCTTCATCCACTTTCTTTCAAAACTGTAAAAGCAAAAGCAGCTGATGGTCAAGATCCATTTTGAGTTCAACTTCAAACTTACCAAAACAACTTCTTCCTTTCCTACACGTTCATTTCATCTATCTCTGTTCAATGGAATAATCTCTCTCACTTCTATCTTTCCCAAAGACTACAACCATCAGCTATTCAAAAAACATTTAAACAGATTCCTCCTATTCTCTTTACTTTCTTGCACATACAGAGTACTGATGTGCTATAAGTACTGAGGTATTGTAATCTTTCTTGTATGGATTAGACATAATAAAAAAACTCTGTCACATGAATCTTCTCTAGGTAGTCCTGTTGTTGGTTTTTATTACAGCTTCAATTCTTTTCAATAAGTTACATTAGCAGAAACTTTAAACACTGTTGCTATTTTGAAAAACCTCCTTTCCATTCTTTCTAAGTGTCTAAAGTACTTCAGCAGTATTTTGCCAATTCTCTTGCGGAGTTTTAAAGTCCTGCCGATCATTTGTAGAAGTTATTCATTTACCAGCCTTCTAGTGCATGAGATTCCTTAATAGTCTCCGGGTTAAAGAAAGAAAGCTATCCTTTTCCTATCAGACTTCTGGTTCCAGGTTTCGCATACATAAGTAGTGATGGAAAAAAGCAGCTATATCCAGAATCCATAATTTTGTTCCTGTAATGATAGATCTATAATACACTTTAAATCAGTCTCTGATCATTTCTCAACAATTTCCAATCTTCTGATGTCTAATGAGTAGCAATTGCTCACATGCGTAATGGATCATCGATACTGGCAGAATTGGTTTATCCATTTACCACAGATGTTTATACTGTATGTAGTCCTACAATGTGTCAAAAAATACGGTGCATAAAATTTCACCGAATTCAGATAAAGGCTACTTACTTCAATCCAGCATAAAAACAAAAGAGAGAGTTATGGCTTCAAAGATGTAGCACACCAAATTTGCGACATTGAGTTATTATGACCGTTCGTATTCAGAATTTAACTGTAATATGGTCATGTCCGTTCCGAGGTACACTGTCTATTTATTTGATAATTCTGGTATCCTTCCATATTATGCTTACGCATAGAGCCACACATTAAAAAAAGTGAAAGAAAGAATATTAGTGAAAGAATTTGCTCCCATTCAATATTGCAAAGTGCATATATACAGAAATCTTCATCATCATCATCATCAAATTCCTGACATGTACCCTCAAGGGGAGCACAGGATATGATAGTATTACACGAAAAATTTACATCATTACTAACTTCCTATCTACAATTTTCCTCCAAATCAGTCTGTTACTTCTCAAGACCCCAACATTATCAGATCTTATATTTCTATCGTCTAAGGCACTTTGTACCGTATCAATCCACCTATATCTTGGTGTTTCTCTGAGTCGTTTTCCTGCCAACCTGGCAGAGAGGTTGTCAGGAAAATTGAAGGAAGTCCTGTACTTCCTGTACTTAAATACAGATCTTCCTTATATTCCCATTATTTCTCAACTATTTGTCGTAAAGTGAAGAGATCTGATCCTGACAGCCTCTATTTGGCTTGAATGCAGCTTGTTCTTCACCAAGCTTTTCTTCCACAATTCTTCTCAACCGTTTCACAAGTATACTTGCATATATCTTACCAGGAACACTCAATAGGGAAATACCTCTGTAATTCTCACATTCAGTTTTATTTCCCTTTTTATATATGGGTACTATCAGAGCTCTACTCCAATCATCAGGTATTAGTCCCTCTGTCCAGGCCTTCAGAACTATGCAGTGCAGCCACTGTAAGACTTTTATACCACCATATTGCAGCATCTCTGGTCGAATTTCGTGTACTCCTGCTGCCTTTCCACATTTCAAGCCTTTGATGGCTTTTTCTACTTCAAGTATGGATATGTATCCTGACTGCATGCCTGTTGAGTGTTTTTTACGACTGTGCTATCACTGCTTGTTTCATTCAGAAATTTTTCGAAGTAATTACTCCATACTTCAAGGATATCTTTTACTCCCGTTTTCATGTCGCCTTTATCATCTCTAACTCATTTTACAGCACACGTTCCTCCATTTCTAAGCTTTTTCAACAACCTCTTTCTTGATATTTATTTTCTATGTTCTTACCAAAGTCCTCCCATGAGTTTTGTTTAGCTAGTTTTACACAGTATTTCGCTTTCTTACATTTGTCTATGTATTCTCTAAGAGCAAAAGCTGACATTTGCCAGGAAATTTTGATATGCTTTCTTCTTTTCCTTCACTGCCTCTTTAACTCCCTGTGTCCACCATGGAGTTCTGATTTTTCTATCCTTGGACAACCTCACCACATGCCTCTCTGGCTGAATCAATCAGGGTTTTCTTCAAAGCTTGCCACCGAATCTCCAATGTTTGGTTCCTGTTCTCAAACTCTTTCATTTTTTCTTCGATAATCTTTGTTTATTTTAGTCTATAGTCCACATCTGAGAGCTGCTCAACTTTTATTCGCTTTAAAACTTTCTTACATGTTATTCTTTTCAATATCTTGCTCAAGACTAAATAGTGATCACTTCCAATTTCAAATCCTCTGTACACCAGAGTGTACAGAGGATTTGAAATTGTTGATAGTGATTGTTGATAGTGATGTTTTCTCCCTACACCAGGGAGAAAACCACTATCAAAAATAACATAGTCAATGAGACTTTTCTTATTCCTTGCCTCTTCTCGCCATGTGAATTTGTGCACATTTTTATGTTCAAACATTGTGTTAGTAATAACCAGTCCATGTGCTGAGCAGAAATCCAACAGGTATTTACCATTATTATTATTACAGAAATCGTTTAGAACGAAATTAAAAATTTAGATAAATGATGTGACTTGAAAATCAGATAATATGCTCTTAATAAAGAATACAATAGAAAGTTTTAAGAAGAAAATGCATTTCTATTTTATATATTTTATTTTTATATTTTCTACAACTTTAGATACACGATCAAATTCTCTTTCTAGCACGTATTTACTGGGAAAAGAAAGCCACACAGTCATGTCAGAGTTGACGATTGCATTAAGAAATTGTTTACGTGCTTGTCAGCAGAAAAAAAAAAGACGAAACGTTAAAACACGAATTCAGTAAGAAATATATTGTACGTGAGCTTTCTGGCTGAACTTTCTATTAACACACGACCAACAGGTTATCGTAAATATATAAAAAAAAAAAGATATAAAGAAGTGTACAATTCGTTTCACGCGAATGTGAAGGTATCCAACTGAAAGAAGTAACATCTAGGCTTAAATTACACTGGAAAATAAAAACGTAAAAGTGAATTCCCTGTCATTGATGGAAATGGTTGAAGGAAGGAAAAAAGTGATAAAAAATAAATCTGCTTCACCGTGTGAAGTAAACAATCTGAAGTGACAGAATTCAAACTACACAAAATCAAGATTTCTCAACGAATATCAAAGTTGTCGACTCACAAGTGGCAGCTGTTTCTGCTGCCAGTTAATGGATAATGCGACTTTCATTTACGGTATTTTCATTGACTGGTAAGAATATAAAGTTAAAACTAAAACTTATTTTATTCGCTGAACTACAATAGATGAAAAGAAAACAATGAAAAAATGTTGACAGTTAAATCTGTATTTATATGCGATAAACAGTAGCCAATTCTTCCATACAAAGAAAGAAACATGAATTTTAATTAAACGCATTACCCACATTCATCAATATTTGCAACTTGTATCAAGTTCCGAATGATGTATCTACAGATACAAAAAAATATTCCATATTTTTCCTGATTTACACCGATTGCTTTTTTCCCCTTAATTATTGCGTAACTTACCGTTCTATCATCTTGTGCTGCTGCTGCAACCACATCTTCAACTTCTTATCCATCTTCACACTCGTATTACCAATTTGATGCTCTCAACAACAGTTTGACCTCGGAAGAAAACAGCAATAATGAGTTCTTATAAGAACTGGGCGATGGAATGAGTCCTTGACTCTTTATCCCGTCATCTGAATGAAGTAAATCTGTGTGGATGGAGTGTTATTGAGCTAAAAAGCTCTAGTCATGGCTGGGTAACAGCAATAGCCGAGCCTCAGTTAAAACTTCATTGGCTACAGCATTGCCATTTGTTACCCTGGAAGTCCTAAAAATGACTTTTTTCTTAACCCTTACTCACATGCAGCAATAATGATGGCGCAAGTCAAATTTATATTTCTTTATATACAAAAAATTACTTTCTTTATAATTATATTATTATTCTAAGCTCTCTAAAATTTTGTAAATATAATATTTTAAACTCATATACATAATATAATTTAGAATACATCATTATTATTTATTTTTCTTTCTTTTATTTGCATTGAAATAAGAGACAAACAACAACTTCTGAAAACGAAGTAAATAAGATGAAAAATATGACTAGCGCTCTTAAAATTTCTAGACGAAAACGGCCGACATAAACTCCTAACAAGCTGTTATGAGTGAATGATTATTCCTAATTAATATTTTCTTTTTAAAAAACATTCACAAATACAATGGCTGTGATCGGAAACCATAACTGTATAAAATTACAGTTACTGTTTAATTACATTAAAAATGGTACTTTTGAATAGAAATAAATAAAAATGTATAACAAAATCGAGACGGTGAGTTACGATGCACATTTTCCATTGATCTACAGTTGTATGTATCTTCAGTCTTGTGACATATATTCTTTCCTTTCATAAAGTTTTGTAAAGAACAGTACTATGAACAATGCATTTTCCATGTCAGCAAAATTGAAAATGCTCTATAGAAATTAAAACTAACGCAAAGCAGGAATTGTGTTTTTACTTCTTAATGCATAAAGACGTCAGAAAACTGACAAGTGTTGTGTAGTCCTGCGAGGTATGTGTCAATTTGCGAAGTTTGGCCTTTTCAAGTAGCCTTGGGTGCTAAGCGAATGAGAACCATGTAATGGGTCAACAACTACAAATAACTTACCTTGAAGAAGTAAATTCCTTTCATTCCTTCTGTTGTTTTTGTTACTTTGGTAATCACAATGAAACAAAAAAAAAGGGAGGAAAACACTCTACTTAGCGGGAATCGACAAATGCCAAAGATATAAGCATTTAAGGTAAACGTTGAGCTTTAAAAAGAAAGGAAAAAGTTGTCTTTTTTTTTGGTATAACACAATGGAAAAAAAGGATAAAAAAATAAGTTGTTTATTAACTGCCCCTGAAAAAATTCTGAGATTGATTTGCGTGAGTTGCTGGAGAGATTTTGAGAATAAATTTTTTTAGGCTTCTATAGAGAAATGAATTTTCACATTATATCCGTAACACAGAGCATTAAACACAGAGGATCAAAATGTACAATAATTGGCAAAAGTTTAAAAGGTAGATAGTTTATTGTTGGTGAAAATCTTGTGAGGGCGTTGGATTATCAACAGTATTTGATCCAAAAATTAAATTACAGAACTTTACAGAAAGCAATCATATTATAAGTAAAATGATATGATTGCTTTTCAATGGACAACACATTGTCAAATTAGGAGAAGAAGGAGAAAGAAGAAATTTTCGGTGAAAATGGGACATTGTAAAAGGAAACGTCTATGAAATTAGATACTACAATGTCTTAGTGAAGAGCTTTACATCATTCTTGATTTTCTAGACAGACAGTGTCATTGAACATTATCTGAACCCATCATGTTTTTCCCTATCATTTTCCTTATCACTATAAAAGAGGACTAGAGAGTATCCTCAGATAATAACAATAATGAGAAATCTGCTAACTCTCGTAGAATTTAGAATGAAATTTAGAATGATTTTTTTTTATAGTCCTTATAAGGACTGGCTTAAAGGGGCGAAGCAAGAATGCTTTTCATATTCCCCGTTATCTGTAGTGGACAGTGTAGGGATAAGGTTATTGAGCTATTATTAAAGCTCTGATCATGGCAGGAGGGTAACAGCAATAGCCGAGCCTCAGTTAGAGCTTCATTAGCTACAGCATTGCTATCCATTACCCTCCAAGGGTATTGGATTGAATGAATCAATCACCGTATGTGTAAGTAAAGGTGATATCTCAAAAATATCGGACGATCTCTAGGCCACTCATTCGTGGGCGAAAGACCGTCCAAATCTCAGCGTTGGTTCTACTCAGTGAAACTCGAGTACCGAGCAGAACCGCTCATATTCCGGGGAAAATAATTCACCGGCAAGTACCCCTCAGCGGGCCGTGCCGGAGAACACTTTCCCCGGAGACTCAAAGTGCTCCCTTAGGGCAAAACCTAAGAGAGCGAACTCATTTACCCAGGATAACAGCAACAGCCGAACCTCAGTTAAACTTCATTGGTTCAGCATTGCCATCCGTTACCCTATATGGGCATCTCATATAAAATCAATCACCGTATGTGTAAGTAAAGGTGATATCTCAAAAATATCGGACGATCTTTAGGCCACTGATTCGTGGGCGAAAGACCGTCCAAATCTCAGCGTTGGTTCTACTCAGTGAACCTCGAGTACCGAGCAGAACCGCTCATTCCGAAGAAAATAATTCACCGGCACGTACCCCTCAGCGGGCCGCGCCGGAGAACACTTTCCCCGGTAACTCAAAGTGCTCCCTTAGGGCAAAAC
Organism: Typopeltis vanoorti; assembly: GCF_054136105.1. Classification (NCBI taxonomy): domain Eukaryota; kingdom Metazoa; phylum Arthropoda; class Arachnida; order Uropygi; family Thelyphonidae; genus Typopeltis; species Typopeltis vanoorti. Next base: position 55,892,547 of record NC_143556.1, read on the forward strand.
CTAAGAGAGCGAACTCATTTACCCAGGATAACAGCAACAGCCGAACCTCAGTTAAACTTCATTGGTTCAGCATTGCCATCGGTTACCCTATATGGGCATCTCATATAAAATCAATCACCGACTATGTAAGTAAAGGTGAAATCTCAAAAATACGGACGATCTCTAGGCCACTCCATAGTGGGTGAAAGACCGTCCTAATCTCAGCGTTGGTTCCACTCAGTGACGGGCTCCCCGACCACTGAGCAGAACCGCTCATATTCCGAGGAAAATAATTCACCGGCAAGTACCCCTCAGCGGGCCGTGCCCGAGAACACTTTCCCCGGAGACTCAAAGTGCTCCCTTAGGGCAAAACCTAAGAGAGCGAACTCATTAACCCAGGATAACAGCAACAGCCGAACCTCAGTTAAACTTCATTGGTTCAGCATTGCCATCCGTTACCCTATATGGGCATCTCATATAAGATATAAGATAAGATCAATCACCGACTATGTAAGTAAAGGTGAAATCTCAAAAATACGGACGATCTCTAGGCCACTCCATAGTGGGCGAAACACCGTCCTAATCTCAGCGTTGGTTCCACTCAGTGACGGGCTCCCCGACCACTGAGCAGAACCGCTCAAATTCCGAGGAAAATAATTCACCGACAAAGCCCCTCAGCGGGCCGTGCCGGAGAACACCTTCCCCGGAGACTCAAAGTGCTCCCTTAAGGCAAAAACCCTAAGAGAGCGAACTCAAAAACTCATCGCCCAAGTGGGTAAGAGCAACAGCCGAACCTCAGTTAAACTTCATTGGTACAGCTTTGCGTTGCTATCCATCACCCCCAAGGGCATTAATGAATCAATCACCGACTATGTAAGTAAAGGTGAAATCTCAAAAATACGGACGATCTCTAGGCCACTCCATAGTGGGCGAAAGACCGTCCTAATCTCAGCGTTGGTTCCACTCAGTGACGGGCTCCCCGACCACTGAGCAGAACCGCTCATATTCCGAGGAAAATAATTCACCGGCAAGTACCCCTCAGCGGGCCGTGCCGGAGAACACTCTCCTCGGAGACTCAAAGTGCTCCCTTAGGGCAAAACCTAAGAGAGCGAACTCATTAACCCAGGATAACAGCAACAGCCGAACCTCAGTTAAACTTCATTGGTTCAGCATTGCCATCCGTTACCCTATATGGGCATCTCATATAAAATCAATCACCGACTATGTAAGTAAAGGTGAAATCTCAAAAATACGGACGATCTCTAGGCCACTCCATAGTGGGCGAAAGACCGTCCTAATCTCAGCGTTGGTTCCACTCAGTGACGGGCTCCCCGACCACTGAGCAGAACCGCTCAAATTCCGAGGAAAATAATTCACCGACAAAGCCCCTCAGCGGGCCGTGCCGGAGAACACCTTCCCCGGAGACTCAAAGTGCTCCCTTAAGGCAAAAACCTTAAGAGAGCGAACTCAAAAACTCATCGCCCAAGTGGGTAAGAGCAACAGCCGAACCTCAGTTAAACTTCATTGGTTCAGCTTTGCGTTGCTATCCATCACCCCCAAGGGCATTAATGAATCAATCACCGCATCTCACGGTCGATTGATCGATTCATTTGTTTGAATGATTTTTCTTCACCTTCTTTTTTATTTCAATTACACGCATATTAATGTTACGACGGTGTCGAAAAAAAATTAAAAAGATTTAATTGAATATTAATAATCTATTAATTCATTGGTTTCTTTTGCAGAGAAACAACCGAATACCTGTGAAGCAAATACCTTATATCTCTATTTAAGACAGAGACGTTCATCTTCCTTTAAAAAATCTGGAGAATGTTCTTTTTCATCCTGAAAGTAGGTTTTCTCACTCAAACTTGTTTTCAGCCTGAAACACAAAATTACATCTTAATCTGAGACTCTGGTTTAAGAGACATTGAAAAAGTTCATCGCATACTTGATACTATTTTTCCTGATAGATTAGCAGACGAAAAATAGAGATCAAGCTGAGGTTACGTGGCTGTAGTTCGCTTAATTTTCCTACCTAGAGAAAACTGGTGTTACGGCAAAAGCAAGAAAAGCGAACATCTGGGGAAGAAGAAAACGGAAGAAGAGGAGTATCTTTTTAACTACGTTGTAATTCAGAGAAAGAGATCAAAATGATTGTTTATGAGCAACGGAGTTAACATGGATTAAAAGGGAGAAAAAACTGGTCGTAAAATATTTATTAGGTAAGATCATAATCCGGGGATTAACATAAAAAATTATTAGCGTCTGAATGGATATACTAACCACTCAGATGTGCTTTTTTCACCCAAATCAGTAGCCTCCTGCTTCTTATTAAAACCTACTTATTAAAACTTATTAAAACTCTTATTAAAACCTAAAATTTTCCTACCGAGAGACAACTGGTGTTACGGCAAAAGCAAGAAAAGCGAACACATCTGGAGAAGAAGAAAATTAAGAAGAAGAGTTCGTTTTTAAGTACGTTGTAATTCAGAGAAAGAGATCAAAATGATTGTTTAGCAGCAACGGAGTTAGCATGGATTAAAAGGGAGAAAAAATGGTCGCAAAATATTTATTACGTAAGGTCATAATCCGGGGATTAACATAAAAAATTATTAGTGTCTGAATGGATATACTAATCGCTCAGATGTGCTTTTTTCACTCAAATCAGTAGCCTCCTGCTTCTTATTAAAACCACATTGCTGCAATTACTAGAATATCTACTTTTTTAAAACGAATTATGTGGTTATCTGTTACATGTAACCTATGTTACATGTATGCACAATTAGATCAACATATTTTATTTTAAGAATTTTATTGGATTTCTAAATTTTAAGCATTTTATTGGATTTTTAAATTTGAGAAAATATTGTAAAGTGATCAAATCCTGACATTTTAAGGGCACTAGGCATATTAAACAACATTAAATGATTATTATTAATCATTTAATGTTTTTAAAATAAGCTATGGAAATCTAAAAATGGAAAGCTGCTATGGTAATCCAAAACGTCATTTATTTCCAAATGAATAACGAGTTAGACTACACAAAATATTAAAAAAACAAAACAAAAACAGCCAAATAACAACAGTTCAAATTTATGGAAGCAAAGCAAGCTGAACACGTTTAAACGAATCAAAACCCTCTTTATATTTTCATTACGCATAGGTTACCTACGGAGCAAAGCTAATAAGGATTGTTTTATATATATATATTTATATAATTCTACCTAAGAAGGCTTCAAAAACCCTTGTGCATAGTACTTTGAATAGTCTAAAAGAATATTATTGATACATTCATGTTTAACACTATGGTTTGTAGCTTCTCAGATAAAAGAAATATATTTGTTCCACAGAATACAACGAAGTTAATATTAGGTTTTCAGCTTAACCGTGAGTGGATAGTGGGATTGATTTTCGATATAACAGATTCTGAGGAATACTGGATGTAAGCTGAGAATTCGTGGTAATCAAAGAACACACACACACACACACACACAGTTATTATTCGATCTACTTGTTGAATAATTAGTTGATAAAATATAACTCTAAAATTTTGATTATATTGAGTGTAATTATAGAAACTAATTGATGAACAATTAGAGCCTTATTTCATAAAGAACAAAAGTTTGGTATCAGTGAAATGTATCTATTATTTAGTTAGACTGATGTAGGATTGTAGGTCGATTAAGTGAAATACAAATGCATAATTGATATTGACTAATGTTGAACAAATGATGAAGGTAGAAAACACGATAATTTCATTTTGGTTAAAATAATAGTTTAACTCAGTGAACATTGAAATTAATGGAATCAAAGGCAGAGTAATGAATGAGCGATCAAAACTGGTGTCCAAAGAAAATATTTAGTTTCATTCTCAGTCTTTGTTCGAAAAAACTTAGTAAATCCTTGAAATTGCAAAGCCTGAATAATAGAAAGACTAACAAAACCTCAAATCAGCATTACATTTCAAATTTCATTTTAAATCCCTTTAATTAATTACTACACTTAGATGAATATTTATGGTTATATTATGTTATATTACAAATACCGTTACTAATCAGACTAGATATATCTTCCTCAAATCTCGAGTAAAATTTATATTCGGTATTTTTGTTTTCGATGAAGCATTATAACTAAAATTGAAAATAAAATTGAAATCATTAAATGCAGATTATTGAGTTAAGTTCAAATAACCCCCTGGATTCCTAAACAAAATCTATTTTGTGAAATGAAAAACTAGAGTTTTCAAATGAAGAAATCTTGTCGTCCTCCATTTCCCCGTATTAGATCGACTAACTCAAAATCAAGAAATATATCCTAACTGATGAAAAATATTGATAAAACAAAAAGATAGCATTTCTGAGCATGAATCCTTAGTATCAGTTAGTTGGGAGCTTAGTTCGTTACTCTGATTAAAATAGGCTGATATTTATCATCATTTCACAACATCTTATTTACAACGCTCTACATATCTCAATAAAGGTATAGAAGTTCTTAGAAGCTATAAAAAGTAAAACAAAGGAGAAATGCCGTTTTAAACGAATCACAACGAAGGTATCCAAAGTCTTTTTAAAATATCCTACAAACATAGCACCGAGAAAATCAATTATAACAATAATATCAGTGAAAAAATATTCTCGATTTCTGGATAATTCTTTACGGTGATTTTATTTTTGAAACGAAATGTAAATCCCCTTAGACCTATTTCAATAAAAACACTTGGACCCTCTTGAGTTAAATTTTATGATATGTCTGAACCAGTCAATTCCTGTTGACAACAGCATGAACTCATAATGCTAGCAGCCACATAGTATCATAATACATAATTTATATCACTTTGCAGAGTTATATATATTTGCCACTTATAAGTCGCTTGAAAATTTCCATTTAACAGTAATTTTATTTGCATGTTGATAACATAAGAGGACTCAAACTGCACACATTTTGTGGAATTTTTCAACACCATTTATACATA